>NC_062522.1:6474003-6636503 GCF_022655615.1 Tachysurus fulvidraco
TCTTCTTCTTCTTCTTCTTCTTCTTCCTCTTCGTCTTCTTCTTCTCAGGAAGTGTTTCCTCTCATCTGGCTTGCACATTAGGAATCGAAAACTTCATGTTGATTTCTGTAAAAATGTTTTTTTTATTTTTAAATTGAATTGAAATGAAGTAAACTTTTTAGTGAGGCAATTTTATTAGCACTTCTCCCTAAATATAACCGTGAATAAACAGAACTGTCAATAAAATACAATATAGGCATGAAGAGACAAACATACAGATGAGTGACTTTTCTGATTTTTTTTTTGCCATTTTTTATTCCCAAATATTACAGAAATATAATCTGGTAAACAAAGTAAAAAAAAAGTACTTTTTGATCATATAATACACAGCTATAGAAAGGAAAAGATTTGGAATCACACACTCTCATATCACCCAGATGTGGATGGCTTCCCTCTTCTGACTCTGGTTTCTCTATCTATCTATCTATCTATCTATCTATCTATCTATCTATCTATCTATCTATCTATCTATCTATCTATCTATCTGTCTGTCTGTCTGTCTGTCTGTCTGTCTGTCTGTCTGTCTGTCTGTCTGTCTGTCTGTCTGTCTGTCTATCTATCTATCTATCTATCTATCTATCTATCTATCTATCTATCTATCTATCTATCTATCTGTCTGTCTGTCTGCATGTCTATCTATCTATCTATCTATCTATCTATCTATCTATCTATCTATCTATCTATCTATCTATCTATCTATCTATCTATCTGTCTGTCTGTCTGTATGTATGTCTGTATGTCTATCTATCTGTCCGTCCGTCCGTCCGTCCGTCCGTCCGTCCGTCTATCTATCTATCTATCTATCTATCTATCTATCTATCTATCTATCTATCTATCTATCTATCTATCTATCTATCTATCTATCTATCTATCTATCTATCTATCCGAGAGAAGAGAGGACAACCCTCTGAGGTTCCTGAGGCATCTAGAGATAGAGCTCCAGTTGTGTTCCATTTTACGAAGCTTTCGGACATCCATTGTATATGACTGTAGGTGTTTATAACAGTTTATAATCACACCCTCCAGTGTCACCTAAATAAAGATGAGGTTCTCTTTTGAGTCTGGTTCCTCTCAAGGTTTCTTCCTCTTCTATCTAAGGGAGTTTTTCCTCGTCTCAGTCGCCTCAGTCACCACAGACTCGATCATTGGGGATAAATACAAACACATTTAAATATAAGTCTAATATTAATCTTGAATCTTTGTATACTATTAACTTTTTTTGTACTTTTTGTACCATGTTTCTTATGTTCTATAAAGCTGATTTGAGACAATGTCCATTGTTAAAAGTGCTACACAAATAAATTTGAATCGAACCGAACTGAATTGAAATGAATTTATTTCTAATGATTAAATTCAGGGTGCTATTTGTACCTCTATCTGTCCGGCCCTTCATCCTTTCATCTAGATGATTATTTTTGCTGTTTCTTTTGATTATTCACAGCTTACCTGTCATGTCTGTATAATTACTGACACATGCCTAATTAGCAGAACAAAACTTCTGGCTGTCTGATTAAACAACGGACTTTAATAAATCCTCCTTTTCAATCATTAGCGAGGCTTATTTATAAAGCGCAGTTAACACACCAGATGTTGAAGCACCGTTTACTCAGATGAAATGCATTCGAGATATAAATATTTCAAAATAATAAAAGTCATGCCATTCTGCAAAAACAGGTTAAAGGATAGAAAAATAATAACCTAAAATGACCTTGTGATATATGAAAAGATATAATAAATGACAGGATGCTACAAAGCACGTAGCTCATGCTACATAACACGAAACAGAATGTGTCCACATTTTACCGTGCGATGAATGACAGGACACAGGAATCCATTTTTGGTATTTTTTTATTTTGGAGCTGTCTACTGTATTGCAATTTGCATGCTGTTTACTGGCGATCTGGACACGCTGCGCTCCTCTCAGCTGAAGTACCATTTTCTTTCCAAATCGCCTGTAAACAGACAGCAGAATTACAGTATTTATCTGCGAGGGGATCTGAGATGAAATGCCTAGCCATGCTATAGCTACAGACAGATTTCTCACCCAACCCCCGAGGTTGAAAATAAAATACAGACGTCTGAAATTGGCCGCTCATGTGGTTCAGAGCCGACTGAGCGCAGTATGGCCACTGCTTTAAAACCTCCTTCACACACATGCACAAACAAACACATACACACACTGATTCTTCATGTGCCTAAGCTCAAAGGACGCCTTTTTTTCCCCTCTACTTTTGCGACTCTTTCTCTAAAAGACTGTGTTTTTCTGCAGTTTTGTCTGGAGTAACTATGGTGACGAGGGCAGATGAGTTTCGGGAAGGTGAGATGCTAATCTGTTGAGCATGAAGTGAAGAAGCGAACCTTAGCACAGTGTGAATAATCGCCCATTATCGCAGCTGTTCCTGAGCAAAAAAATAAAATAAATAAAATAAAGTAATTAAGTGATTAAATGAATAAAAAAAAAAGATTCATTTGGTTAGCACATGCAAATTTACTGTCTTGATCCTTATTATTCATCAGTGCGTTACTGCAACAGATCCCTTTTCAGCTGAATAAAACTGAAACAAAGCTACAGAATTACAGAGCCATGTCAGTGAAATATAATCTGATATGACTTGTATTAGCTTTTTATGAAATGTTGGTGGACTCAAACCCCACAGGTTAATTAACACCATTATTGATACACATGCTGAATTGAAATTGAAAATGAAAATGTAAAATGAAAATGGAGAGTTAATAAAAGCAGCTGAGCCCCGTGTGCAAGGTTATCTTGGCTGCTGCTGAATGCGTATCACACATATTGCGCTCAGTTCTAACTCAGTAACTTCATTAGCCTTTAAAATGCAGTTGCCTGCTGCACTCCTTTGTGGCATGCCTGCAGGACGTCGAGGAAACGATGGGCGCGCTCGTTTACTTGCAGACTTTTCCGTCGACATCCCATTAAAATCTCTCCGACTCCATCTCTTACTCGCCTGAACGCTGATTTATGTGGATCCAGATTCAAGGTCCGGCAAATGCACAAGGACAGCGGTGTACCTGCTGCCAGAGGCATCCTTAAACTGCTTGACCTGAACACGTGCCTGTGTGTAAGTGTGTATAAAGTGTGTGTGTGTTTCTTCCTGAAGCAAAGATGCATTGCACATGGGAAACTTTAGCCATGCCCTTGCTGGCAGAGGACACAATCCTTCTCCTCTTCTCTTAGCATCTTTCACATCTGTCACATTTCAGGGCAGTTCTGGGAGCAGGGGAATTCACCGTTATTTTGAGTGCTTATTTATATATGGTATGTGGCATGTGCTCAATTCCTGTGAGATATTATATTTCATTATATTAGGGAATTGTTGATCCGAGGCGACGTGTTCTTCCTCCATAACACTGGTAATTGCATTAAAATCCACAGAGGATTCAAACTTGAACTTCGATTCAACTTTGAAGTTAGATCTTGGCCTTGAGGTTTAAACCTCCAACCAGATCTCAAGTGTGGTTTATAGGGATAAGTGAGAGCAAATCTATTTATTAAGAGAGTCTGAAATTGTAGAATGTGATCATAGAGCCACTTGTAGAAGTGGTGGTTTGTGGAATTGTTGGCTCGAACTGTTACTGCCAGACTCTGATTGAAAGGTTACTGATTGAAAGGTTGTGGGTTTGAGCTCCAGCACAAAAAAAAAGCTGCTACTGTGGGGCCCTTGACCAAGATTTGCTCCAGGGGCATCATAGCTGACCCTGTGCTCTGGCCCCTAAACTTCTAAAACTGTGAAGAAAAGCAGTTGCTGTTTTATAACCTACACGTGACAAAGGTGGCTTCTTCTTGTTGTTTCATTTGGACTGATCTCCAACACAGCAGGCTCGGAACACTATAAGATAAAACGAGGAACCAGGCACAGAGACTAATGAAAATTAGGGGGCATAACAATTTATGAAACACAGTTCACCTCTGGTTTACACATGTAAGATGCCACTGAAACAATACAGATAGATAATTATACACCAGCCAACAAGGCACAATGAGACTAATTAGAAGAGACAGGTGTGGACAGTGATTGGAAATGTGAACATGTGGCAAACTGATTCCAGACCTGAACCATGGACTGATACCAGGGAAGGATTCAGGCCAAGTCAGAGACAGGAGCAGAAACAGAGCCAGAAACAGAAAGGGTGAGAACCACAT
Source organism: Tachysurus fulvidraco (assembly GCF_022655615.1). Lineage (NCBI taxonomy): Eukaryota > Metazoa > Chordata > Actinopteri > Siluriformes > Bagridae > Tachysurus > Tachysurus fulvidraco. The sequence goes on from NC_062522.1 coordinate 6,478,208, forward strand.
TATGTGCTCAACAGACCATCCCATGGTGAAGTAGAGAAGATGGGGAGAGTGAATTGCCAAGGTCTGTGCTAAATCCATTAGTTAACAAAGTTAACCATGAGCCACTGTATGAATTAAAAGTACCTAAATGCCTTCCTTATCACTAGGGTAGCACTGCGTTTGGCATCTTTCTATCTAAAAAAACGAAAAAGAAAAAGCTTTTCACGGCTTAAACCCTGTTGCAAGAGTCAGGAAAACTGCAGTACTGGCAACACTGAGCAGTTACTATAGTGTTTATTATGTGTTATTCTATTTTAATTAACCTAATAGACCACATAATCCCAGGGGTAACTGTAGTTAGGAGAAAATGATGGGCGCAAAGGACAATGGGAATCTGGGACTTGTCAGGGATTCCGTAAATATAAGAAGGCAATATTAAATGCAAGGTCTACGAATTTTGAGAAATGCTTCAGAAAACTGAGTCTGGAAGGATAATAAACAAAAATCAAAACAAAAATCAAAACAGACGTGTAGCCAATGAGCAGAAAGGGGCGGGGCTTGTCAATATGCAGCGGAGAGAGTGTTTAGTGCGCATGTGTGACATTAGCAGAAAGCGATTTTTACATTGACATGGAGGATAAAAACAAAGAAAGAAAGAGAAGAAAGGCTTACGATAAGGCAAGAAGTAGGATGTGTTAATATAGGATCAGCTTTCCAGCGCTGGAGAGAACTGAAGGAGCAGGAAGTTGGCCACATATTCACAGGTTGGAGTTTCCCGAGTCAATAACTCCTGAGCTAAACGCTGTTACTACACAAATAACACCTCTTTTCTATCATAGTAATGTAGAGAGGCAGCTACAACCGTGTTTTGTGTAGTAACAGCGTTTAGCTCAGGAGTTATTGACTCGGGAAACTCCGACCTGTGAATATGTGGCCGACTTTACTTAAGACGCCGAGGCGCTTTTTTTCCTTCTCGATAGGTGAGTAACGTTGGTTTTGCTTTGTTACACAGAACTAATATATGCCTTTGTCCTTTACATGATTATGCTTGTGTGTCATTTTTGCTTGTTTGTTTATCTGCAATCGTATTGTTCTTCCCTTCAGCTATGATAAAGACACATTTCTTTCCATTAGTTGCCTGGGTTACGTATGTATGTGTGGGCGGAGCTATAAATACAGGGGTGGGACCCATTTGGGTTAGGGGCATGTTTGTTTTGGTGATTTCAAATGTCGACATTGGCTTTCAAAAATCGGAGACCCTGCATTTAAGGTCACAAGATCATCTTATTGCAAAGTTTGGACTGTGGTACCATCATAAGGAAAAGTTTGACAATATCTTAGAGCTGGGACTAAAGTACCATACAAAAGCAGTCTGGTATGCAGGATTAGGAGAAGAAAACCCTGAACCACCAAACCACAAGAAGACAACCTCAGAGCAAAGCTGGGACTTGAGAACCTTAACTGTCAAATCATAAGCCAACAAACATGCAAATTTGGGACAGTGCAGTTATACCATCAAGAGTCTGGATCTTGGTCCACCTCAGGGCGAAGCCATGGGGTAGAAGAGCTTTAACCTGAACCAACAAACTATAAGAGGTAAATCTGGTAATGATAATCAGTACCATCTAAATTCTAGCCTCAACTAAAGGATCACATTGGGGAGAGAAAGAGACTAGAGGTCCACACAAAAAGGCAACCTGAACCATGGAACCACAAGAAGAAAAATCTGGGACTGCAGAACCCCATGGCCCAAAGTCTATACTATGGAACAAGACACAATTCTAGAAAGGGCATCTATCCAAACTAGTTTTGTAGTGACCTAGGGTTTAGTCACCTGAGCCATGAACAGGTGCAAACATGGTTCCAATTGCAGGTGAGCTGTGGCATGAAATGCAGCAGGTTGTGGTTCAGGGGTCTCACAAGACCCTGAAGCTGAAGTGCCATGAACAGAGGCACTGGCATAACAGCCAGGTCCAGGAATGTTATCTTCTCTGCTATGCTTTAGAGTTTTGAGCTATGGCATGACACCACCGGTAAAGTCGAACCCACACGGCCAACTAACAGCTGGCTTCTTAGTACCATCCTCATGTAGAAAGCCGTAAACAGGATACCGAAAGATCTCAGATGTCTAAATCAAAATCTTTTTTTTCTTTAATCAAACTCCCTAGACTCTGTACTCAGATCTGTATCCTTTGTGCACTGCTTTCTAATCATTGACTTCTTTTTTAAAACATCACCTCTTTCTTTTAAGTTATTTTTTTTTTGTCTTTTATGTCCCATTCTTTTATCTACAGTATGTCTGAACTGTTGTGTATGAAATGTGCTATACAAATGAACTCATGCATTGAAAAAGCAGCTAAAATCTTTTCCCTTCCTGTTGTTATTCTTCCTCCTATCACAGTGTCAGCGCTAAGGAACCTTTAGGTTCTTGCCATACGATTTGTTGATCAGGAATGGGCATTCTAGCTATTTATTCACAATATATTGTGCATTGGAACATTTTAAACTCTTATTTCTGGTATGATGACTGAGGAAGTTGCTTCAGTTACTGGAACTCGTCTTGACGTGGAGAGAAAGCAGATTACTGGAGGCTGTTCTAAGTTTCCTGCAAGACTCCTGCACCTCTGTTCCTGTCATAGGATAGTGAGACTAGCCATTTTAATGACTTGGTCATGGCAGGATTTATGAAGGTTTATGTAAAGATATGAAACACTCGGGGATGTGCTGTTACAGACAATTAATCATAGTGATGTTGTGTGGTGTCCTGTGACCCTCCTGAACTGACGATTTTAAATAAACAGCACATCTTAAAGAGTTTTATTTATCTAATACCACAACACTATGATGATACCTCCTTTGTGTCAGAGCATACTAATTATCCTTAAGGTGCACTTAGCGTTGTGGAAGATTAAATGTTTAGCGAGTAAACTTAGTTCTTGTTATCGCTTACACTATAGCAGTTATAAACAGACAGCAACCTCAACCTCAATTTTCTCTCTCTCTCTCTCTCTCTCTCTCTCTCTCTCTCTCTCTCTCTCTCTCTCTCTCTCTCTCTTTCTCGTAAAGATAATACAAGAGAAGAATGTAGCTTGTCATGTCACCTTCCCATTCCGGTAAGCAAAACCTAAAGTTCTAGTTTTGCCTCTAACTGTTACAACATTTTAAATACGTTTAAATGGTTAATGGTGGCCTAATGGTTAGAGAGTTTGACTTGTAACCCTAAGGTTGTGGGTTTGAGTCTCAGGACAGCCACGACTGAGGTGCCCTTGAGCAAGGCACCAACATGCCTCCGCCTTGTGTGTGTGGAGTTTGCATGTTCTCCCCGTGTCTCGGGGGTTTCCTCCGGGTACTCCGGTTTCCTCCCCCGGTCCAAAGACATGCATGGTAGGTTGATTGACATCTCTGGAAAATTGTCCATAGTGGTTGAGTGTGTGAGTGAATGAGAGTGTGTGTGTGTGTGCCCTGTGATGGGTTGGCACTCCGTCCAGGATGTATCCTGCCTCGATGCCCGATGACGCCTGAGGCACAGGCTCCCCGTGACCCGAGAAGTTCGGATAAGCGGTAGAAAATGAATGAATGAATGCTCCAGGTGTGTGTTCACGGTGTGTGAGTGTGTGTGTGTGTGTGTGTGTGTGTGTGTGTGTGTGTGTGTGTGTGTGTGTGTGTTCACTGCTGTGTGTGTGCACTTTGGATGGGTTAAACACCAAGAACAAATTCACCATACTTAGCCGTATGTTCAAAAGCGCTGACACGGGATATTTTGGTATTTTATTTATTTAAAAAGCCCATAACATTGATATTTCCTGTACATTTCACTATATGCAATGATAACATTGAAATCAGAACTTAAGCAATAATTTATACCCAGGATTTTTCTCAGTCAGCACTTCTGCCAGAGCTGCGGGTATAAAAAATTAATCATCACCTTCTGACCAATCAGAACAGAGAATCCACCAGCGCTGTCATGTGACAGTATAATCCATCCAAGAATATCCAAGTGTTCAAGGAGCTTGTGTAGGTTGTGCGGCTTAGAGATAAGTCTTACACGTTGAATATCATGGTGTATTATCTTATTAAAAATGATCGAAGCATCAATTATTTGTCTTCATCTTCATGTTTACTTTCTTACTTTTTTCTTTCTTTCTTTTTTTTGTGCTTCAGCATTTTATGTCCTATTTGGGTGAGCAACAGGGGTGAGAAGGAAACGTGATGCCCGAAAACATCTGTCATTTTATTTCAGCGGTTTGTTCTATGTAGTGGAATAGTGGAATTGTGAATAAAGACACAGGAGATTTTCTGGAGAAAGAAAGTAATGCGTGGTCCTTTATGTGGATACACATGGCCAATACACTGACAAAATGAAATACTCTAGACTGAGGTACTTTATTCTGGTATCGCAGACTTGGCCATGTTCCTAGCTGCTAAAAAAAAAAAAAAAAAAAAAAAAAAAAAACATAGTAAATTTTTGTCCTCTGTTAAACCCTAACATCCTTTTTTCACTCCTAAAGGTTTTCCTACATTTCACCATGTTGAAAGAGCATTTCTTGCTTATTTAAAATCAACTCATTTGATCAACTAGAATCTTTCATTTTCTATTAGATGACGATAAGAATGAAAGTTCTTTTTATTCTTTGTATTATAAGTGAACGAAAGGTCTTTTTGTTATCATTTGCTGACAGGAAATGAAAAATCATCCAGACATATTCCCAGCTATCAACGCGTGAAAAAGGCAATAACTGTAATTAATGACGTATTTTATCATTTTGAGTAATTGTTGATCCAAGACCATGCATTCTTTGCCTACTTACCCTGGTTAATTTACATACAAATACGTGAAAGAACGAAAACTTGAATTGAGATTTGACTTTGAAATCAACTCTCAGGCTTGAGTCAATCTCGGCTCCTTTACACTGGATGTTTTCTTCCATTAATAGCAAACGTGTCATGTTTTTTGTGACTGTAGCACAGTTGAAGACTTAGCTGGTGGTTTATTCAATAATTAGGAATATTATGTGTTGAATCAGGGCAGAACAGTGGGCACTTCATCTCATAGCTCCAGGGTTACTGTTGCTATGGAGTTAGTCTCCATGTGTCCATTTTGGTTTAGTTGAGGTTCTTTTTTCTCCCAACTCTCGGAACATGCTTGTAGGTGAACTTTGATGGAGAGTTGCCCCAGATGTGTGTGTGTGTGTGTGTGTGTGTGTGTGTGTGTGTGTGTGTGTGTGTGTGTGTGTGTGTGTGTGTGCTTGAGTGTGTGTGGGCATGTTTTACTGAGATGGACCGTCATTCTTTATCATTCCAGGATCCAGACTAGGCTCTGGATCAATTGTTCTTTTCATTTTAGTGCATACACTGTGATGTTTCTGCTGAAAAATGTGCGATATATTTTATTGTTTAGTGAAAAATTTGACTATGATAAGAATAGAATAGAAGACAAATACATTCTTTCTTTGCATATCCCAGTTTTGGAAGTTGGGGTCAGAGCACAGGGTCAGCCATGATGCAGCTCTCCTGGAGCAGACAGGGTTAAAGGGCCTTGCAGTACCAGTGCTGGAGCTTGAATCCTGATCCTCCATTCAACAACCCAGAGCCTTAATTGCTTGAGCCAAATGCTCAGGGCTAGAGCTGTATCTATAAAAAGAGAGAAGCACTTCAGTAAGTAAAGTGTTTATTATTAATTGTTTTGGATCTTTAGACCTGTTTTTGATTAGTTGCTTTTCACACTGGACACGTCAACACAGCTCCAGGACAACCGAACTCACACCACCTCCTTTCTATGTTATTTTCCCACAACCATAAACCTACTGAACTCCATACTAACTCACTAATTCTTCACTGTCTGCAATCACATTGGAGTTCTGCTCTACCACTGTGTTAAAACTTTTCCACCATTTATAATGGTGTATAACTGTAAATTCATTGCTTACCCTAGATTACATATGTTTGTTTATTTATTTATTTATTTATTCATTCATTCATTCATTCATTCATTCTTCATTCATTTTCTATCGCTTATCAGAACTATCTCAGGCGTCATCGGGCATCGAGGCAGGATACACCCTGGACGGAGTGCCAACCCATCACACACACACACACACACACACACACACACACACACACACACACACACACACACACACACACACACACACACACACACACACTACTATCTATCCAACTTTCACATTTCCAAATTTTCATTAGAACGGTGCTTTTTCAGACTTAACTGGCATCGTGAACGTATTCTTAGTTTTGCTTTTCATTTAGAAAACTAGATTTAAATAGATTAAATAGATTTAAATAGATTATAAGTAAAAAGAAAAGGAGCGTAAATGGCTGCCCACTGCTCCGGGTGTGTGTTCACGGTGTGTGTGTGTGTGTGTTTGTTCACTGCTGTGTGTGCGCACTTTGGATGGGTCAAATGCAGAGAACGAATTCTGAGTATGGGTCACCAGAGATACTGAATTATCTGAGAAATGATGTGTCAGATTTTTAATCAGTAAGTGAGATTTCCTACTTAAAAAAAAATCATGTCAGGTAAAAAAAAAAAAAAACAACAACAAAAAAAAAAAACACCAGGAGCACTGTATTAATAAAGGCCTTTGACAGTCTCTCAAGGTTTGCATTGTTAAAACATTAGCCTTTTGCCTGCCTCTCTTAAATCAAGAGCGATAGAATCTTGAGAAAGAGGTACAGCGAGAAGCAAGGTCAACACCAGCTCTGATGGTTGGATTAAAATAAATAAAAAAAGAGCTAGAATAAGCATAAATACCTTAAATTCTCCACATTCTCTGATGATTTTCTCTATTAAGCCTTCGCAAAAGGTCACTGACATAAATTAATAGCGCACTCGTATAAGAATACAGCTTGGGATCCTTGTTCTCCATTTCACGGCGCTGAAAGTCGATCTGATTTTTTTTTATTCGTTCTTTAACACTTGATATTTTCTTGTGGACATGTTTCAATTAACCCGGTTTGGTTGTCTTTTTAAGTCAAAAGAGATTTAAAATAAATAAATAAATAAATAAATAATGTCGTGACTGTTCTTGGATTTATCAGCACATTTTCTTGGATCTCTCTCTCTCTCTCTCATTTTTTTCACTTTTCCTTCTTTAATATTACGGGGGGGAAAAGAGACGCCATCCAGATTGGCAATATGGCCGATTTATTCATCTAAACGCCCCCGTATCAAAACAAAGCTGGTCAGCCGGCTAACCGTCTCTGAGGAGGGAAAACAGCCAAGAAGCCACCAAATGCTCAACAGATGGACAAGAGCATAAATACATCTGGAGGCGTACGAGCGCACAAGGAAATATTAGGACGACAGTGAGTGGCGGAGGAAGAATTTTAAACAGGCATCTGGGGACAATAACAGAGGAAGGTCACCCTGACTTATACAGGAAGAGGAAAGTTTCACGCCGAGCGAGATAATGGGACACTGCTGGGCTAATTTTAGTGTAATTTATGGTATGACCTTTGGGCAAGAGGAATCTAGCGTTCTAATATGCAACAACGCTGTTATCTGGTCACTAGTAAATTAGCAGTGGATTATTGAATATGAATATTGCCATTTATTTTCTCTTCCTCTCTTCCTCAACTTTGTGGCTTCCTAATATATTCCCACACAAGAGGGAAAGAAATATTTCTCATTTCTTATTTTTTTTAGCCTTGAGCACTTATGCCACTCGAGAGCGAAGAGGTGTCGATAATGAAACTCGGAATTGTCGGAGGAAATTCTGAACGTGAAAAGGTTTCTTTTTTATTTTCTGCAGTATTACAACGATAAGAAGCTGGAGGACGGGTGCGGAAGTGTACAACGCGTGCAATATGGATTTGTGCTCTATCTGGCTAGAAATTTAAAACTGGAAGAGAAAAAAATCTGACAAACTCACGATAGTGTCATGATTGGGATTCGGAGAGGAAGTTGGAGTTACTTTAGTAGTTTGTTCTCTTGCAAAATCTCAACAGATTTCAGCTGGATGAATAAAGAAGGAATAAAAGATGAAAACACAAAAGAAATAAACTAAAAAATGAGCTGTATTTTTTTTTTTTTCTGCATCTTTCCATCATGTGATTTGTTAAAAGTGTCCTTTCAAGTCATGAGATCTCATTGGGTCAAGGCATTATTTGCTGTAAGCTCGATCCCCTGGTTCTTACATTCTCAAAGCTCAGTATTCATGGATTATAATGTGATGCCTAGTCTAACAGACACCAGCAGCACTCTCATGTTGAACTCAGCAGGATCTCCTCAGCAACTCACACAATACACACCTGGGAGAATAAAAGGTCTTCCTCAGAAAAACACACATCAATGAACCTCAATGTAAAAACGAGGATATTGTGAAAAATGAGGATATTGTCCTTTGTTTTTCCCCATGAGCTTCATACTCGCTTCACATGAAAGTTAAAAAAGCCCCGCTTATGTAACTTGGCCATGGGATCCCTGTCCTGATGCGAGCTGGTCTTAAAATATCCAAATTTCAAAATTCACACACACAATCATGTATCATATAATGTGATATGTTTTATTTGAATGTCTGTGTCATAATAATAGAATAAAATAGAATAAACTAAGACCAGAATTAATTCGTTCATTCATTCATTCATTCATTTTCTACCGCTTATCCGAACTTCTCGGGTCACGGGGAGCCTGTGCCTTTCTCAGGCGTCATCGGGCATCAAGGCAGGATACACCCTGGTCGGAGTGCCAACCCATCGCAGGGCGCACACACACGCACACACTCCCATTCACTCACACACTCACACACTACTGACAATTTTCCAGAGGATGCATGTATTTGGACCAGGGGAGGAAACCGGAGTACCCGGAGGAAACCCCCGAGGCACAGGGAGAACATGCAAACTCCACACACACAAGGCGGAGGCGGGAATCGAACCCCCAACCCTGGAGCTGTGAGGCGAACGTGCTAACCACTAATCCACCGTGCCCCCCCCAAGACCAGAATTTGAAAATGTAAACAAAAAGAGAAAGTAAAATGTAGAAAATATAAAAAGGAAAGATGGATTTTTAAAGAAAAGGTTTCCAGGAAACAAAAACAAAACAAACATTTTTTTAAAAAAATAAATAAATAAAAATAAAACTTTATATGTTTAAACGTATAGCTAGGCAATAATCCTAGTGAGTATTCTCAGATAACGAAACATTATGTACACAACACTGTAAGCACACAATAAACCTACAGAATCATCCCCTGAAGCCACCTGCCCTCCATCGTTCCTCTTCACCATCCTTCTAGCGGTTTCACACGTGTTTGATACCGTATGTATGTTTGATTTAGCACTGTTTAAAAGTGTGTCTGTTTCAGTTTGTATCGTCTGCGACGTTACTAAGCCAGCTGGTTTGCTATAGACTCTGGTTTTTGACTTAATATTCTTTTTCTGTTTTTCTGATGACATTATTTTGCCTAACCTGTTTTTAGCAAACCGACTAAACCGTACCTGTGCTGACGTTTTTTTCTCACATGTATTTCTGGTTATTCTGCTGAAGATGTATCTAAAATTCAGACCTGTACATCATAAACTGTCCTGCACTTACAGCGTCTTTCCGAAAATCTCTTTTTCCTATTGCAGTAAACACATAACATCAGGGAACGTGCTAGCATAGTTGTTAAGGTGTTGGACTGATCAGAAGGTTGTGAGTTTGAATCCCTTGAATGCCCTTGTGCAAGGCCCTTAAGCCTCAGCTGTATAAAAATGTAAGTTGTGATAAGGGCATCTACCAAATGATGAAAAGGTATACGTCAAGACATGAAGGTCCTAAAGATGTCAAAGACTCCGATCTAATAGTTGTGATATTGGAAAAAATGTAATATTTCCGTAAGTATACTAAATAATAAGAGAGAAGCCAGCTGCTGTTTAATTCTTTAAATTATCCAGAAGTGAACAAAGATTATGAACTTTGCGGAACAGTAGGTTTACCTCGTAGAGGTCACAGTTTAATTAATTAACAGAATGCGATAAATTATCATTTGGAGCTTTATGACAGACTTCATTAAAACATCATGAGCTTATTACACACATTATAATTAAATTTGTTATTCATTGTACTTAAGCAGAACTCGATGCAATAATTCAGCTTAAAATAAAACGGACATCATGTTCTCCTGGTCCAAAATAATGAGCTGGGGCATGTTTCATGTTCAGGTTTGCTTGTTCGGTTCAGGCATTCATGCTATAAGGCTAATGGAGTTAATGAGTAAAGGAACATTATGTCCTTTGTATTATCACGGTGGAAAATATCTAAGTGCAACACTGGTGTCAGAATGGTGAGTAAAACTGAGCTGAAACAGCAGACGTTGCTGTGGATGGAATCGTTTAGGAACCATGAAAATGGCTCTAGACTGAAATTGGCATGATCAGATCAGATCAGATCAGATTTGTCTTTATGATTAAACAGACAGACTGCAAACTAGATGTTAAAACTAGAAAGAGTGACACAACTGCACTTTTTGACCATATAGTAAACAGGTCTAGAAAGGAAATGATTTATCTCACTCTCTGGTGTCACTCAGATGAGGATGAGGTTCTCACCACCGTCACCTCAGGCTTTCTCAATAGGGATGAATTTAAATTTCAAATCTGAATGTCCATTAAATAGAAGTGAATTTAAAACAGAAGCCAGATGGCTGAACTGTGCATCGGAAGAGACTCGGATAACAGTATAGACCTCCGATTAAAATATAATGTTTTTCTGGATAACTACAGATCTTCTGAGGCATCAACTAAATGAAACAGGTCATGAATTTATACATGGAAATGGCTGATAAGGTTACACCTCATCCAATTAGTGCTGAGTCTGTGGTAAACTCAGACATTGTGCTGTTCCTCAGGAGCTCTCGGTTGCACAATTCCACTCGTCTACAAACTGTTGTAGAAAGGACATTATTTACATTCACATTATTTCCTGTCCAGTGTCACCCAAATAAGGATGAGGTTCCCTTCTGAGTCTGGTTCCTCTCAAGGTTTCTTCCTTACTGTATATCATCTCAGGGAGTTTTTCCTCACCACCATCACCTCAGGCTTGATCATTAGGGATAAATGTTAGAGATAAATAGTAACATAATTTTAAACTTTACATTTATTTATTCTGTTTCTATTCTGACGGGGGCACGGTGGCTTAGTGGTTAGCACGTTCGCCTCACACATCCAGGGATAGGGGTTCGATTCTCGCCTCCGCCTTGTGTGTGTGGAGTTTGCATTTTCTCCCCGTGCCTCGGGGGTTTCCTCCGGGTACTCCGGTTTCCTCCCCTGGTCCAAAGACATGCATGGTAGGTTGATTGGCATCTCTGGAAAATTGTCCGTTGTGTGTGAGTGTTAGAGTGAATGAGAGTGTGTGCGTGTGTGTGCGCCCTGCGATGGGTTGGCACTCCGTCCAGGGTGTATCCTGCCTCGATGCCCGATGACGCCTGAGATAGGCACAGGCTCCCCGTGACCCGAGGTAGTTCGGATAAGCGGTAGAAAATGAATGAATGAATGTTTCTATTCTTCTGTGTAGCTGCTTTGAGACAATGTCAGTTGTTAAAAGTGCTATACATATAAATTAAATAGAAAAATTGAATTGAATGGACTTTGGTAATTTTATTTTTATAGCACAAAAAAGAAAAAAAGAAAAAACAACAAATCCAGGGACAGTCCAAAGTGCTACAGAAGGTGAAGAACATCAACACACACACAATAGTCAGAGTCACAGTCAGCTTCTGTCAATTCTGCTATAGGTAAGTGACAAAATGAAATGTCCTACAGACCTCTCAGTCCTTTGGTGCAGCCAAAAGAAAAAAGGTATATATATATATGCATGATGAGTTCAAATCCCAGGGCCACCAAGCTACCAGTTTTTTTTTTTTTTTTTTTTTTAGCCGTATGTCACATATGTTATCTTATATCTCTAAGTTTCTTTGTGTAAACAGTGTGTAGTCTCTAACTCATCCCTCCCACATCCCGACACCTCCCGCTCAACACCACTTGGCCATAACTGGATTTAGGCTTGTAGAAGCTTGTTTCAACTTTCTTCTCCTGTTAGCTTGATTAGATTAGCCTCATTTCATTTTTATTGAATATTTATTAACACACTCGCCAATGTGAAGACCTGTGGTTTTTGCACCTGATGTCTGTTTTGTCTGTGTGTGTGTGTGTATGTGTGTCTTTCACTCCGTAAACAGATTGAGCCAGCTTTTATTCAGTCCGCCGTGGTATGTTTATTAGGTGGTGATGTTGAGCGGACGGTCAATTGTGCACCGCAAACAGCTCCATCGATGCAGAAACGTCTTTGCTGATTTGTAGCCCTCCTGCTGCTAATTGATAGACAAATCGATCCGGTGGTTTTGCCACTTAAATTCGCAGCGGAACAGCCGTGATCAATCAGTCTGCAGGAGGACTCGTTCCTTCAGGAGTTTGGCATGACGGAAAGGATGATAACGTGCCCGGATAACATTCAGCAGTTTTTAAACTTTTTTTTTTTTTAACGCACATTTAGGGAATGTGAATGGCAGCAGAAGAAGAGACAGAAAAAAAAAGTCATTTAAATGTTATCAGTCATCTGTGAAAAAACACACACACAGATGTGAGGATAAATAAGGAGGTCTGATAGGTTTGTATGTGTCAGTAGCAGCTGCAGCTGGTGTGTGTGTGTGTGTGTGTGTGTGTGTGTGTGTGTGTGTGTGTGTGTGTGTGTGTGTGTGTGTGTGTGTGTGTGTGTGTAGCTCTTATCACCAGTGTTCTTATCTCCATGTAGCAGGTTCCTCTGTAAACAGCAGCGTTGTGCCCAGATCTCTCCACACACTCCTCACCTTCGGCCTCTTGGTTATTTCAGGCTGGTGGTGAGCAGTGATGCGCGACTCGGATTTTTCCGGCCTTTGACCCATATTTGTGAAAAATGAACCTGCACCTGCCTGACCTGTTTTTTTTTTTTTTTAAAAAATGAGCAATGTAACGTCTCCCGAATTATGCTGCAAATAATAAACTGTTTTATGGAGCACTTTTTTATTATCATGCACTAGCTCACAGTGCTTTCAAATGAGGTAGTAAAATAAAACTAAACACCAAACAACACACAGGTCACTTCATCTGTAGTAATTGGAATATGATATCTTTTTCCTTCAGCACACCATATATTAGCCGTATCTACACACTCTGTGTACCAGTAACTTAATATGCTTCGTTTTTATACCTTTTTATACCTCGGATCCTTTTTAAAGTACATTATATAATTCACATTTTCAGGTCAAATATACGTACTATAGTTCTAATTGGATTCAGTGTTTGCATTGGAATACTTAACATTTAATTATATCAAACATTAGCACATTAACATAACATTTCTTATAAAAGTTCCTCACATTGTCTCACGCTGCATATTTACACAGGTTTTTACATCAAAATCGTTTAAGATGAAAGAATCGAGCGACTTCGAAGCTTAGCTGGTTTAATTACCTGGATTAAAAAATAAGTAAATATCTAATCTGGTATTTAATTTACATAATACAAATTATTCAGAATGTTAAATAAAAAAAGACAGCAAATGACTTACTTTAAGATTTATAATCAGGTGATTTTCATTTGTAATTAATTCAATTGTAACAAAAGCTTTATTTATTTATTTATTTATTTATTTATTTATTTATTTATTTAGTTGATTTTTAAACGTATTTTATTACTTTTTTTTAATTATAACTATTTTTACTTTTACTGAGCGGTTTCTTAAATTACCCACAATACCATTCTACTGGTGATAATGGTACCTGTGGGATTTAGGGATCTGTTCCTCTAGGGATAATAACCATGATGCAGCAGCACTTTAGTGCTTTATCCTATCCAGCTCTCTCAGCTTATACAAAGCTTCAGGTTTTATACTAATGTCACCGTCACTTTGGTCATTCTGTAGATTGCCAAAGGATTGATACTGTACCACTTATGTTTAATGAACATTTCTCTCCTATTAACGCTTTACTCCAATACACTGACCATACGTTACTCCGGCAGAATGAAAATAGACTTATGGGACGTTTTCAATCGGTGTGAAGAAATGAATGTTTTTCTAGCTGCGAGCCTGATATAAAACGAGTCAGGACTTTTTGGGCTTTCAGCATGAGACGTGTATTTTTGCCCTCTGTTTTTAACCTTACACAGAATTTTAGTGGATGAAGATAAACACCTTAAGATTTTAAAGGCTTATGAACAAGAACTCGGGGCGTCTCAGAGAGCAGAAACGGGTTTGATATCAACATTTTCTTTGAAAATACAAAAATTTCTGTAAAAATATAATAACAAAAAAGGCTTTGAGTTTGTTATGTGGCTTTTCTCGGAAAAAAAATACAAGCGATACTTGAAACATCAAATTATAAATTAAAACTAATTCTTCAAGCCTTGTTTAAAGCTAATTAAAGGAGCCTTGTAGTTCTACAAAGAGCCACAATTAACCTTTTTTTTTCTAGTCGGACAGTTTCAGGTAAATAATGTAGATGTAATTTAAACATAATATAGACTGTCACCTCCATCACTATCACTTTATTTGAGACGGTATATTTCACAGATCATGATTTTCACTACAAGCGATCAGCTCTTTCCTCAAGCAAGCAAATGTCAGTTCCGGTTCGTACGATTCCATCGATCAAATTCATGACATATTTTTGAAAGACAGATAAACGTCTGTTGACATGTTACGATGGAGTTGATAGGCTGCTTTGTGACAGCTTGTTGATGGGGTATACATTGTCTAGACTAGACTAGATTGTAAGCATGGACCAAACCAACAAGTTCAATTCAATTCAATTCAAGTTTATTTGTATAGCGCTTTTTACAATAGACATTGTCTCGAAGCAGCTTTACAGAACATAAACATAGAGCAGAAGGTAAACATAATTAACGATAAAGGAAATAACAAATAATAAAAGTAAAAGAATTGACAGAATAAAAATTCTAGATTATTAATATATATATATATATATACATATAAGTTCTCAGGGTTCAAGTAAAAATGGTTCTTTTATTATGCTATTGCTAAAGGTTAGTCAAGGAAACAAAGAATAATAGGAGAACAGGAACTGAATCTGAAACATACCTGTAAGAGATACTGTGAGTTCAGTTACACCGATACTGTGCCGTGATTAAGGTGAATGTGACCTAAGGAACTCGTATTCGGGCACGTTCTTGTTCAGGAAATAAAATCACCTGATGATGATATCATTAGTTTCCATAACACGTGCACCAAGAATGGCAGGGAAATAAATGTATGACACAGAGGAGGTGAAGTAACGGACCTCAGTGCACATAATCCATTTTAAACACTCCATGTGTGTTCGAGATGATGTCAAATAAATGAAAAATGCACCAGGTCTGAACCCAGACCAACACTGCAAATGTCCACAGAGCAAAAAACACTTATGGGAGCAGGATCGCCAAAGCTAAAGAGTTGAGGATTAGAAAAAATCAGGTTACATCTTTATCCTTATCAAGAGAGACTTACTGTACGTTTTATCTCATTTTTATACAGTCAAGTTTTAAGGGCCTTGTTCAGGGGCCCAGCGGTGGCACCTTGGTGGACCTGGGATTCAAACTCACAACCTCCGTATCAGCAGTCGCCTTAACCTCTAATGTACCACATACAAGTATTTCTGTTAAAATGGAAATTGTCACAAATCAGCTTTATAGAAATGTATAAATTTAGGAAATAAATGTAAAACTGATAAATTTATCCCAAATAAGCAATGAAACTCCCTGAGACAATATGGGAAAGAAAGCTTCAGAGGAACCAGACTGAAGGGGGAAGCTTTTTAAAAACTGTATAGTAATGGTTTTATTATCATTCAGTCTATTCGGTTAAAACGCTAAACTGTCCGTATCTCTTCACCATGATCTTCTGCTGCTGAATTGGGATCGAATATGTAAATATATACAGTATATCACATGTACCGTACATCCCAGATGTGTATACTTTTTGTCCTTCAAGGCCTAAAGTGTGTGCAGTTTCTTTGTGTGTTCCAACCCGTTCAGAATGTCTTACATTTGTCTTGTTGTGACACTTGGTGTCGTATCAAGCACACTTGGGTTTGGAAAGGCACTGTATAAAATACATTAGTGTAATTAAGATTATTAATGTGAATAGAAGCAGGTCAGCTATTCAGCTACAAATGGGAGAGAGAGAGAGAGAGAGAGAGAGAGAGAGAGAGAGAGAGAGAGAGAGAGAGAGAGAGAGAGAGAGAACCCGGGAGAGAGAGAGGGAGAGAGAGAGGAGGGAGCTAGAGGGGGGGAGGGGGGAGCTAGAGGGGCAGGGAGAGAGAGAGGGGAAGAGAGGGGGGCTAGGGGGGGAGCTAGAGGGACAGGGAGAGAGAGAGAGAAAGTGAGAGAGAGACACAGAGAGGGAGAGACAGAGAGAGAGAGAGACAGAGAGAGAGAGAAAGAGAGAGAGAGAGAGAGAGAGAGAGAGAGAGAGAGAGAGAGAGAGAGAGAGAGAGAGAGAGAGAGAGAAACTACTATCAGGCGTGGAATTCTCAAATCTCATTCGTCTGAAGATGTTGATTATGTTTTCTTAATTTGAACAGCAGGTCTGACAGAAGTGCAGCTACAGAACACAGGTTTGTATCAATACACACTCACTCTAATACATTAGAGTTGCTATAATACCAACTAATTCACAGGGACGTGAGAGATCTTTCTTTCTGTCTTTCGTTCTTTCTTTTTTTTCCCTTTCTTTCTTACAGATCATGTTACAGATCTTTTTCTATCCTCCTTTGCAGAACCTCTGTCATGTTGAATGGGAAACTTTGCTGTACCACTATTTTCAGATATCTCCAGAGATATTCTGTCAGGTTCTGGCTCTGACTGGACTAATCAGGGCCATTCAGAGACTTGTCCCAAAGTCACTCCTGCATCTCCTTGGCTCTGTGTTTTTTTGGGTCATGTATTTTGATTTGTTAATCTTTCCCTTGATTCTGACAAGCCTCTTTAAGCAGCATGATGCTGCCACCACCGCGCTTCATGATATGCAGAACCTGTTTTCCTTAAGACATAATTCATAATTCTTAGCACTAAAGCTACATTCGAATTCATTAGCTAGTTCACAAAGTAAGTGAAAGCTCTGATGTGTTTTTATACTACATTGAATGAACTAAGAGAAAAGAAGAGACTATGTTTAACTCCATGTGTAAAAGGTCTAATTATATACATTAACGCAGATTAGGCGAATAAGGTTGTTCTTGTACTTGCAGTGGGCAATTTTATGTAACCACAGTCCTTAGTTTGTGCTTATAGTGTCTCTTGAGATGAAGCTCTTTGTATCCACACCCTTGACAATAAGGTTTTGCAGTAATTGTTGCACATAAAATTGTTATTCATGCCTGAATTCTTAATCTTAATCAGAATTATTATCACCAGTGTTGGGCAGTAACGCGTTACTGTAACACAGTTACTTTTGACAGTAACTAATATTCTAACGCGTTACTTTTTAAATAAATTAACTCCATTACCGTTACCATATGGTGCGTTTGTTCGTTACTTTTTTAAATTAATTCATTTAGGCTGAAGTGTAGCCTACGTGTAACGGCGTGTAAGGCGAGAGCAAGACGTGTTTCTCAATGTGGAAATATACTCATTATTACACTTTAGTTGAGCATAAAGACAAAAACCTTTTAGTCAGATGTAAGCTGTGTCTTTCTGGTTCGAAGGAACTATCTACTGCGATAAACAGCAACTCCAATCTGGAGGTAGAAGCTACACGCCTCGACAAAGCTAGAAGCTAAACCTGTGTCGGTGGACACACTCGAAGTGAGTCAAGCCCCAGTGACTAGGTTTTAACCGGACTGTTAGCCAGGGACAGATCAACACACAGTGTTGTGTTTGTATACACCATAACGCATAAAAGGGCATTAATGGGAACATTCAAGAACATTCTTTAAAAAAGTAACTAAAAAGTTACTTTTAACAGTAATGCGTTACTTTGTTTGGTGTATCTGCTGCATTCAATAGTTTAGCTAGCTAAAGCTAACATATCTCTTTTTACCAGTACACCGACATGAGGCATTTGTAATCCATATTTTTTTAAAAATGAATTTTTAACCCTTTGTCTTTCCGTCCACAGAATTTTAGTGGTTGAAGATGACAGATTAAAATTTTAGATGCAAGTTCTTGAAGCATCTTACAGAGCAGAAATGGGTTTGATGTCACCATTTATGTTGAACGTTTGTGTGAAGAAATATTAAATCTTTTTGTTTTTTGGACCTTTCTATAAAACGATAGCCCTAGTAGGCCACATAAAAACTGAAATACTTATAAAACATTACAAGTTCTGTGATCCCTGAGAGTCGCTACTTTTATATGAGCTATTACCCACCACTGTAGTGTGACATGACAATAATAAACAGTTGCAGAGACGTATGTTACATGGTACTTGAATGCTAAACCAGCATCGAGAGTTGGTTTAACAGAAAAGCTGTCATGCTCAAGGGCAAAATTAACAAACGGCAGGGTTTCCCATTCTACACGACACACTGCTGCATGAAGGAACCATAAATGAATGTCACATGATGTTTTTTTTAATTGAACCATGGTGCTTTTTAGTTTTGTCTAAGCAGATTAGAACACAGTCATCACCATCGCAATCAAATGAAAATGTCTGAATAAGGTCCAGGTTACAGGAGAACTTGATTTGAGTGAAAAAACAATTCAATTCTGAATCAATACAAACTGGGACTTGGGTTTGTGGGATATAATAAAAGAAAACTATAAATCATAATTTTTATTAAAAAATGTGAAAAATGTATCTAAAAATACATTACAATGTCTCTCTGTATCTATATCTATCTATCTATCTATCTATCTATCTATCTATCTATCTATCTATCTATCTATCTATCTATCTATCTATATATATATATATATATATATATATATATATATATATATATATACAATAAAAAATAGAAATATTCATTATTCATAAATATATTATTTTTTATTTCTACAACTTTTCAGCTTCACTTTATTGACCAGACTGAAATATAAAACATTGCATAATATTCCTAAGGATTAAACATTTCCACTACTGCTCTGTCACCTCCCCTTGATCGAATACACTCAGTTGAATCCCTCATGCCCTTGTAAGTCTGTTCTGTCTCTCTATCAGCATGTGTCAGGTGCATTAGGTGAGTATTATATGAATGTTCGATAAGGCATCACTGTAGACATCAAGAGCACAAATTACCCAGAAGGCACTGCTCAAATTCTGACAATGTTGAAAAAAGTTGCAGATGATGCTTTTTATACGTGTAAACATGAAAGGTTTCCAGAGTAAAGTTTCCTGGTTTGATTTTTGGAAGAAATTGATTTCCAAAAGTGCAAAAGTTTATTATGTGTTTGATGGATTAGAACTCCTTTGGGATGGATACTGTACTTCAGTCATGTACTGCAAGATTGCTGACCATCACTGACTGATCATTATAATGGAGAAGGTAGATAATTCCTGCCCAAGGTGTGACATGGTAATATGAAGTTTTTTTTCTATTTTAACTAACATATTTATAGCCACGAAAGGAAGAATATACAAAATACAAAGAGAGTTGAATCTCAGAGCATCTTGAAGTTTCTGGGTAACTTTCTGTCACATGTTAAGATCCTTTTTGTAACCAATATTCAGTGGTGGAAAGAGTACCGAAAATGTGTACTAAAGTACAAGTACTGCTACTGTACATTGTGGAAATGATACTTAATTAGAAGTAAAACAACAAATTACTCTTCATAAAACCTACTCAGAGTACAGGTTACTTTTTAGCTGGTCAGATTTACTGAATTATCAGTAATTGCTGAATCAAACAAGATTCATTCATTTTCTACCGCTTATCCGAACTTCTCGGGTCACAGGGAGCCTGTGCCTATCTCAGGCGTCATCGGGCATCAAGGCAGGATACACCCTGGACGGAGTGCCAACCCATCGCAGGGCACACACACACACTCTCATTCATTCACACACTCACACACTACGGACAATTTTCCAGAAATGCCAATCAACCTACCATGCATGTCTTTGGACCGGTGGAGGAAACCGGAGTACCCGGAGGAAACCCCCGAGGCACGGGGAGAACATGCAAACTCCACACACACAAGGTGAAGGCAGAAAACCTGGAGGTGTGAGGCAAACGTGCTAACCACTAAGCCACCCTGCCCCCTGCCCTAATCATATTAATAATACATAAAACATCACACAAATAGAGTTGTTATGTATATGTTTTCTTAACATAATGTGTTTTTTAGATTAAAGGCTGAAGTCTTATAAGCCAAAATCCCAGCAGATGACAGACAGTGTTTACAGTGCAACAGCACACTGTCACCTTTCCTCCCTCTACAGGTGAACAGATCGTCCATGTGTGGCCATGGACACTCATCCTCCACCATGTCATCGTCATTTCCGCATTCTTTACATTCATCATCGTTGCTTTCTTGAATCTCCATGTGTCCCAAACCTTTAGTCAATAACCTCTTCACTGCACGATCACGGTCAGCACAGGCAAATCTGTGGCAGGGGTTGTTTTGTTTTTCGGTTCAAATACTAGGCTTTTCATTGGTTCGTATAGATGACCTATTTTTATTAGCTACCAAAATGCCGGTCAGTGGATTGCAGGCGTACTCATTAATGAATTGCAATTTTAAAAAATTACGAAGCAAATCATTGAGCTTAATTTGTGCTTGCATGTAAGTCACTCTGGGTAAGGGCGTCTGCTAAATGCTGTCAATGTACTCACTCACTCACTCATTTTCTACCGCTTTATCCGAACTACCTTGGGTCACGGGGAGCCTGTGCCTCTCAGGAGTCTTCGGGCTGTCAATGTACTCTTTGAATAATGTTTATGTATGTAGTTATGAATGAAGTCTGAATATTATTATCAGGAGACTGTAGATGAAGCAGATGCACCTGCAGGCTTTGTCAAATGAAGCTGAAGCACACAGAATATCGGGTACACAAAACAAGAAGACATACAGTAAGCTAAACACAGAGTGCTGTACAAGATGCGAACCAGAGTGAATATGGTGTGCAGTGGCTGATGGGAGACGTGGTACTGTGCCGATCCGGCATAACAATGACACCTAAAGTGTGTACAATACTGCTGCCTACGTGTATCTCAACTCAGGTGAGTTTGTGTTGAATTTGATCACATGTTATAAAAGTGTCACACCAATGCCATACCAATACCAGATGCCAGAAATGCTGTTCTGATGTTTCTAGCTAAAAAAAACCTGTTCTCTGCTTTAGGATAAGGATACGTTCTAAAAAAATGTAATAAATACATTACAATTTAGCATTTGTAGAAGCCAATAACGACAAAAAAAAACCTGAAAAATGAAAAGAAATCATAACAGAGGTCATGGGGTCATTCTAGTAAAACCGTATATTATTGCTAGCTGAGGGCGATCGTTGTGTGCGCGATATTTCTCGTCTATCTCTCGTACTCCCGGAGTCTCGTTGAACCGAACCCTGTGTGTTCGTGGCCGACGGCGACGAAAAAAAAAATAAGGAGGAGAGTTGTGACTTATCGCACACTTTCATTCTCCTGCATCCCTCACTGTTTCTGAGAGAGTGCAGAAAAAGAAAACACCACACAGCCACAGGCATAGCGTCAGAAAAAAAAACACTGCTCTTCTCTTTCTCTTCTTCTCTCTCTACTCCTACTCTCGTCTCTCTCCTGAGGAATAAATGCCCATTTAGAGCACAATGATGTCTGTAGTGTCTAATTTTGCAAATGAATTCTACACTGAGTTGGCAGTCTATTAGTTAGTAGGTCAGTATGGCAAATAAACTCGCGACTCGTTGTAATTGTAGAAATAAATTACAATAAATAAATAAATTGTGAAAGAATGAAAGGATAATGAACCTCGACCTCGCAGGACGGTTGATGTGCTAATGTTATCGTTGTATGATATGTGATAAGTGACATAGTTATAAACTCGCAGTATTATCTGATACAGTATACTAACATTATCTTTATATACAGTTGCTGCGAATGCAATTATTTATATGATACAAACAGAAGGTATTAAGATGATCAGAAGCCAAAGATACATGACTCGTAATAACCTACTCGTAGCCTAATGGTTAGAGAGTTTGACTCCTAACCCTAAGGTTGTGGGTTCGAGTCCCAGGCTGGTAATACCACGACTGAGGTGTCCTTGAGCAAGGCACCGACCCCCCCCCAGCTGCTCCCCGGGTGCCGCAGCATAAATGGCTGCCCAATGCTCCGGGTGTGTGTTCACGATGTGTGTGTGTTCACTGCTGTGTGTGTGTGCACTTTGGATGGGTTAAATGCACAGAACGAATTCTGCATATGGGTCACGTCACACCACGTTAAACTGTTGAAAGGACGTGAGCTCAAATCCCAGGTCCACCAAGATGCCACTGCTTGTACCCTGAGCAAGGACCTTAACCCTCAATTGCTCAATTATATAGAAATGAGATAAAAATGCACGTCACTCTGGATAATGGTGTCTGCCAAATGCTGAAAGTCTGAATGTGTTTTCATTGTTTAATTCAATTCCAGTGAGACGCAATCTATGCATGGATAATACTCCGACCAGGCATAATATTAAAACCACTGACAGGTGACATGAATAACATTCATTATCTCATTACAATGGCACCTGTCAAGAGTTGGGATTCATTAGACAGCAAGTGAACAGACAGTTCTCCAAGTTGATGTGTTGCAAGCAGGTAAATGAGCAAGTGTAAGGATCTGAGCATTAGAGCTGTAGCATGGCGCAATGGAAGAAGGTGGCCTGGTCTGATGAATTATGTTTTCTTTTCCATCATGTGGTAGTCCGTGTGTGTACTGTTCTTACCTGTGGTAGAGATGGCATTGTGATGCACCATGGGAAGAAGGCAAGCCAGCAGAGGCAGTGTGATGCTCTGTGCAATGCTCTGCTGCTAAACCTTGGGTCCTTGCATTCATGCAGATGTTACTTTGACACATAGCGCCTACCTAATTTGCAGACCAAGTCATGGCAATGGTAATCCATAATGGCAGTGACCTCTCATTTACATTTATGGAATTTGCCAGACTCCTTTATCCAGAGCCGCTTGAGGAATATGCAATTAAGGGTTAAGGGGCCTTGCTCAAGGTCCCAGCTGTGGCAGGTCATGGGATTCAATCTCACATCATTCCAATCAACACCTTTAACACTGTGCCACCTTTACCAGCAAGATACAGTGATTGGGGCAGTGGTGGCTCACCTGGTTAAGGATCTGGGTTGTTGATCGGAGGATTGGGGTTCAAGGCCCAGCACAGCCAAGCTGCCACTGCAGGGCCCTTGAGCAAGGCCCTCAACCCTCCCTGCTCCAGGTGTGCTGTATCATAGCTGCCCCTGCACTCAGACCTCGACTTCCTCAGTTGGGGTATGTGAAGAAAGGAATTCCACTGTGGAGTAATGTATATGTGGCGATAATAAAGGCTTCTTTGCCTCGTTCTATCTATCTATACTGCTCACTCCCTGTCACACTGCAAAAATTGTTCAGGAAGGGGACGAGAAGTATAGTTGAGTTTTAGATTTTCACTTGGCCTCCAAAATCCCCAGATTTTAATCTGTTTGAGTATCTGTATGATGTGCTGGACAATCACAACTTTCAATACAGGACTGCAAACGTCTTGGCACCAGATACCACAGCACGCCTTCCGAGGTCTTATGGAGTCTGTGCCTTGATGGATTAGAACTATTTTTAGAGGGTAAGCAGTAGCTTAGTGGCTTAAGGCGTAGGCCTTCTGATCGGAAAGGAGTTTGAAGGTCCACCAAGCGGCCACTGCTGGGACCCTGAGCAAGGCCCTTAACCCTCAATTGCTGTGTTGTGTAAATTGAGATAAAATGTATGTCGCTCTAGGTAAGGGTGTTTGGTAAAAGTAAAATGTATTTTGGTGGCACAAGTGGAACCTACTTAATATTATGCAGGTGGTTTTAAGTTTAAGTCTGATCAGTGAATAATAGGGACTAATGTTTTGTTGCAATGGGTGAAATTTGCCTGTATTTCTTTAATAAATAAACATGTAACTATTTGTAACTGTATGCGATATTGCTTTGGTGAAATATTAATAAAACACTACAGTATATGTAGTTATTGGAAAATAGAAAACGACTTTCTGTCAGGTCACGTTTCATTGGTGATAAGCTTGCTATAACAGCATGCACCCAAGTGTTTACTTCCTTATTTATGCCAGAGTTATGACATCACAATGCCAGTATGTCATCCCAAGTTCCCGACCATAATCGATATGTATGAAATCACTGCAAATTAAATCTCGTATCCGTCTTTATTTTACACATCCATAATACACTATAGGGGGTCACGGTGGCTTAGTGGTTAGCACGTTCGCCTCACACCTCCAGGGTCGGGGTTCGATTCCCACCTCCGCCTTGTGTGTATGGAGTTTGCATGTTCTCCCCGTGCCTCGGGGGTTTCCTCCGGGTACTCCGGTTTCCTCCCCGGTCCAAAGACATGCATGGTAGGTTGATTGGCATCTCTGGAAAATTGTCCGTAGTGTGTGAGTGTGTGAGTGAATAAAAGTGTGTGCCCGCCCTGCGATGGGTTGGCACTCGTCCAGGGTGTATCCTGCCTTGATGCCCGATGACGCCTGAGATGCACAGGCTGCCCATGACCCAAGAAGTTCGGATAAGCGGTAGAAAATGAATGAATGAATGAATGAATGAATGAATACACTATATAGTCAAAAGTTTGTACACCCCTGTCCATCACATTCATATATATCTCATTCCATATGTATTTCCATATGTATTCCCCTTTACTATTATAATAAGCTCCACTCTTCTGGAAGGCTTTCCATTCATATCTGAGTGTGGCTTTGGGAATTTGACTTCAAGAATATTAGTGAGATTAGGTACTGATGTCTGCGATGGGTTGGCACTCCGTCCAGGGTGTATCCTGCCTTGATGCCCGATGACGCCTGAGATAGGCACAGGCTCCTCGTGACCCGAGGTAGTTCGGATAAAGCGGTAGAAAATGAGTGAGTGAGTGAGGTACTGATGTTGGGTGAGAAGTCTGGGGTGCAGTCAAAGTCAACTCTCAGTGCAGGACACTCTTCCACTCTAGCCTAAAACACTAGGTCTTCATGGAGCTAAAGGGCTTTGTGCACATGGGAATTGTCATACTGGAACACTGCTTGAGTCTCTTAGTTTCAGTGAAGGGAAAGTGGAATGCTGTTGCCTACAAAGACATTGCGTGCGTCCACATTTGTGGCACAATTTTGGGTGGAAAAACCTCATATAATTGGCTACATAGTGTATGATATTAATACTACTCCAATATGACAGAGATATCATATAATGGTTTTGTGATATTTCTAATATGTGATATGGTATTAATTGTGATGTTTGGCCTTCAACTTTTCACACCATTAAAGCCCCGAATACATCAGAATCAAAGGCTGAACACATCGTTAAATGGTGCATTATTAAACATTGGTTATTTATTATTGAACATTTATTTGTATGATGAATAAATATCCTGGAACTCAGACTTTTTTTAATCCTCTCTAAAAGATATCTAAGCAGTCTGATGTGTGATGCTATCATTATTTCTGTCACCTCTCCCTTTTTATCACAGAATCCGATGAAGTGCTTAAGTACGGGAATCAAAGGCTCGTGATTTGCTAAAGAGATCAAGTCGTGTTTGTCCATTAAAGTTTAATTCGAACGTAAGTACAGGAAATGAAGCTGACTCTTTTTTTCCGTCTAAAGATTTGTATAATGAAATCTCTTTGATCCCTCGTTCCCCTCTAATCAAAACGTGCTCCTCGCTCTTCTTTCGACCCTCCTCCTTCTCCTCTGCTAGCCCTTTATCTGATTGGATGTCTGTTGACATAGCATTATGGAGAACGAGTGTCTTATCTGCACTAATTGGTCCAGGTGGACTAATTTGGCATCTGCACTCATTTTCCTGCTCATTTTCATATGGATACAACTTTTCCAGGGTCGTGTTTTGCCTGTAGAAAAGTTTTTTTCCCCTCTTGTTCATTGTTTTCTCTCTCTCTCTCTCTCTCTCTCTCTCTCTCTCTCTCTCTCTCTCTCTCTCTCTCTCTCACACACACACACACACACACTCTCGCTTAACCCTACGTCCTTCATTCCTGCACTTTCTCTCTACTTTCTTCCCCAAGGCTGTTGGTTACTTTACTTTTTATTGAGTTCCACAGATAATCGTAAGCCTTAAAATATGGAGTCCATCAGAAATATGGCGAGCCGGCGAGGCTGCGTGTGGGTAGGCAGGATTGTGAATGTCAAATTTCAGAAGATAACATCACATACAAAACTCACAGGCTGGGAGGACACACGCTTCATAATGTACTGCCACGTGTTTCTGCTGAGAATCCGCTGAAACATTTTATACTCCGTTCCTCAATAGAGCCGAATCTGAATAGACTTTTTGTTACAGAGTTTATTCTAACTGGTACAGCATAGTGATGGTTCAAGTACAGCATTACTCCAAACTCACATGGCCACTGTCTCTGCTCTGCAGCTCCGGAGCATTCTATATAATGGATCAGTCACAGACGTTGGAGTTCTCCATGGTTTCAAAATGGCTGATGGCTTACCTAACTGCTACCCAGTCACTGCCGATAATGCAGATTACCAGAAGAAAAGTTCAGCAGAGCTGTTTTAGATTTTGAAAATGCCTTTAATGGACTTGTGCCTCTCTTCATCAGTGATAAAGGCTTTTTGCCCTCAGGACGATGAGACGTTCAGGTCTGCTGCCATCTGGCTGTCTGTCTGCACTTACAGTTTTTAAAGTCAAATCTCCAAACCCAGATATTCTGTGTGAGATACTGTATATGATTACATTAAACTTGATGCCCCCGTGTGTTTTGTCTGCTTTTATGTCTTTTAATTCTTATTGCAATTGTATGTGCATTAGTTTTAATTTGTTTCATCACTTCCTTATTTGTGGCTTTCTTACTTACGTCACATATTTACATGGATGCTGTTAATGTGGATGTATGGATGGCTAATGATGTGAGGTATAAGCTAACATTAGTTACTTATGTTTGGTGTAAATCAAACATCTACATGTACACATTTATGGTTTATTTATTTATTTACTCACTTTCCTACTATTTTTTAATTTCCTCTTTCATTTAATTTATTTACATAGCCAGTTACTTTTTACTTTCCTACTTACTTGCTTTTTCTTGTTTAGCTACACATTCCCTTTTTTTCTTATTTACTTCTCAGTTCCTTACTTTACTCTCATCATTTCTACATACTTTACATACATGCTAACATGTTACTTACTTACTTACTTACTTACTTTAAAACCTAAAGAAATTGTTTACATATATACATAATCATACATAATCATACCTAATTATTTACAGACTTAATTTACACACTGTCCTAATTCCTTACTTACCTTTCTTATTTTCATTCTTACTTTCTTATTCTTGGTTACTTACTAACCTACTAACTAACTAACTTACTTACTTACTAACTTACTTACTAAATAACTTATTAACTAACTAACTATTTAACTTATTTACGTACTTACTTATTTACTTACTTACTTACTTACTTACTTACTTACGTACTTACTTACTATCTAACTTACTTACTTATTTACTTTCTTACTAACTTACTTACTTACTAACTCACTTGCTTACTTACTTACTTACTTACTGTAATGAGTCTGTCTGTGTTTTCCTTTCTGTCTGCTGCCTTGCCCTGTTGTTAATTGTTTGCTCCGCCCACTTCTTGGTTACCATGGACACTAATTGTACTCAATCTTGTGTGTTGTCTTTGTCTCTGATTGTCTCTGCTTTGTTATTGGTTCTTGTTCACTATATCTACTCTGTTTGTTCACTTCCCTGGTGTTAGTCGTTGTTTGGTGTAGTATGTTGTCTGTTCCCGTTCCCTGTTCTGCTCAGTGTTCTATCCTGTTTTGCCTGCTTATCTGTTGTTTGTTTCTTGTTTTTGTTATTAAATCTCAAACTGCATTTGGATCCTCATTCGCCTCTGTGACCCGCCGTGGCAGTACGACTAGCCACAAATGGATCCAGCAGATAGAAACAAAGGAAAACACCGACAGACTCATTACACTTACCAAGCTACCTAATTACATCTTTTCATATTTCCTTCCTTACTTAATTATTTACTCAGTAACATATTTAGACCTTACTTACCTACTTGCATCTTTCTTATTTCCTTACTTACTTTCTTATTCTTTGTTACTTAACTTCCTTACTGTCAGACTTAGTTATATTTCATGTGGGCACAGTAGGCATATTCATAATCCAACTTTATTTTCAGCCACAACTTTTTCTGAAAACTCCACTTTTAGCATTTTAGCCAAACTAGCCCTAGGCTTTAAGTTCTCAGATATACTGTAAGTGTATTGAGAAATGCTTGTAACTTTATTTTCCTGGAAATTGAATAGATCGAATATAGTATGTTCTTGGAACTATATCTTGAACACTCCAGGAGTTGAGCACTTCCAGTTGGCACTTGGACTGTCTCAGAGTGTGTTATTTACAGGCTAAACCGGTTTACACTTGAATAAAGCACCTACTTAAAGTCTCATTACGATCGGTGAACTTGCTAGTCTTACATAAAAGCATGAATTTAAAAGGATTGTGCAGATGCATGATAGTCTGATCGTGCTTGATTTTCAGTGATCGGAAATTCACTTAACCTTTCAAGCTCCCTGCTGATTTAATTATTCATCTTAAAACATATGAGGTGATAATTATATTCAATCAGCAACTACCTTGAAAACTGATAGAAAATGAATGTATTTATAAAAGTGAAAAATGTAAATGTTAGCCAAGGAGATTAAGGGCTTCATTTTGGACTTGTGAGTGCTTGATGTTTTTTTTAGAAGCCAGGAAGCCTTTATTATCAACACACATACATCATAGCAGAGTGGAGTTCTCTTCTTCACATACACCAACTAAGGAGGTTTTGGTCAGAGTGCAGGGGCAGCTATGATACAGCACCCTTGTAGCAGGGAAGGTTGAGGGCCTTGCTCAAGGGCCCAGCAGTGGCAACTTGGCTGTGCTGGGCCTTGAACCCTGATCAACAACCCAAAGCCTTAACCAGTTGAGCCACCACTCCCCCAACACAACTTACACTTACTTCTACACACCTAAATCACAGGCAGATTTTTGTTTATTAACTCTATTTTAAGGTTATTATAACTTTTTTATCCTATTTTGTCAGGAGAGATTTGGTGTCAGGAGAACAATCTCCTCGAAGCAGGAGAGGAACTACCAATCACTGATGATCAATGGGAGCCCCGTAAAGACAGTGGACGGTTTTCAGTATCTAGGTGTTCACATCACGCAGGACCTGTCATGGTCCTGTCACATCAACACCGTGGTGAAGAAGACCCGGCAGCATCGCTACTGTTGACAGCATCCTGAAGAAAAAGTAAAAAGTGTATTTCTAAAATTTGAAAATTCTAAATTTGGTGTAAAAACAAGAAAATAATTCAATATGATTAAAAAAAAAACAAATAAAATACACAATACCTTAAATATATCTAAAAATCACACTCGGCATGTTGCGATATTAACACGGATCTCTTCTATAAAGCTCTTTTCTGATGACTGTTAGCTTCCTCGACACTTTAATTCCCAAAGACATGGTTACTGTGATGTGTCTGACAGTTTGGTTTACGTTTGGGTATGTATAACTGATCTCCTTATAATCTTAGCTGAGTAATTACTTTCCCCTCGCGTCTGTCTGTATATCCGTTTCAGGAAGAGAAGCTGTTGGAAGGTTCTCTGGGGGATTTGGTGTGATGAAGCTGCTACATGTAATTAAAAGAAACGTAAACAGTCTGCGGTTCTGATGCAAACAGAACCATGCTGAGATGCTTGATTCCGAGACTGGGACAGGAAGCGCTTGATCTGACAAGATACACAAATATACTTTGTTGCATGAATCTTTGAATAAATTGGTTAATTTTTTCCATTTTCTTTTCAGAGAGTCTGACTCGTAATGCTAAGTTTGTGGGTTCGAGTCTCGGGCCGGCCATGACTGAGGTGCCCTTGAGCAAAGCACCGAACCCCCAACTGCTCCCCGGGTGCCGCAGCATAAATGGCTGCCCACTGTTCCGGGTGTTCACGGTGTGTGTGTGTGTGTGTGTGTGTGTGTGTTCGCTGCTGTGTGTGTGCACTTTGGATGGGTCAATTGCAGAGAACAAATTCTGAGTATGGGTCACCGTACTTAGCCGTATGTCACTTTCACTTTCAGTTGAATGAATGAATTAACTATAAGCAAACATATACGCATTAATCCAATACCACCAGTTTTCCTAAACCCTTAACCCCAACCCCACATTTTAACTCATCAGCATGCCCTCTAGTGGTGAAGCGAATTGTCCCACTAGTTCCTTACGCTCATCCTTCATCTTAATCCTAATCCCTCACTGCGTTTCAACACTTTCCACTAAGATTCCTTTTACTATCGGTATTTGAAAATTGTTTGTTAACACCAACAAAGCTGTATTTAAAACTGAGCATTACAATCATCAACATTTGCAATAAATGGTAATATTTTTAACTATGCTACATAAATACTGTACCACTAATTATCACCAGCAGAGTTTTATTTTTTTTTCCATACCTTCCCTGGGTAATTGACAGAGAAACTGACAATGACTTCACCTTAATGAACCTTTTGTTTTATTGGTAATATTCAGAATTAAGCCTGTTAAGCATACACCAGTACTACAGCTGGAGACTTCCTTATTAACTTACTGTATCCATGGTTGTCAGCGTGATGTCATTTATTTTTTGCTCAAATGTTGGGGATTTTTTATAAACATTAGGTGCACACACATTTTAATGTTAAACAAAGGTTAGTTAACATCTCAAATGGGGTTTTAATGCTGATGTGTTATTGTGAGGATCCTGAGGTGTTCAGAAAGAAGATGCCAACTTCATGTGGTCTTCGAGGACAACATCTTTGACTCCAGTGTCACCCAAATGAGGTCGAGGTTCCCTTTTAAGTCTGGTTCATCTCAAGGTTTCTTCTTCGTCCATCTGAGTGTTTCCTCACCTCAGTCACATCAGGGTTGCTCATTGGGGATAAATACAAACACATTCAAATATATGTCTAATATTAATCTTGACCTTTTGTAGTATATTAATCTTTGTATAATATTAAACCTTTTGTACTATGTTTCTCATGTTCTGTAAATGCTGCTTCGAGACAATATCCACACGCTCTGCGGAGCATCTTGGTTGGATGAGTCTGCGACTTAACGTTCACTTGTATACGTCCAGGACTTCATGAAGCAGGTGGAATATGTTGTCTGAGACAGCCAGTAGATTAGACGACATCTGTCTTTCTGACACTACAGTCAGAGAGTCCAGCTCCATTCCCACAACATCACAGACCTTACGGATGAGTTTGTTTAGTCTGTTGGCATCAGCTACCTCAGTCCGCTGCCCCAGCATGCAACAACAATAAAGATAGCACTGGTTACCTCAGACTCATAGGACATCTCCAGCATCGTCCTGCAGATGATGAAGGACCTCAGCCTCCTCAGAAAGTAGAGGCGGCTCTTCAGAGTTCTTAGTGATACTAAAAATGCTGACACTGAAGACTTCTTCCATATAATGCTTTAATAATAATAATAATAATAATAATAATAAATTTAATAATATTTTTTATAAATTATATCACTAGTCCTGCATATTTTCTTTTAATCACACTTATAATAATAATAATAATAATAATAATAATAATAATAATTAATAATATTTTTTATAAATTATATCACTAGTCCTGCATATTTTCTTTTAATCACATTTATAATAATAATAATAATAATAATAATAATAATAATAATAATAATAATAATAATAATAATACATTATCCAAGCATCCAGGAAATTCCTAAAAGGAAAGGAAAAAATGGCTCTTTTTTTTATTTATTCCTTTCCACTGCTCAAAAACATTTCAAAATATACGCTTGGTCCTCAGAAAGCCAGTGATTATATGCTCCAATCAATTTTCATCTGACTGGCCGAGTCTGCGCCCTTGGTGTAACCAAGATTATTTCCACTAAGATGGATGGGAAGCACATGTGGAGTGGAACACCTTGACAAAGATTGATGCAGTTTGGGAATAAGCTGCTCTCAATGCTACCTATGAACACCTATGCAGGTAATGCAACAGGACAAACTGAGATTGAGCCACTGCTTTATCCAAGTAGTGTGATTCCAATCGATAAATCAGATCGATTCATCTCTATCACTTTGAGCTAGAAATATAAAGATAGTTACGTCATACATAATACTGTGCATAGATGCTAAAACCGCTAATATTCAAAAATTCTAAAAGGAAATATTTGAACTAATATGAACTGTGAGTACGTACAGTATGAATGCAAAGAAAGAAAGAAAATCAATGTACAATTTTTTTCACAACAGAAACAGTATACAGTACAATGTAAACATTGCATTACTGTATGAAATACAAACTCAGAACAGATATTAAAAAGCCTGTTTTTTTAAAAGTTACAATACTCGCTAAAGCAGTTAATAAGGTGCACCGATCTCATAAATAACAAACTGGCAACTCAGGTATCCCAGGCTGTTTCTTTCCAATCATGTTCCCAGCTGCTACCCGGCCTCGGTCTGAATTCCTTGTGCCGTACCTTAATTAAAACACTTCTAGGCTTTAATTCTACACCTAGCCTTTTCTGTAATGACTTGTTTGATGACAATTAATGACAATGTTTTTGGGAAGAGCCAACCCTGATTCTGAGTATATATATTTTGAGGCACCAGGATACAACTGCTGAGCTTTATATTTAACTCCTCGATCCAGAAGCATGTCGAAGGCATTAAACAGGGCTGTGTGGAGAAACGAAAAAGGGAAAGATAATTAAGAGATAACGGTGTTACTGTTACGGCGCTGCTAATAAAACGAAGGAGTGTGTGATTGTGTGCACATAGTGCACAACGTGCTAAGCAGGTATTGCGTATTCTAGCCTTACGCGGTTCTAATTCTAAACTCCAGATTCACCATGACCCTGCCCAAAAGTGTGTAAAGCATCAACAAGATAGATAGATAGATAGATAGATAGATAGATAGATAGATAGATAGATAGATAGATAGATAGATAGATAGATAGATAGATAGATAGATAGATAGATAGATAGATAGATATGCCACAGAGGAGCACCACAGAGTCATTGGTGTGGATGATGACAAGCGATCTGTCTTACTGAGGCAGTTATTTCCAATGGACACACCATGCTTTGACATCACAGAACATCAATGCCCAATAATACACCCAGGCTTTACTCACTCACACACTGTTTTCTTTTATGACCAACCTCTGTCACTCCCGTATACCAGCCACTTGTGCTTGTCCCCTGATGCCTGTCGTTGTGATCAGGTTGAGTATTCATCTTTCTGACGATAACATCTGGCCATAATGGCTTGGTCTTGACATAGATTGGGCTGGAGTGAGGGGCGGAGAGGGTCGTCATTTTCTACATTGTGGAACTGGCTATTCTTCTTCATTGGGCTGGTCACAACAATGCAATAGCAGTGCCTAAGTGTGACAAGTATCCACTGTCTATGCACTGACAAACTATTAGGTCTGGTGTTGCACCAGCATCTTGAAAGATATTGCCATCAGCTAAGGAACAGGAAATAGTTTTAAAAGAAAAGAGGATATGTGTTGGTATTACAGCCATCCTGTCTACACTGGAAGGCAAATATTAACCTGGTTAACTTAGTTTAGCCGTGATAATCACATACATAATGAAGTAGTCACAACCCATGATCAACACTTGCTACATGATTTACATAAAGACAAAAAAAAAAAAAAAGCTCTTTGATTATTAGTGGATAATCATGTTTTATTAGGTTTAAAAGGCAGGTCCAAGGTGCTGTGATAATCATTCATTCATTCTCTACCGCTTATCTGAACTTCTCGGGTCATGGGGAGCCTGTGCCTATCTCAGGCGTCATCGGGCATCAAGGCAGGATACACCCTGGACGGAATGCCAACCCATCGCAGGGCACACACACACTCTCATTCACTTACACATTCACACACTATGGACAATTCCAGAGATGCCAATCAACCTACCATGCATGTCTTTGGACCGGGGGAGGAAACTGGAGTACCCGGAGGAAACCCCCGAGGCACGGGGAGAATATGCAAACTCCACACACTCAAGGCAGAGGCGGGAATCGAACCCCCAACCCTGGAGGTGTGAGGCGAACGTGCTAACCACTGAGCCACCATGCCCTCCCGTGATAATCAAAGAAAAAAAAATTAAGGATTTGTTATATTTGATTGAAATTGATCCAACACTTGATACAAACAGGACACCTCAAAGAAAGTAAAGGTTTCCTTCAAATCGTACAATGTATTCCATGCTTCTGAGACCTCCAATTACTATACAGCTCACATCAACTTCTGGTCCTTATTGTCAAGCTGAGCCAAATGATCTGACTCACTGAAAAGAGACGGAATTCCCATCACTTGCAGAAAATGACTATCACTGTGCCTCCGGTATATATCATGAGACCTATCACTATAGCTAAGCCTTACTACATTTTCTAGGGCAAAATTTCACTCACTGTGAGTTGTCAGGGATCACCTACCCAATATAGATTTAATATCTTCATATCAGATCAAATCTGCACCTACAAGCGGAGAACCAGGAGCCAGTACCCACAGCTGGAGATAATACATATTCACCTAGCCTTAAAGGTAATACCCCAAAACAATGTTTTGACTAGGGAGCCACAGTGAGGCTCGAGAGCTGCTTCAGATAATTAAAGTTTTAGCCATATTAATGCTTAACAGTACATATACTACCTTAGCTCAGGTAAACAGCTTCCTGTGTCTCCTGTCTTCACATACATGACAGAACTTACTGGAGTTACAGATGTGAATGGCTGTCTTAGCGGTGCTGTATTTCATGAGTTGTAACCAATGGACCTTTATTTTTTTATGCTTGTCCAATAAGTAAACATGCTAAGGAATATATTTGCTTTGCACCTTCAGGTTGGGGGTTTGATTCCCACCGATGTTCTCCCTCTGCCTTGGGCGTTTCCTTCAGATACACAAGTTTCCTTCCCCAGACTAAGACATGCATTATAAGCTGATTGGCATCACTTAATTCCCTATAGCAGCAGTTCCCAACCTTTTTTGTGCCAGGGACCGGCTTATTCATAAAAAAATTCCAGGGACCAGTTGTCAATTTTAATGCCTCAATTTTAAGATGCATCGTTTGGAACATATCACTGTGTAAAACAGTAACAGCCCCTCATTTAATTGCATATAATGAACATGGTGGCAACAAACTTGTAGGAATATACCAATCTTTTTAAACTTTCTGACCGGTTCACAAAATGTTTCCCTTTTCTCCCATACAATTAGGTCTACTTCAAAAGCAACTTACGCAGCACTCACTCACTAGCAGGTGGCAGTAATGGCAAATTGTATGAAAATACCAGTCTATTTCACCTGTCAAATCTCTCCAGAACCACTAAAGACAAACGCTTCAACAGCAACTTAGTGTTTTCACTCACCAACAGGTGACAACAAAGGATAATTGTATGAAAATAAGAGCCAGTTTCAACAGTCAGACAGTTTTAGGATATAATAGCAAACACACAGTGATTTCAGCCAATAAGTTTTAAAAGTATAAAATTAGAGATTAACAAAAAATACCAGACTGATGTTGAGGATATCAAAACTTTCCGCTCAGCGTCCAACTCACGTTTCTTTCGAAAAACTTCTCCGTTTTGTCTTTGAGAGTTAGGTGTTTGGTGGTTAAGTGCCGCTGACGTTTTGATGGCTTCATTGCAGTTTTTCACCACAAATAACACACAACAGATTTGGCGCCACGGAATCACCTGTTGTCGTAAATCCATACCTAATGTATGAGGTATCGTATTTACGATTGAATCTTGACTTTTTGAGTTGGTCATCTACTTTCCTTTTACCAGAACTGCTCGCAATGAAATTAGCCATTGAAGTTTGCCGAGTCCCGCTCATATCGCCACATACTTCGGTCACTTCAGGTGCACCGCGCTTTTTTAACAGTCCGTTCAGATACGACACGATGCTAAGCAATCGCAAGTCACTCAAAGAAACACATTTTAATTTATTTATTGTTTATGTTTTGGATTAAATAACATGACATGTCATAGCACTTAAAAAAGACAATTATTATTATTATTCTTATTCTTCTTATTATTATTATTATAAAAAAAAAATTATTGGAATATTTCAAGGCCCGGTACTAACTTGTCCACGGACCGGCACCGGTCCGGGGACCGGGGGTTGGGAATCACTGCCCTATAGTGTGTGCCCTGTAATGGGTTAGGGTCCTCTCATGAATTAGGGTCCCTTACTTTGTACACTGAGTTCCCTGTAATAGGTTCCAGCCTCCCTGTATGGGATATGCAGTATAGAAATGAATGAAAAACTGATTACTAACTAACACAGTTTTTGTTAATCATTTCAATCCCACTATTTGATATCACATAGTAGATGGTGTGTTCTCTTTTCAGCCCATTTCTTCTCAAGGTTTCAAGGTCTCCTGAGGAGGATATCCCTTGCTACTATCACCTCTAGCTTTCTCAGTAAGAATCTGAAGCAAAGATTTTTGTATAGCTTCTTAGTGACATGTTTAAATGTGCGATACAAATAGCTAGAACTATAGCACATAAATAAATAAGTAAAAAGTAAAGAAATCCCAAGCTTTCATAGAAATACAGGTGCTTGTGTGAAATACTTGAGCTATACAAATTAAAATTTAAATAGCTTCCAGCTTTAGATTTATAAATTCACGCTCAATCGATTTCCCTTAATAGTCACTTTAGTGCCACATAAACCGAAACACAAAATCAGTAATGTTCACCATCTCACCAATTCACAAACCAGAAAGAAAAAAAGAAATCAAAAAGATAGTTTTTTTTCCCTAACCTTCATTCAGGTATAGAAGGCGTTGTGTTGTCGACTGCACAGTCCCAGATCTGGGCATCAAAGCCGTAACCCTACTGTCGCATGAGCCCTTCTGCTTGTTCACTAGTCTGCTGAAACTGTCTGTATTTCTCTGTGTTGAATCCTAAGCTGCCAGGATATGAAGAAAGGGCTGACAGGACACCTGGGGGCTCAGCTTTCGCAACACGTGGGTTCATGGTTTATTTCTGCACCAAACTTCTCACTTGCACATAGTGTTGGTGCTGAGGGGTGGGGTGGGGGGTGTGTGGAGGAAGGTGGTACCTTGCCATTCTCAAAGCCACAGAAACTGCTTCCTACTTCACATACAACACCCTGCTGCTTCCTGGGTATCAGAACTGTGTGCAGAATTATACATGCTTTGATTAATGGCAAGCAACAACATGAGAGAGGAAGTGATTCACATCACATCAAATTAGAATTATCACACGATCT
Source organism: Tachysurus fulvidraco (assembly GCF_022655615.1). Lineage (NCBI taxonomy): Eukaryota > Metazoa > Chordata > Actinopteri > Siluriformes > Bagridae > Tachysurus > Tachysurus fulvidraco. The sequence continues at coordinate 6,515,625 of NC_062522.1, forward strand.
TGAGTGGTGTTCAAGATTTCTTTTGGCATCGTGCTGTCTATCTATCTATCTATCTATCTATCTATCTATCTATCTATCTATCTATCTATCTATCTATCTATCTATCTATCTATCTATCTATCTATCTATCTATCTATCTATCATGAGAATGATGCAGCGGAGCTTTAATCTTCTATTTTGGCCCATCTTTCTCACCACTTCATCAGCCTCCAATCCTTCCATCATAAAACCATAATTTCTAACGCCATCTTCGCCATCAGACATCATCTCCTTTCTAGATTTCTAAATAGCCCCATTGCTTCAATATTGGATTTTCCTTTCCAAGATTTTCTCGTTTTGTTTTTAGTTCCTATACTGGTAAAAATGATGTGTTGGATATACTTAAAATATGTATGCACCATTTTTGCATCACACTTTTTAAGTAAACCCAACTTGGAAAAAAATACTTAAAATGAACAAGAAAACCGTGGTTATATGTACTTAAATTTTTGGGTACACACAACATTGTTTATTTAAAAATGTATGTAACATGATAGAATCTACTAAGTAATTGCAAGTTAAGTTAACTTAACATTTAAGCTCATTTTTGTTAAAAAAAAAAAAAAAAAGACAATTAATTGAGTTGAACCAATGTAAAATTTTAACTTATTGTAGATTATCAGCTATTGGTCTGCATACTGCACTGCTGCTTGGATGGGTTAAACACAGAGCACAAACTCCTAGTATGGGTCACCATATGTCACTTCACTAAAATAAATTACACATGCAAATCACACAAAATAAAGCATTTCACTTTATTTTTTGAAACAGGCTGCAATGCAATGGTGAAGCCTAAAACCACACATCATGAATGTACAACAAATGTGTCACAATAAGAAATGAAAGTTCACTTCCAACAGGACACTTCCTTTGTGCTGACCCCTTTGCAACACTTTCTTGCTCTGAACTAGAAGGAGAAAAGTCCGTTTTATATTTAGTATGAATAGGCAAGACATTGCAGTGTCTTACTAACATAGACCTTTTCAGTAAAAGATTGTATATACTAAAATGACCTAATATTACATGGACCAGGGTGGGAACAGAATTATCTTAATGCAAACGTGCCAACGCAATGCATGGTCATATTCCTCTGAAATAAACAAATTAACCACTAGAACATTCATTCGATGGAGGCACACTGCTTTTAGCAGTCGCACAATCACGTGCACACTCGTTCCTCCTTTCATACAATAACTTACTTGTACAAACTAGACTTTCATAAGTATTTAAGTAACACATTTCTAATCGTTGAAGCTAAATTCGTAGCAATTCAGAAATTCAATTTAAAAAAAGTTTCTTTCTTGACCACAAACGCATTAACACAAATAAACGAATGTACGTTAAAACGACAAATCTTACCTCATTTCAGCGTCTTCGACTCTTTGCGTTTCAGAAAATATCTTCACCAAACACTACAAACAAGTGTTTATTAATGTCAAAACCTCAAAATCAAAAATTTTGCTTAGTTTATAGAAAGTTAAGCTTTCCTCTTTCCACCATCTTCACATGTGCATCACAAAATGGCTCCAGTTGTTTCTAGATTTGCATATCACGTGGCTCACAGTCATATACTTAAAATATTATGTTATAATTACTTAGTTTTGATGCAATTTTAATACTAGTTGACGTGACTTATGATTTTTCATTATATTTAGGCATACACTTAGGTTCACCTTGTAACTTACTGTATACATTTATGTCACAGACACTATATATGCTAAGTAGAGGTTGGAAAGTTAAAATTACTTTGTTATTTGTGTTTAGTTTATTTATTTTTATAAGTAATGGTTGTTCGGCCAACGGATCGTTTTTTTTCACAGTGTAACAGGAAATCAGACCTTTATCAATCAGACTTGAGATTTTTTTTTCTTCCTCTCAAACACCATCATATCTCCAATATATCTTTCTCCCTGTAATATCAGTTATTACAGTACCTTCTCACAGGAATAACTAAAATAAAGCGACAACCAGCTAAGATATCTTTTAATGTGTTTTACAGTGATGTCTAATCTTCTGAGTGGATTTACCAAGATGAGAAGATTTAGAAAAAGGAAGGTTATTATAAAGTTTATCATCCATTTATTTTTAGAGCAAATCTAACACATCTAATTATAAAATTAGTGCTTCCTGGAGGTATGAAACCAGACCTTTAATACAGTTTACAGGTACAGTATAGGTCAGAGGATTAATTAGTAATAACTATAGAAATGTGTGTAACTCAGATTTATCCTGCACTATGCTGGATATCAGTGTTTGTTTGTTCCAGCAGATAAAATTAGTCTGACCGTACTATTTCCTGTCAATGCTCATTTTTCAAAGCATGAAGACAAATTTCAGCAGGGATTTAGAAATCTCTGAAAATGACATGATCCAGGACTTTGTTTTGCTTATACAACAGACTGTGTAAACAAACAGCCTTTATATTTCCATTCACTAGCGCTCGAAGTTTTGAACTTGAGCATCACTTGGTATTGTGCAAAGCTGATGTTGCTAGGAAACGCAGAAGATGTTGGAGAGACGCCTCATGATTGAGTATAAAAAATGGTGCTTAGTCTAAATGAATAAACAGCACTCTTTTTGGTCTGGACACAACAAAGGGAAAGCCGACAGTAGTGTTCAGATAAAGGTGCTGTTGGTCTAGAAGCTCATTTTCTGAAGCTTTTCTAATATACGTTTTTGCTTGGCTCTTTTTTCTGTTATAAACAGCATCTAAATTGTGAGTTTTTGTTTCTTGGAGAATTGATTTGTTGTTCTGAGAACAGAATATAACATCTGTAAACATACAGTACTTGTTTTACACTTGATTTACTTTGATTTAAAACAATAATAATCTGTGGTAAGGGGGCACGGTGGCTTAGTGCTAGCACGTTCGCCTCACACCTTCAGGGTTGGGGGTTCGATTCCCGCCTCCGCCTTGTGTGTGTGTGGAGTTTGCATGTTCTCCCCGTGCCTCGGCGGTTTCCTCCCCGGTCCAAAGACATGCATGGTAGGTTGATTGGCATCTCTGGAAAATTGTCTAGAGTGTGTGAGTGAATGAGAGTGTGTGTGTGTGCCCTACGATGGGTTGGCACTCCGTCCAGGGTGTATCCTGCCTCGATGCCCGATGACACCTGAGATAGGCACAGGCTCCCCGTGACCCGAGAAGTTCGGATAAGCGGTAGAAAATGAGTGAGTGAATGATCTGTGGTATAATTAATGTTATTAAAGATTTTCTGTAAGGAGTCTCCAGTGTCAGTGCTTCGTAACAGACACACATAACGTTGTCTCAAACCTGGGAATTCAAAATTGGGAAAGTCTTCAAAGGTTGAAGGAGGATATGCTGGCGATTGACTGGACTGGCTGTGTACAGCTAGATAAGCATGAACAGGAGCTTGTTTCGTGTAAACTCCATAACATCCATTACATTAGACTTTAATTTTCTGATTGGTCTTTAATTAAAGATAAAAATCTTAGCTTTGGCAATCTGCTGTGGTATAAAACGATCACATTATATATCATGCCAGGATTATGCATTTATTAGAAAATAATCAATGTCAGGATTTTAGTGCTAACTCTCTACATTTTATCTAAAAGTGTTTTAAGATATTTGTAGAACATTGCTCAAATGTTATTGTTCTCTCGTTACACCCTGACCTTCGTAGACCCTGTCAAACACTTACTGACTGCTCTAATAGCATCCTCTGCCAGCTGGGTGTCTTTTTTTGTGTCAAACCGTTTTATTTTTACTTTGCACAACCTCTAATCATTGTTTTCAGCTGTTCTGGTAATTAGTCTCATTGTGTCTTTGGTATCTTGTTTTCTTGTCATGTGAATATAAACCCTTGTGGAATGAATTCTCTGCTAAGCCTCATGCTCGCCTCTTCTAATTCTGAGCTGTGTTTCTACAATGTCATGCTCTTGTTTATTCTGAGCTCTGTGTATCTGTATTCGCTTCTCAGGTTTTGACCTCTGTCTGCATCTTCCTGGATAATGATAATGGATATACCTTAGTTGACCATTTCTGCCTTTGCCTTGACACCTGCTATGGACTATTACAATAATTTTTGGCACACATATAATAAATGGACTTTATATTTACATCCTCGTGCCCTCTGGCTCCAATTCAAGGAAATTACTTGGCCACTTGGTAGTGAATATTATACAATGAAGCAAGAGAACACGTTCACCAGCGCAGTCTCAGAAAAACATAAAATGGAAGCCATTAGTGTTTGTACATAGATGATACTTATCTTACCATATGCTGTAGGTTATTAACTTACAGCATTTTTTATAGCTCACTCACATGGCCCAAGAGTCACTTATAAATATTGAATTAGAAGAGCTGCAAGTTTTGAGCATTATTGACTTTATTATTAATGTCGTTATAGTCAGCTGTATGCTCTGTTCTTCACAGGTAAGTCTTATTTATTTAAATGATTTCTAATTAAGATTAGAAATATAAAGACTTTAAACCATATAAAGCCTTATATATTTTTATGATGTTAAAACATAGGGAAATAATGCTAATTTAATATGAACTCAGGCCCTTGCTCCGATCTTGTCCTAAGTGGAGCCCTGCACATATCAGAGTCATGTACTGTATAAATATATATTTACACAAGCATACATTTAAATGCACTTGCACTTGTATATGCACACAAGCACACATTTAAATGCCTGAACTATTTATTACATACAGTAACATCACGTAACACAAAGTAATGTAAGGTAACAATGTTTTGATCCATTTAAGTTTTGCAATTAAACTTGAAATTGGCATGGACTACATTTCTGATTAGATTTAAATAGAAATTCCACCATTAGAAATGACTGGAATTTTTTTTTTTTTAAACTAACACACTTTTTTCTTTCACACTCTAAAATCAAAGATGTGTTTAGTTTTAATTAGAAAAGAAAAGAAAAAAAAGAATTCTACAGACAAAATGTAAATTTTCAATTTTAAAGATAATAATAAAGCCCAAATAAATGACCACTAGCTTAGATGCTACAGGTTTGTGATAAACTTAACATAAATTAAATTTATGATTACATTTAATGTTGGTTTCTGAAGCCCAGATTTTGTCCTCTGTCTATTGCACTGGACCTGAGATTTCACTCCTTAAATAAAAGGATGATTAAACACCAACCTATAAAGGTAAGATATAGCCTGTAGGTAATGGAATGTTAATATATTCGACTTTACTACTCAGTTGAATTCAGTTTATGTACCTTTTAAATTGTGAAATAACACTGACCGGCCCTTTCTAGCACCTTAACAAGAATACTGACTCCTCGGTCTCCCTGGTTTCACTGAAAGCACCCAGCAATGGCAACAAGCAAATTAAAATACTTCTATTCTAATCAGCAGGCTCCTCAGCAACAACATTGGTGTTTGCATAGTGATTTACACTTAACTGTTTACTTAATTTCACACTTTAGAGGAATACCCTCGCAAGACAGTGAGGCAAAGTGCAGTGCAGCTCAGAGAAAATGATAAGATGTGATTAAGAGGATAAGAAAGATGGTTTGGTGTATGGATTTGGGTATTTATCTTTTCACATAAGACTGGAGTCATGCCTGCTGAATGGTTGATAATGATGGTGCTATTTTATTGGTATATTCAAGCATGTGTGCCCTTTAACAGTGAAATGAGGCATAACAAATATAATGGATAATTCATTTGATACCAAGGAAACTCTCTCAGGACACGCTGAGACTGAAATGTCTGTGTCCTTGTGTCATGACTTTCAGTAATGCGGGTGGAACCTGTGGTGAGTGCCTCGATGTGGAACCTACCGCCTGACTTCCTGTGGAAAATAAAAATCTGCCCCAGTGTGGAAACTGCAGACAGCCTTCCTGTGGAAACTCAAGACTGCATCAGTAAGGAAACTATCACCTGACTTCCTGTGGAAAATAAAGACTACAGACTTCCTCATTGTGGAAACTACAGTCTGACTTTCTGTGGAAACTAAAGACTACTTCAGTTCAAAAATTAAAAACTACCTCTTTGTGGAAACTAAAGACTACTTCAGTTCGAAAATTAAAAACTACCTCTTTGTGGAAACTAAAGACAGCTTCAGTTTGAAAAGTACAGACTACCTCTTTGTGGAAACCAAAGATTGCTTCAGTAAGGAAACTACCGCCTGACTTCCTGTGGAAACTAAAGACTACTTCAGTTTGAAAAGTACAGACTAACTCCCTGTGGAAACTAAAGACAGCTTCAGTATAAGGAAACTACCGCCTGACTTCCTCTGGAAACTAAAGACTGCCTCAGTGTGGAAACTACAGTCTGACTTCCTCTGGAAACTAAAGACTGCCTCAGTGTGGAAACTACAGTCTGACTTCCAGTGGAAACTAAAAACTACTTCTGTTCGAAAATTACAGACTACCTCTTTGTGGAAACTAAAGATTGCTTCAGTAAGGAAACTACCGCCTGACTTCCTGTGGAAACTAAAGACTGCCTCAGTGTGGAAACAACCGCCTGACTTCCTGTGGAAACTAAATCTACTGACTGCATTCATGTTGAAACGACGTATTGCTTGCCTGTGGAACCCACAGACTTCTTCCTGATGGAAACTAACCGATTGCCTCCTTGTGGAAACTAATAATTATTTTCTTGTGGAACTTATAAACTGCATCTCTGTTGCACAATAAACCTTTGGAAATGGACCACCTCCTTGTGAGAAATATAGCCAGACTGTTTGCTTGTGGAACCTGCAGGCTGCCTCTCTGTACAAACTACTGACTGTCTCTCTGTGGAACTATAAACTGCATCCACCTGGAATGCTGCCTTCCCTGTGGATCCTACCAAATACCTCCTTGGAAACCTTAATGGTTTTGTCTATTTTTAATCTATCAGCTGCCTTCCAGTGAAAACTGCCGACTGCCCTATGTGAAACCTACTGACTGTCCCTGTGGGAAACTGGCTGGCTGCCATCATGTGGAATCTCCTGAATGTAGGACCACCTCTTAATGAACCTTACCTACCTCTTCCCTTTGGAAACCACCGACTGCCTCCATTTTGTGAAAATGCACCTATACAAGAGATACAGTGGACTTCACAACGCACAAAGTGGACTCATGTTTTAGCAATGAACACAACAGGAAAATCCTCTGACACCTTTACCTTTTTACCCAGCAAAAGACAAAAAGGCTAATCCATTGTTACTTTCTGTCAGTTGAAATTTACATGCTTAACATGCTTATATGCTTCATCTCACAAGTCTCACAAATTCATTCATTCCTTCATTCATTTTCTACCGCTTATCCGAACTACTCTGGTCACGGGGAGCCTGTGCCTAACTCAGGCATCATCGGGCATCAAGGCAGGATACACCCTGGACGGAGTGCCAACCCATCACAGGGCACACACACACTCTCATTCACTCACACACTCACACACAACGGACAATATTCCAGAGATGCCAATCAACCTAGCATGCATGTCTTTGGACCGGGGGAGGAAACCGGAGTACCCGGAGGAAACCCCCGAGGCACGGGGAGAACATGCAAACTCCACACACACAAGACAGAGGTGGGAATCGAACCCCCAACTCTGGTGGTGTGAGGCGAACATGCTAACCACTAAGCCACCGTGCCCCCCCCCTCCCCCCCCCCACAAATTTGTTATTCATTTACATATTTCCAGCACAATTGGACATTTGGACATTTTTAAGTAGATTCCTTTACTGTAACATGTAATGTGTATTTGAGTGAATATGTATTTGGCATTTTGGGATATGAATGAATTCTAGCCATCAGGCAAAAAGTATGGAACTTTTTCTTTGAACAACATTGCTTTAATTTACTTTGACCCATCTGTAGAATCTTAACTATATTTTCCCAAAAGGATGACTGCAAAGAGTTAATGAATTCCTGAATTTATCCTGTCTTACAGTATCACAGAGTCACTAGTGTAGATAGCATGTCACGTTAAAGTGGCTTTTAATATAACTGTAATCACACTATCAGCATGAATTAATTAACAATAGCTCCGAGACAGACACCTGATATGAGGAGGTTATGGTTTGTTAGCTCAAGCTTTATCAGAATATCAGAGGCATAATTAACGCTAGAGTAATTCCTCCTGAATGGAGATTAGGACTAATGAAGACATCCAGTCACACGCTTCAGACGAACTCTAACACTTTGGGAAATATTGCTCTCAGATTGTCACATTTAGGTCAAAATTCGAGCTCTTTCTCATCCTATAGAGAGGATAAGGCACTCGCTCCTTTAATTATTCTCTTATGAAATTAATTAACAGTATTACTAGAGGATTCCCAATAGGCACTGATGAGCAAGTGGATGAGTGGATGAAAGAAGCCTTTGTCCTGTCGCCTGCTTTTTTTGAAAGCCTCATACATCATCATGTGCAGTATATCTATAATTAAATGAGTTTTTGTATTCCATTGATTCAGACTTGTGAAATACATTGAGGTTGAGCCCTCATTTACAGCGGCAAGTTGATAGATAAACAGCATGAAAGACATAAATGAGGCATATTCATAAAGTGGATAAAAATGTTAAGTAAACCATTTACAGTCAAGCTTGCATTTGACGAGTCTTTTAGCATAAGAAATAAAATGTGTTATGGCCATTAGTCTTGGTGAGAGCCTCTTGGCTAAAATGCTAATTTAAAAAGCCTGTGCAGTTGATGTATGCTTGCTAATTTCGTTATATTGCTTCCTTTACTGAAGAATTGAAGGTAATATCTATAACGCTCGTTGGCATGCTGTGATTGTCTCACCACAACATCGATAAACTGTGTATAATGATGAAAATGTGTTTTTGCCCACACATAAAAAATAAGATCTGACTCATTCCCTATAAAGTACCGACAGAGAAACACAAGCAAGTGCTTTAGAGCGTAGACATGCATAAGGGTGTGTGTGCGTGTGTACACTGAATTTGTGTTGCTGCATTTTGAACACACAGTCATCCTTTAATAAGGTGAAGTGATGCATGTAATGAAATGCAGCATCGGGGAAAAGCAGAAAGAGCAATGTTATTTAAGGCTAATTGTAAGCTCCTGCGTCATATCATGGCTGCACATACCTCCAGTCATCACTAAAAGTCCGGACGGACACTCGAAGCCTTTTGTATTTCATCACATTGTGAGTTAAATCATGTTACTCAAGCCAGAATCTAGCATGAACCAAACAGTGCACACTGATTGGCTGACAGCATTAGGATCGATAAGACATGACTCATAGATGGTCCATTCTGCTGTGCTTGGGGTTTTTGGGTCACCTTATGATGCTTTCACATGGCATAGACACTTTTTTCCACCAAACAAGTCAATGCTTTAATGGAAACTGCTCATCCCTGGACTCGATATGAATATGCTAATCATCCTTTCAACACCTCGCTTTTCTATAACTTTGTACTGTAATGATTTCTAATCTAATCTGAAGAACCTGGATTCCCTTTGGAGTCTGGGTCCTCTCAAGGTTCTCTTCTGAACTCATCTGAGGACATTTTTCCCACACTAATGTCACCTCTGGCCTGTTCCTTGGAGAGTTGGATTTTGTAAAGCTGCTTTGTGAAAGTGTTTATTGTTAAGAGCACTTTGCAATTAAAATTAAAACGAGGCTCAGGTCGGATCTTGTGGTGGTCAATAAGTGTGGACACGGACCGAATGGAGCAGGCTTTGTGACCTGAAGGTTTTGAATTCAAATCTCAGATGGCAGGAATTTACTGCTGGGCATCTAAAAACAATATCATTACACATTCTTGTTCTTTGTTATTATTCATCTTTTTCCTCAGAAAAACTGCATCAGGGATTAGAATCCAAATGGAAATTCATCAAAACACCAATTTTGAAAGGCATGTGCAGGATAATAAAAATGGTAATAGACGAATAGCATAGATGTTATGTTGTTACTGATATCTCCTACACAATGAGTCTTTTTTGGTGGTTAAAACCATGCAAAGTTGAAGTTTCGACCTCTTAACTATCAGATAATAAAATACAAACACACACACACACACACACACACACACACACACACACACACACACACACACACACACACACACACACATAGAAACAGAACTCTGAAGTGGTTTACGCCTGTAATCATGACATCATCTTTTCCAATAAAATCAAGCACTCTTTCTTTCAAAGCCGAAGACCCAAAAGGTCGTTGGACCACTTGATTAATTTATAATTTGATATAAATGTGCCTATGCGGTTTACCTCAGGAGTCTGATCAAACAGAATTTTAAAGAAATCAGCTGCTTCTGATGTGTTGTAGATTTTGAAGCAGGAAGAAAGCCCCAGTGCACGAAATGTTGAGGCATTTAACCAAATGTACTCATTTGACACAACCGTTACTGACAGGCTATGCGAACAAACAAAACGTAAAAGAAAACCAGTGGTCAAGAAACAGACATAACTGAGAAACAAAAGACAAGGACTAAGCAAAAAAACCCATCTGAGACAACAGGTATAAACAGGGGAGATAATCAGAGAAACATAAGGAGCAGGTGTGCAGAGGTGGGAACGGGAAAAGGAGCAGGTGGGGCAAACACATGTGCGGACACAAAACAAACAAAAGTCCCCTGCAAGGGTTCTAACACGGAATTGTACACACCTTAATGAAAGTACCTTCCCATGCCTTTCCAGAGGGCCTTGTAAAATGTCCACAGCCAAGAAGAAGAGTCGAAAGATGTCTTTAGCCGAGCATAAGGCCCAGATGAAGTCCAGAACTGAGCCACATGAGACGACCTTCAACACCAGAAAAGCCAGGGGCAGAGCAATGTATTGAAAGGGAATGGGGACGCATCCTCTGCCGAATGTTTAAACAGGGTTGCATCTGGGAAAAGGTGAAAATAAGGCAAACATATCAGCCCAATAACACTTTTCACAGAGGCAGTGTCATCCCGGGAAATGGGAAGCGGGGCTATGTCCCTCACAGGATCAGAATCGGAGCAATGTCACAAATCACTGAAAAAAGAGGAGAGGCATTTCAGGCTGGTAAACATTCTCTGTAGACACACAAGCGAGGTGGTGTTCTCTGCAGGAACCAGGAAGCGGAACAGCATTCTCCACAGGAATGAACACAGAGCAATGTCCATATAAAAATAAAAAGCAAAAGTCCAAAAGGGAAAGTCTGCTCCAAAGAAAAACCCTTAGGTGCCTGGCTTGGGGCTATCCCACTGGGTCTGCAAGTTGGCTGAGTCCTTCTGTCAGGGGCGGGTTCCTCTGTGGGAACAGAATTCCAGACCCAAACGCCGGGATAACAAAACAAACAAGGAAACTTATTTGAAAAAACAGAACTACAAAACACAAAAAGAGAAAAAAAAAGATGCCTGAGATAAGAAATGACAACACAAACAGAATAATAAGAAACCAGTAGGCAAAAAAAACAGAAGAAAAAAAAACACAAGAGACAAACGACAAGGACTCAATGAAAAAAAACTCACACGAGACAACAGGTATAAACGGGGGAGATAATCAGAGAAACATAAGGAGGGCATTACAGAGGCAGGACTGGGAAAAGGTTCCGGTGGGGCAAACACACATGGCAAAAGACAAAATCAAACCCTGCCCGATTGCCCCCTGTTGTTCTGTCAGGGAATTGTCCAAGCCATCATGAAATATACCCATCGGTGCTATTGGTGTTATTCATTCCACCAAAGTAGAAAATAATCCACATATATTAAAAGTGAATACGATTACAAAAACAAAACAGTATTTTACATGTTTGTCTTTAAATGATATTGAGGACTCAGTTGTGCAAACCCATTTATGCCTGGGTCTGAAATTATTCCATATACTTGTCTATGCCTTTCGCATAAACTGTCGGAAGAACGGGAAGCTGCCTGCCTCCCATAATTTTCATGGCTCTTTGTGTGAGGTAGCTAATCTAAGCCTTCAGCTGGATGGTCAGGTTGCCAAAGCAATCTGAGATGCCATGGCACAGTACATTCTCAACAACAACATGAGAGGACAAAAGCAACTCTAAAAGCTCCAAGCCTGCACAGCAAATGGAGTCACCGCAGGTCCTTACTCTACCTCACAATCTATTACTCTCTATGTGAGCTGCTTAATAATATGTACGCCTAGGGATTATGGGCACCTGTAAAGAATGAGAAAGTATTTTAACTGAACACAGGCAAAGGTTTTTCTTTCAGAGATCTTTCACAAAAGATAATTATTCATAAGAGAATATTGTGTTATGTATACAGTATTAACCTATTATTATTATTATTACTTCTGTTAGATGTTCAACTTTGTGTCTCTTGTGTTAAATAACACATTTTACATTACATTTAACTAATACAGCTGGTTAGGAATAAATAAGTTGTTATGAAAGATGAGATATGAACTAAATGGATCTGCCAAGCAAACTATAATTTACCACTTATTTAAGAAACATAACATCAGCCTCACAGTTGGAAATTTGTTGTGGTCTGAAAAAATAAATCCATTCGATATGACTGTGAGTGAATTCTGAAAAATGATGGTAAATTTAAGAAAACACAACTACTCTATCTTCTAGCAAAAGGAAATGTAGAAATGCTTTTATGTTGAAAACCATAGCACCTTTCCCGTCTTTGTGTAAAGAGCCAGTTTTGCTGTCATTCTGCCTAATGATATCTCCGCAAGTGTGTTTTTCTCACACAGTAAATGGTCCACATTGATAAATATCACATTGTCATCCTCATCATTATCAGCCCAATAGAGAATTTTTGCACACTCTCCACAGACAACAAAGTTTTAACCCTTGTATGTTGTTCGTATTTTTGTTACTCAGCCAGTGTTCGTGGGTTGCTACATTTTGGGGTTTTTAATTCAACACAATCAAACATTTTATGTTAAAATGACAGATGTTTACTTCATCCCAATTACAAGCAATATAAACAGGATTTATGGTTAATATTTGCCCTTTACCTTTATTACAGCACATTAGTGCTACTCATTTTTTTTTTCATAATAAAATGTAATAAAAAAAAAAGAAAATCAAATTTAAGTTATTCTATACTCAAGTTATGAGTGAAAAAAAAATCAACAAATTTACAAGCAAAGTTTTTCCAAAACTATTGATGTTTATGAATACGGGTCCCATAGACCCGAACAACGTATAAGGGTTAAAAAGATTCATAGATCGTATAAAATACATTTTGCTAACAATATATTGAGTTAAAATAAAGTGACTTCATCAGTTGAATGAAGAGGTGACTGATGTAAGAGAGAAACTGATGTAAATGATGTTCAACATTAAACTGAGAGCTCATTTCCAATAGTAATCTTAAAGATCTTTAAAATTTTCCCAGTAATGTTATTTGCCCATGAGAATATAGAAAAAGGAAGTTGTAAAAGGTGATATGTCTTTTAGTAAAATTTGAATAAAATCTTTAAATGTGATTTTTCTCACCTTTCACTTTTTGTGTAAAAAGATTTTAACATTTAATAGGAAGAATTCAATTCAGTACAATTTTATTTGTATCGCAATTTAAACAATGGACATTGTCACGAAGTAGCTCCACAGAAATATATAAATTCAGGATGACCAGCATAAATTAATTCAACATACTTATTTGGTTTTATCCACAACTCTATTACAACAGTCTATTTAGCCCATACTTAGTAATAGTTTATTAATAATAACCAAAGAAGAGTTTAGACCTAGCTTCAGATCACAGGTACTGGCTGTGCATTCTGTATGGTCTAATTTTATGTAAATTAGGCTAGAAAAAAAGGTGTTCAATAGATCTAAGTAGTTCTAAGGAGACACAGTTTCAATATGATGAAGCCGAGTGATGACTTATTACAGCTAGCAGGTGGTGAGTTTAGTGCTTCCTGCTTGTCTGCTCTCTGGCCTTGCTTCTGGATTGTCACTGATTAACTACTGTAGGTCTTTTCTAAGACTGTGTGCAAGAGAGTAACAAGTGCAGCACCTTCCCAAGTGAGATGGATACTGTCCTGCCCTAACATGCCAGTCTTACATTTAAAACTACTCCAATTATTTATAAAGCCCACCACCTGGACATCCAGCAGTTCAACAATCATAACCTGCTGTAAGGTGCATCGCCATGTCTCCATAGAATGAATCCAGAGCATGCTACTGCTTTGGATATTGCCTTTACTAATTTACACACCTCTACTTTTGAATAAGGAAGGCTTATATCACTGGATCCTATGTGGAAAAACTACCTTTAAAAACCTATGCTTAGCCTTAATAACACCTGCTATACGTGTAACCTTATCTCCCCGTATATATACCTAACTAGTGTTGCTCGTGTTCCTAATGGCCTGGCTAATTTCATGTGCTATATGATACAGTCTCCAATAACCAGAGCTCTTTCAGGTTCCTTAGCAGGTGCTTCACTGAGGACAGCAAACCTGTTAGACACTTAAAGCAGATAGTAGTGGGGTAGCTTTAGCTTTAGCTTCGGCTTTGCAATTATGCCACAGAGCCATCATCCTTTCGCCCTGCTGTGAGGGTTCTAATGCCAGAGTTGGGGGATTACTATTTTTGCCTCAGGCATCCAGACTTTTGCCCACAGAAACTATGCTGCTCTCTACCTTACTAACCCTCTCTAGACTCTGGGTATACACATTTAATGCCGCATCACTGTCAGAGAGCTAATAAATATACACTTACCACAAATAAAGCTATTACTAGCAGAACTACACAAGTTCAGGTTTGCTATGTTGAGTGTTTAGCATACGTCAGTCAAAGATTTGTTGAGTTCATTTTAGATAGATCCAGCATGTATGGCTTCTGCTTGCTGCAGTGTCAAAAAAATAAGAAATTAGGATTGAAAATTTACAAAAATGTGCATGCATATAAAGAAAAATCTGTCATTTCCAGACCTATTAAATAATAAAAAATAGAAAAAAAAGATTATTAAACAACTTGTTCACCGCATAAATAACACCAGAAGCATTAACACCTGAAACAATATATGATACTGTTGACAAAAAACAAAAAATCATATTTAATTTAAATATTTTCTCTATGCCTGCTAGCAGATAAATGTTGTGTGCATGACAAACACTACATCGCAAAAAAATAAAAGATTTAAAGTCTAATTACTAACTAATTAACTACATGGTGATTATTGATACAGAGTAATAGTCTGTTTAATTGCTACAGATAAAGTCACTGTGATGAAAGCATGAATGTCTGTGGTACAGAGTCTGACTGCGTTAGAACTTGTGCCTGGCATACACACACACACACACACACACACACACACACACACACACATGCACACACACACGTGTAGACTGTAATCTGTGATTACCAGCCCAGTTTGAAGGGAAAATGTGCTGAGGAGCAGCACATTCTCTAAATCCCAGAAGTGCTACCTTTCATTTCTCTCTCCTGTGTTAGCGATGCTGCAGCCGAGAGCAGCTGGCACACTTTCGGGCAGAAAGTGCATGCACACACATCCTTGAGGGTTTCTTGAGATGTGTGTGTGTGTGTGTGTGTGCAAGTGCTCAAGATCAGTCATGATCCTCTAACACTCAGGCCTAACAGGAGTCTTGAGGAGATAAGAAATGGGAGAAACAGCCACCGAGCAAAGTTCGGTTACAGTCAGGTTCAAATTTCTGAGTACACTACCAAGATTTATATATATTTATTACTATTTCATCAGTTATTCCATCAGTTCAATTATATATGTTGAATAGAAGTTTCTATGGAGAGTATATTCTGTACAGTAGGCTACAGTACATTCTTATTCCTCCAACAGAAGAAAAGTAGCCAGTATCATGTGCTGTTTTTTAATAGATCACGATATTTGCTGCAAGTGTTAGGAGTATAATGCGATAGCATTTGAACGAAACGTACACCACCATGACAGTGGGAACAAGTGAAGCAAATGGGACTCTTGTAAAGATTTCAAGTCATATACTGTATATCTTTGCATCAGTAAGTAGCTTCTTTAATAAGAAAGATTAAAAAGGTATGATATAATATTAGTCTTTAAAAGCTGGTGAAATAAATACAGCCTGAAAGTATATAGAAGAGGAGAAGCTTTTAATTTCTCAGCAGCTGCGGTGCACATGTAGCGCATGTAGCTCAACTGATTTATGCTAGCACTGAAATAACCAGAAAGTAGCTCCTTCTACTCTTCTCCTCCCTCCGTCTTTGTCCGATCCCCCTCTATCCTTCCTTAATCCTTGTCTTCTAATGAAAAGCTCTCCTGCTGGGTGGAGAAGAGAGGGAGAGATAGAGGCTTTGAGATAAATGAATGTGATGCCGTAGTCGATTTGTCACAAATTGCCCTCTGTGTCTGCTCAGTTTGCCTGTAAACGGCCGTCTTAATAAAACACTGATTAATCAAACACTGATTAATCAAGCACAGATCACGGATCAGTCCAGGAAATGTACAGCAACACCTGGATCATTCTTGAGGATAAATTTTTATTCCTCTTAATAAACACCATGTATATTCACAGCATACTAATGTTTTGACCCATTGCCATGTACCACCTATTTAAACAATACTAATGGAGAATGTCTTAAGGCCATTGTTTTTTCTTTTCTGCTTTCCACATACTGTATACACCTATTTTTAAATTAAAACTATGAACGACTATAATATAATCTTTGTAATAGAAATATATTGTTATAAGGTCAGAGGCAAGTGGAACCAAATGCATAGTTTAATCTTCATTCAGTAAAATCATCAAGAAAGTCCATACCAGGGGTCAAAACAAAGGCAGCCATGATTCATTTGGTCAAATCCATTTTCATAATTCATGAAAAGTCAGGCAGAGGTCAAAAGCAGAGAAAAATGAAAGTAAGATATGTAACTTGGAAAACGAGCAACAAGGCCATAAGGCTCTGACCTGTAGAACTGATGTATGCTCGGGAACGCTGCAAAACGTACAGACGGGGAGATAACGGGTGAATTTATTTATATAAGGACAACAAAAGAAGTCTAAAAAAGATAGAAAATGCATTTACTGTAAATGTGTTTTGTGATAGATCAGGGATTAAATCAAATGCTTGATAAAAGATTAAGACTGATATTATATTGGAGCTGGTACTCAAGCTGGTACTGTACTCAACATTGGGGATTGGGGCCGATGCTATACTGTACCAGTGATTGAGTCTCTAAATAAATTAGATCTGACATTGATTGCTAGATCCAGAACTGAGGCTTGCACTCGATCAGGGATTGGGACTGAATCTGGTGCTGAGGTTGTAGCTATATCATCCTGAAACTGGTGCTAGAACAGGTGTGAGGCTAGCTATAGACCAGGCTGTTGCTAGGTCATAGTTTGGGGCTGGGACTAAATTAAGCTAAGCCTGGGTATATATTACCCTGAGTGTGGTGATATGTCATAGTATAAAACTGGTGGTATATGGCTAGTACTGTATTAGATTAGGAAGTGAGGCTTGTGATAGTTTAGTCTAAGATTTGAACAGATTTGAAAGGCTATGGTCCAAGTGCTAGAGCAGAAACTGAATCTGGTCCTAGATCATACTGTGAGGGTGGTGCTAGATCAGACCGAGAGACTGGTGGCAGAGGACGAACTGAAACTGGCGTTAGAACCAACTGTAAGACTGGTGCTGGAGCAGGAAGTAAAGCCGATGGTAGATCAGAATGTGAACAGGTGTGATTATCGTCGTAGACCAGGTCCTGGGGCTGTTGCTAGGTCATAGTTTGGGGCTGGGAATAGATTAGCAGCTAAGCCTGGGTATATATTACCCTGAGTGTGGTGATATATCATATTATAAAACTGGTGGTATACGGCTAGTGTTAGTTTAGGAAGTGAGGCTTGTGATAGTTTAGTCTAAGTTTTGAACAGATTTGAAAGGCTATGGTCTAAGTGCTAGAGCAGTATCTGGAGCTGGTGCTAGATCATACTGTGAGGATGGTGCTTAAGCAGAATCTGATTCTGGTGCTAGATCAGACCGAGAGACTGGTGCTAGAGCAGGAACTAAAGCTGATGGTAGATAAGGATGTGAAACTGGTGCTAGAGCGGGAGCTGTAGCCAGTAGCTACTAGATCAGAATGGAAGAATTCTAGAGAAGAAACCGAGCCTTACGCTAGATCAAGGATTTGGTCTAAAGGAAATCTGAAACTAGATCAGGTTCTGTGTCTTGTGGAAGAAATGAAATTGAGGCTGCCAGTAGGTCAGAGACCATTACTGGTACTAGAACAAGGTATTAAGCTTGTAGTAGAACTGGGTCTATATGGAGGATTGTGTTTGACACTAGATTAGAGTATTAAAGTCTCTCTAAATCAGGAACTAGTTGCTGGTTTAATTTAAGATCAGGCACCAGAGATGGATTGGAGTCGATGTGTTATCAACAAACGGGGGTGGATCTCATGTTAACAATCTATAAGAGCATATTTTATTAGGGTTTATTATTGAAGAATGTTGGATCCTTGTTGAAGAAATATCATTTGACATAACCTTATGTGGAATGTCTAAGCTACACCTCTGGATCATTTATCTTGATAGAGATGAAAGGTCATGTCTCAAAGCAGGCTTGAGCGCTTTAAAATCCAGCCTAAAATGCCAAGGTGTCTGTCATGATGAGATAAATCACATCATTTATGCTCTGTGCAGGAGTAATTTTGCTTGTTAGCTCTTTGTGCAGTGCATCAGTCACGCTGAGCTGGAGCTTAGCTTATATTAGATATTTTATAATTCATTGGATTGATTTTTGGAATTAATGGTAAAAATGTGGTTAGTTTTATTTTCTTTAATTGGGAAATTTAGAAAATCAGGTGTGTTAAAGACTTGCTAATTAAAGAAGCAGTAACTCACATATTTTCCCCCTTGAAGTAAACAGTCTACGGAGTGAGTCACTAAATTGTGTATTAAAGGAGAAGGAGACAGAAACTACAACCTGGTGAATACAAACAAATATATGCTTTAAAATTCTACCAAACAAACTGTAACACACACTGATATCCATTTTAATCTCATAAAGAGCGTGTTAATTATCTGATGAGCCATGGAAGATCTGGAAACATAAAAAAAAAAATAATGAAAAAATGCAGAACTAAAGAAGGAGAACCACAACATCATATGTGCCGGACTGAGTGATTCATCCACAGACTTGGCGTTATGATAATTATTCACAGCAGAGTCTATTATCAAAGTGAGCTCACCTAACAACTGAACAGCAGGGAAGTTCAAGTCAGCTCTTTTGAAGTCTTCACGCTGAGTGAAAAAATGAACAAGAAGTTCAAAACAGAGAGAAGGATTAAAAAAAAATGCGGCATTTAGATGCTGCAAAATCATAGATAGCAGATGGTTGATTATGTTATATGTCCATAATGGCAGAAAAGATCAGGACCAGCATTCTAAATAATTAAAATAGATGTTTTTTTTTTATTTTATAGTCAGTGATGATGGTGAGGAAAAGCTCGCTGAGATGATATGAGGAAGAAACCTTGAGAGGAACCAGATTCAAAGAGAAACTGTGTGTTATAACTAACAGTGCAATTGTATAACCAGTAAATTTGTTTTAGTTTTAACATGAAGTTAATCTTGTTTATGTACAGTATTTTCCGCACTATAAGGCGCACCCAAGAGCCTTAAATTTTCTCAAAAATCGTCCGTGCGCCTAATAATCCGGTGCGCCCACAATCTGTGATTTCCAAAATCTGCAAAAATGTTGGTAAGCGCTCCGCTTGATTGACTGTCCGACCGTTTCCTGCTGACACGTGGACGTAATACATACACTACGTTCGCTGGTAGCGATAAACTAGTCAGAGAACATTACGTAATACGTACAGTACGTACGCTTACCTCCGCCACGTCTCCGGTAGGTGAGGACTTTGATGGGAGAAGATTGATTAAAAAACATTCATTCATTCTTTCATTTTCTACCGCTTATCCGAACTTCTCGGGTCACGGGGAGCCTGTGTCTATCTCAGGCGTCATCGGGCATCAAGGCAGGATACACCCTGGACGGAGTGCCAACCCATCACAGGGCACACACACTCTCACTCACACACACACACACACTACGGACAATTTTTCCAGAGATGCCAATCAACCTACCATGCATGTCTTTGGACCGGGAGAGGAAACCGGAGTACCCGGAGGAAACCCCCGAGGCACGGGGAGAACATGCAAACTCCACACACACAAGGCGGAGGCGGGAATCGAACCCCCAACCCTGGAGATGTGAGGCAAACGTGCTAACCACTAAGCCACCGTGCCCCGATTAAAAAACAGTGTGTGTGTGTATTGTTACATAGTAGAATAAAGTTCAACTAAACTCAGTGTTTTGCTTCTGTTACCTTTTTTTGTGGACAGTATGTGTTAGCATGTACCTTATAATACAGTGCACCTTATGTATGGGTTAAGTACAGAAATAGACCCCGTAATTGAGACTGCGCCTTATAATCCGGTGCGCCTTATGGTGCGGAAAATACGGTAATCAAGAAATTTTTTCCGATGCAATGAGTCGGTCCGATACTACAGTATATCCATAGATTCTGCCATGGATGGCTTGGACTATGCCATGCCTGAACACCAGGGGGATTTCTGGCAAGCTTTGTTTATCTGTGCCATGTGTCTTAGTTTTTGTTTTGTTAACACGTGTTTGCCCCGCCCTATATTTTACCCGTTCTTCTCTCATGTTTCCCTGTGTTTGGTCGGTCTAGTTTCTTTTAATAAAACCCCTTGTTACCTGCCATCATTGCACCTGGGTCTGATTTTCCACCCCATGGAGGCACCACTTTTTCTGACAGGTTTCTATTGTTAGTGTTTCCATCCACAGCAATCCTATGTATCTCCAGTCTATCCATGTGCAGCCATCCTCAGCAGCAGCAAGCAAACCTCAAGTGCTCCAACCAGAAGTAGGGCATCAGGAGGGATCAGGCTGGTCCTGAGAGCAGAAGGTGTCAGGATTGCTGATATCTCAGGATTAGCATGTGTAGCTCAACACACCGAGATAGAGGGAGTAAGGGATATGAAATTCTTTAATAAATAAATCCTTGTCAATCTGTAATTCAAAAACAACTCTGATAACCGGCAAGGTCACAGAAAGCTCATGTTACAAGGCCAGTGTATAATCTAGAATCCCAGGTTTTCTCACTTACAGCATCTGTCAGTGCTTGAGGGCAATTCCCAAGTAAAAATGTGTGGTGGTTTGAAAAAATCCATCACACGGTGATGGATGATTAATCCTAACGTCCGAAAAATGACAAGGTAGAATCGAATTTAAAGATTCGGTTCTGATAGAATGTTTTTATAATCATATTTGTTAAAATGATTCCTTACTCAACATGGTCTTTGGAGGATGGAATAAAGCCAAGATCAAACTTCAAAATAAAAACATTTCCAGATGTTCTGGTGAAAAACCTTTTTGGATTCTTAAAACTGTGGTGTCAAAGTGTGTTATGTCAACTGACAGATTTTCCCGGACGACCACACCATTTATTATATATCTGAGTTTCTGACACGACTCAAACACAGCATAAGGCTCTGTCGAGATGAAGTCTGAAGATGTGTCTGATTCCACAGGGTTAAAAAAAAACATGCAAAGAAGCGCAAAGGCAAAACTAAATAAATGTTGCAGCGTTTTCCATTCATTCCATTAGACGTTCAGTTAATGAGTGAAACAAGAAACAAAGGTTGGAATGCACTCTCAGGTCTGTTTATATCAAATCTTTATATCTATCTCTTCCCCTCATAAAAGTGAAAGTATTTAACTATAACACTGGGGCATTCTGTACAGTATAAGCATTTCTACACACTGCCTCGGCATTTACTTAAGGACGCAGAAGGACGTAAACCGGAAATAAAGACTTAGTTTTTGTTCAGAATATATAAGCTTTTGTTTCTTTTTGTTTACCTCATCTTGATGTCGCATTAATGCAAACATATGCTGCATTGATTTCAATTCATTTCAACAGAACTGCATCGATGTCAGTTCTACAGCATAGTTAATACGAAATAAAACTTGTATAGTGCTTCAGCTTTAACTCCTTGCTTCTGAGTGTAAACAATCAAGAGTTGAGGAATTGATTTAATGTTGCTTTAATTCACACTTGAATACTATTCTGTTTTGTTATAATATAATATAATATAATATAATATAATATAATAATATAAAATAATATAATATAATATATAATATTTTTTACATTACATCACAAAATTACATCACAAAAAAAGATTATTACTTCAATTGAAAGTTTAAAATATTTAAAAGTAGGAAATATTTTATTTTTTTAATATTATTTATTTATTTATCTGTTTATTTGTTTAATAAACAAATAAGTAAACAGATAAATAAATAAATAAATAAATAAATATTTGCACAATAACAAATAATAAACAGGAATTTTGTCTAAAAAAGAATAAAAACATATTGAATATTAACATCATTTTTTTGGTTTATATGTTGGTTTTATTTGAAATATAAAATGTAATTATATCAGTATGTTACATAATTCTAAAAAAAATATTATCTATTATTTATATACGGAAAATTGCAAACATGCAAAATGGCCAAAACATTTAAACATTTGTTTATTTATCTGATTTTTTTTTTTAATGTTTTTTTTACAGACTCATTCATAAATCAGGACCTTTGGGTTGCACCAAATGATGTACTGTGGTACTGTGAACACTGTGCACTTACTCTATGCGATATGTACAAGTAATATCTCAGATATAACATACACATATCAAATATCCAGCTGGAACACAAACAGTTTTTTATTAGCCATAAGAATCTTTTTCCCAGTTGATGGCAAATGACGATGCCATTTGTCATGTGTGTAGTGCAAAATGGTGAAAGATAAATGACACAGCGTGAGCTAAAAAGACATTTGAAAGACTTCTTGTCCATTGGAGTCATCGGGTATTTTTTGAAAATGTTTTCTTACCCAGCGTCGGTGCCTTGTAGCTCCGCCTCCTTCCTGTGTGTTTAACCTACAGTTAAATAAGTGCATCGTCTGAGTACTTAAAGATCACTTCTTCTTGTTAGGATTTTTAGTGTGAACACAAATGATACACATTGCAGTTAAATAGTGCGTCAGTCTGTGTTTTAGGACACAATTTAGACTGTGAATTTTTATACAATTTTATATACATATAAGAAACTTTTATTTAGTTATATTTAGTTTATTTTCTATAGGCCTAATGGCTGTTTGTGTTACAGGAACAGGAAACACTGAAATAACACACACACACACCCACACCCACACACACACACACACACACATTAACACGTGCACTACTTATCCTCATGAAACACTTGGAGATGCTTGAGTCCATGCTGAGTGTATTAGTAATGCAGGTCAGCCCAGGCATTGCTGCAGTTCTTCCTCCTACCCACTGGTTATATTTTAAGAGCAGTAATTATCTCAAATTAATCCTCCTGCTCAAATCGAAGGCCACATACTGGCCTCTGATCTGCAATGGCTCTGTCCCAGTCTCTCTCTCCTGGAGGGAGAAATTAGTCTGACCTTGATCTATTTTCTCACTCGAGTCTCAGTGTATCAGCCCATCTGTGTCCTCTGAGGAGTTGAGTAGCTCTCTCTCTCTCTCTCTCTTCTCCATCTCCTTCTCCCTCTCTCTATCATTCTCATTCTCTCTCTTCCTATCTCTCTCTCTCTCTCTCTCTCTCTCTCTCTCTCTCTTCTCCATCTCCTTCTCACTCTCTCTATCATTCTCATTCTCTCTCTTCATTTCTCTCACCTTTCCCCTCTCTCTCTCTCTCTCTCTCTCTCTCTCTCTCTCTCTCTCTCTCTCTCTTCTCCATCTCATTCTCCCTCTCTCTATCATTCTCATTCTCTCCTTTCATATCTCTCACCTCTCTCTCTCTCTCTCTCTCTCTCTCTCTCTCTCTCTCTCTCTCTCTCTCTCTCTCTCTCTCTCTCACCCTCACACACACATGCTCTTTCTCTCATCTAACTCATTCTCACTTCTCTCTCCTTTTTCATCTGGGCCTCTCTCTCTCTCTCTCTCTCTTTCTTTCATTCTCACTCTTTCTCTTCATTTCTCTCACCCTCCCTTCCATCTCTCTCTCCTGCATCTCATTCTCCCTCTCTTGATCATTCTTATTCTTTCTCTTCATTTATCTCTTCTTTCTCATCTCTCTCCTCCATCTCATTCTCCCTCTCTCTATCATTCTCATTCTCTCCTTTCATTTCTCTCACCTTTCTTATCTCTCTTTCTTTCTCTCATCTAACTCATTCTCACTCTTCTCCCCTTTTTCAACTGGTCCTTTCTCTCTCTCTCTCTCTCTCTCTCTCTCTCTCTCTCTCTCTCTCTCTCTCTCTCTCTCTCTCTCTCACACACACACACACACACACCTCTCTCATTTTCTCCTCTATTTCTCTGTTTTTCTTCCCCCTCCCTCCTTCTCTCCCTCTCTCCCTCTCTCTTTTTTCCCTTCTCTCTCCCTTTCTGTATACATTAACATGACTCATTTTTATTCTTCCACCTTCACAAACACTCATCATCAGTTTATATTCGCTGTTGCTGCATTTTGATGCCCCCCCCCCCCCCACTCTCATACTGTATGCTATAATTTCTTTTTGATGATAACTGGCATGAAGGCAGCGAGCATAGCAACTGCAAAACATCACAGATCTGTTCAGTTATGCTTTGGATATGATGCAAGCCAAAAGGATTATGTAAAAATAAATAAATACATAAATAAATAATAAATAACAATGACAGAATACAAAAGTCAGGAAACACACAAACGGTCTATGATTTCAGCCTTGCTTTTATCCTCATCTGTACAGATTTAGAGCATGCTCTAAATTCACTCATGATTCATGAACAACTCCATTAAGGAGCTCTTCTCCAACGCTGAATGCCTATTTGTGGCTTTTCAATAATAATGTTTGTTTATATTGAGCTTTAAAATCAAGATCACTTTATAAAGTCTAAAAGACTAAATGACACTCATACTAAACATATTGGGTATATATTATTTGTTCAACCAAACAAAACCAGAAACCAGAAACCTTAAATCTAAAACCTATAACACACACACACACACACACACACACACACACACACACACACACACACACACACACACACACACACACACACCTAAAGATTTGTTAAACATTATGTTTGGGTGTATGTGTGTCTGTGTGTGGTTAAGGGTCTCTCTACAAGACCAAAATGTTCCGACTCCACACACACACACACACACGTTTCATTCATTCATTCATTCATTCATTTTCTACCGCTTATCCAAACTTCTCGGGTCACGGGTAGCCTCAGGCGTCATAGGGCATCGAGGCAGGATACACCCTGGACGGAGTGCCAACCCATCGCAGAGCACACACACACTATCATTCACTCACACACACACACTACGGACAATTTTCCAGAGATGTCAATCAACCTACCATGCATGTCTTTGGACCGGGGGAGGAAACCGGAGTACCCGGAGGAAACCCCTGAGACACGGGGAGAACATGCAAACTCCACACACACAAGGCGGAGGCGGGAATCGAACCCCCAACCCTGGAGGTGTGAGGCAAACGTGCTAACCACTAAGCCACCGTGTCCCCCAGACTGATCACTAATTTGCTATTATTGTCTACAATGTCCTCAATGGTGGAAAAAAGGTTAATTAATTGTTGCTATATTTCTGTATTGGCCATGAATAATATACCGAGCATGGCTTACACCACTGTTCAAACGTTTGGGATCACTTGGAAATGTCCTTGTTTTTCTGGTTAGAAACATTTTGTGTTGTTCTATGAAGGTACTGTAGTAGTTCACAGCAGGTAACATACACTGCCGTTCAAAGGCACACACACACACACACACACACACACACACACACACACACACACACACACACACACACACACACACACGTTTCGTTTCATTTCATTTCATTTATCTTACAATTGGAGAAAAAAAATGGAAACAAGTTCTTGACAAAAATAATTATAGAATAAAACACCTGATGATAACAGGATGACGTGATGGGGCTCATTGACCTACAAGTTTAAATGATATGTCACGATGTGAAATCTTACCCACCAAACTTTATTTAGTCCTTTATTTTACCATTTGTGTCACTAATATATTTTGTCAGAGGTGTAATGATGCACTGAGATGCAAAACGTATGACACACATAATGGAAATCTTCATTCTCATACAGTTTAATCTAACTGCTAACAAGCATCGCTCAATAATGAAGCCACTTTTTTAAAAAAGTCTTCATCCTGTGAACTCTTCATCCTGTCTGTATCATCTCATCTCCAAAACTCAATCAAACCAAGAAAACACTTCATAAAAGACTCAAAATAAGCTCATTTGTCCTTTTCAAAGTCATCGATTCTCAGTCAGAAAGTCACTCATAACACACTGAGCTAAAACTGACTAAGAAGCTGGAGCGTTACGTGAATGATGAACCTTGAGTTTGTTGGAGTTTAAATGATTTTACATAAATCACTATTTTATTATAAAATAGTAATAAGAATGGTAGCTTTTCACTTTAATATTAATATTTTAATATTGGTACTAAAATGAGCCCCCAGGTGGTCCAGCGGCAGGATCCCGCGCTCTCATTGGCATGGCCCAGGTTCGATTCCTGAGCAGGGCGCTAACCCACCACTGAAGAGTTAAATCTCAGTGCTGGTCCCAAACCTGGATAAATATGGGAGGGTTGCATCAGGAATGGCGTCCGGCATAAAACCTGTAGTAAATCTAACATGCAGAATACATGATCCGCTGTGGCGACTCCGAACACTGAGCAACCAAAGGAAGAAAACTAAATAAATAAATAAATAAATAAATAAAATTTTGGTACTAAAATATTTGGTGTTGGAAAAAAAAAAAACGAATAAGAAATTCTGCACATTGCTTCAATATCTTTTATTTTCATACTCACTGTTTCTGTCTTCCATCATCGATCATCGATCCCCTAAAAGACGGTAAAAAAACACCTCAGCTGACTTTAAGCTTACGTTACAATTCGATGTATTGGGAATCACTATTATTTTACTGTTAAGATTTTTAATATATTTTAATCTTACTCCTGCTGAACTCCATGAAATTTGTCATTGTTCTATTTTAAATTCCTTGTTAACTGTTTCAAATGCAAAATGCTAGCTTTTGTAAAATGTGCTGCGAATTTCTACTGGATTGTAAATCACTTAGTTAAGTGAAAGCAATGGAACCGATAGACAGTTTGGTCTGTATGGACCTCTGTATCGCTGACTGTGTAAAAAGTATTGAGGATGTAACCAGCATTAAACAATGGATGTTAGCGATAGACAAAACAACTGTGATTAAGCAACGGATGCAAAATGCACTCTTTGGACACCAGAGGGCGCATGATGCACAACTCATAGAATTAAATTATAAAGACAACAAGCTGGTCACAGGAAGTCAAGTCAAGTCAAGTCAAGTCACCTTTATTGTCACATTGACCAGGTTCTTTCATGGAGAGCCTGTGACATTAGCTGAAATGATTTGCACCTGTACCTCTGCAATGTAACAACAAGTGCATTATAGTTTATATGCATTATAGTTTATATAGAAGAGAGTAGATGACTTAATTTTGTCACAAATACATTACAGCACAGTGAAATTCTTTCATCACATATCCCAACTTTGGAGGTTGGGGACAGAGCACAGGTTCAGACATGATACAGCACCATTGGATCAGAGAGGGTTAAGGGCCTTGCTCAAGGGCCCAACTGTGGCAGCTTGGCAGTGCAGGGGTTTGAACCCTGATCCACAACCCAGAGCCTTAACTATAATCTGTACTGAACCATTTAACTATATATATTTAATTGTTTAATTGTTAACCAAAATAAAATATAATGCAAGCCATTTGTTACATTGCAGTTTTCTGGCTTTCTCCAGATCTTTAGTCACTTTTGAATGAAACTCAGTTCTCTGTGAGCTGCAGTACCTAAGAATGATGTCACAGAAGCCGGGCATTTTTAGACGAATTTGGATCTCAATAAAAGTTTTGGGAAATAATAATATTTTGTGAACATGTAGTGTATTTATTTATTTATTTATTTATTTATTTATTTATTTATTTATTTATTTATTTACAATATCAAACATCTGTTTAAAGCAGTCTTAATTTTTCATTATTAGAATTTTATTCAAAATATTCAAAGAATCAAACTGAATCAAGTATCACGAATCAAATCAGGACGGTATTGTGAACCATGAATCATGAATTGTGAAACAAATCAAACTAGTAGCATGAATTGTCAATATAATCAAGCCGGTGTCATGATTCGAATCCAATTCTGATCATAACATCTAGGAAGAACTCACAATTTCTCATTAATTACTGCTTTTTAAATAATACTAGTGTTGGATATCATGTATACACCACATGGATGTTTAGAAAATTGTAAATAAATGAATCTTTATGAATTATTTACTTACCATTTCATGATGTAGGTATGGAACTAGGATGGGGTCCCCATAAAAAGATTTTTATGCACACACACACACACACACACACACACACACACACACACACACACACACACACACACACACACAAACACATGATCCAGCTGTTCTCAGTAGTCCTATATTGAAGAAGATGTTGAGGAAGCTGGGTAGCTGTGAATCGTTTAATCACGGTTCTCCCAAACTTTCCAATTAATGAGCGACCGATCTGTCGCCATCCATCATAATCACTTTAATAGCGTCTCCTGTTGACCCCATCATCTGGATTACCTGCTGCAGCCCTTTCTGCATTTCTCAGCCCATTAATTTAACAAATTCTAATTGTGTACATTTTTGACAGTTTTAATTTCCCCCGTGAAATTCAGCTCGTCCTGGTTGATGGTAGGGTGTGTTCCTGTCGCGTTTCTTTCCTTTCCCCCCCCTTCTTTCTTATAAGCAGCTGTCAGGTTCATTCTGATGTGTGTCATTGTAGTTTAACTAAACAAAGGAGTTTTGGCTAATTCAGTCGCAGAATCCCACCTCTTTTTGGCTAAATTAACATATTGTGTTTATGTGTTTGTAGGTGAATTGCTTTTTTTTTTTTTTTTGGAAGACCCCTTGCTTCCCAGATCAGTCTAGGAAATGAAACATGAATAGAGGCAAAGGAAAAGTGACACGCAATCATTGCAAACACATTTGGCCGCCAAGGCAAACTAATTTGTGTTAAATAGGTTTTGAACTGCATTAGTGAGATGAAATCTCTCAGTATTTGTAGCACCATATGCAGGGAATCAATCATTGCCACAAACGTGTGCACATTTAGCTGTCTTTTTTAAAAAATATATATATTAATTCATCTGTTTCATTCGATCCACTGAAAAACCTTTGCCCACATTCTCTGTCCACTTCCCTGTGGATGAACCACTTAGACATACTAAGAACTGTTTCATTTTTTTTTTTTAATTAGGATTAAATGAGGATTTGACTCTAGGTTTCAGAAGCACAGCATACCCAGAATCTTTATTGCTGTCAGGAATGGTGTAGTAGTTCCAGATGCAAGTGCAAAAAAAAAAAAAAGTTTATATCTAGTGAAACTTAGAAACTAGAAATTATGAACAAAAATAGTTTAGAGCACAATAAATTAACATGCCTTGAGTAAATGGCGATAATAAATAAAGTCTGACAAATGGGGCTTAAACAATGTGTGACTATAATGCCCCTTTTCCACCGAGGCAGTTTGAGTGCTGGTTCGGAGCCAGAGTCTAATTTAGAACCAGTTCTTTCTGTTTTGACCGCCAAAGCATCGGCTCCGAACCAGGAAAAGCGGTTCTTAAGTAGCACCAAAATGTTGCTGGTCTAGACTTAAGAACCGCTTGGGGCGGGAGCTGTGGGCGGGGCTGTGGGAGGCTACTGTTAGTGCATTTAATAATGTACCTTAAGTATACTAATGTTTAATACACTTTTACTTTACTGCGATATGATACATTATCAGGACACATGATAGTAAGTAGCTACATGCTAAGGCTAATTTTTTTCTGTGTTAACGATAAAATAACGTTATGTACTTTATCGATTACAACCTCCGTTTATACAGATTACACGGAGCTGCACATACACGTTTTATTCACCATGTTTGGATGCCAATGTAGGTTCGCAAAGCCATGAGCATTAACAGTAAAGCAACATCCACCATTGTTGTTGTGTTTGCCGCTGCTGCGCTAACGTTGCTGGGACACGTGACACGTATACAGTGACGTCACACTCGGTGTTGTGATGGCTCTCTAGCCGGTGGAAAGGCAAACCGGTTCTTAGAAGGTTCGCCAGTGGAACCAACTTTGAACCAGCACCAGCACTCGCTCTGAACCAGCACCCGGTTCTTTCCGGTGAAAAAGAGGCATTTAATACCTGTGATAATGACAACCATGTGAGTCTGGTGCTCTGGCCATGTGACATGGTGCATGCAGTAAACATGTAAGTCAATTCAAAAAGCTGTGCACTAACAGCATTGACGTAAGTGTGCAAGTGAGTGATCCAGCACCTTATCAGCACTACCACTGGGTCCTGAACAAGCAGGTGACCAGTCTTGTTGATTCTTTGGACTCTTCTAAAGAGGTCAGAAGACATGATGTCCACCACTGAGCGATGAGGCAGAGTAAAGTTCTCCGTATAGATAAGGGCTGGTGTGACATAAAAGGTGGATACAACACCATCAACATGATATGAGTAAATGCTGACAAAGAATAAAAACAGACAAAAGGTTGTAGACAATATGTGACGTGATAATGACACAACTATGTGAATCATTTGACCTGCACAAGGTACGCTGGGCTAGCTCTGTAGGAGCGAGACAATACTACGATCTGACTTCTTTTTAAAATAACAGATAAATAGCATTAAATAGCAGATAAATAACATATGAAACCTTGTGCTAGGTTTACAGTTTGTTGCCTTGGCATTTTTTAGCATTATTGACAAGACTTTTTCTTTGGACCATGCGTAATGTCCTTGACTCTTTTCCCCAGAGGCCAAAATACAGGCCTGTTTTTGGGGGTACCCATATTTAGCATTGAATTTCTTTGTTCCTACATTCCAAAATAAAGTTAACGGCTAACATTAATGATACATGAAAGTAGACACGCAAGGCTACACTGGATCATGGCTGACACTATGGGAACACTTCTTTGCTAAAGTTGTGTCTAAAGCTCTTTAAGAAATCACGCTGATTTATAGGCTCGGGTAAGTCATGTGATGAAACGAAGTGCGAAACCATAACAGGGCATCTACGTCACATTACTCCAGCTTCTTTGTCATCAGAAAGCACTTTGTGTATGTTTGTGTTGATTGTTTCCCCGTTTGTCTAGATAAGGAAAAAAGAAGATATAAATATAAAAGATTATGAAAGACGGTGAGTTCAGAAAGTCTGTGCATCTGTATTACAGGGGTCTACTCACACTTTCTTTGCGTTGTTTGTTTGGTAAAGAAACGTGCATGCACAGCTCTCGAGGGAACCGGCTGTGTGCACTGTGAAACTTTTCCTCTCCATAAGCTTTTTCTCCAGCCAAGCAGCTGGACCTCGTGGCTTGGGTTCCCCGAGGCAGTGTGCCAACTTAGATCATGGCTCTCGCAGGTTGAGTTAGAGGAGGTGGAACGAAAGACAGGCAATCCCGTTTTTCTTGTCCTCTCTCCCAATGCCTAACTTGTCTTGTCCTGTCTCCTAACTTTGGGAGCTCATTTTGTGATTCATCCTGACTAGAACAAATAATTATTATTGTCTGTTGGGGTAGAGCAATAGCTTTGGTGATAAGTTAGCCTAGGTCAAAGGAAAGATGGATGAATCCCTTTCTCGTGTCTTCTGGGGAGTTTCGTACCCTTCCTATGGGTTGGGGAGCAGTCCTGGATGGCTGCTTAGTCTGTGGCATTTTAGGAGGGTTCCAGTCTTTTTTCTTAGTCTCCTGAAACTCAGGGGTTACCATATGTGGTCCCCTACATCAATCATTAGGGCAGTCTGTGTTTGCAACCTCTGTTCAGGTTGGCACAACAGATCTTGCCCTAGGTATTTATCAAATTTCTTTAGTTGAGAGCAATTTACACTCCAGAGCTCATGCTCAGTAAGCAGGCTTCCTGCTGAGGCAGAGACTGAGGTCTGGGGAATGGCATCTCCACCTGTGCATGGTGGAATGCATATGGCACTGGCCAGGCAGAGTTGTATCTGTTTTCCTCTGATGAGTCAACTAACTGGCCCTTGTCGCTGTGTAAAAACCTCTGGGGCTGGATGCCATTGTGCAAACATAGCTGAGGCTCTGTCTAAACACTTTCCCCGGGAGCTCTGCTCCTAGCCAGGGTATGCCATGACCGCATCCACCTGTTACTGGTGGCTCCTCATTGGTCTACTTGAGTCTGGAGGTTCCATCATGAGGAATCTGGTTTCTCATGCTCAGGAGGCAATTCGTCACCCCTGCCCCTAAATATGGAACCTCCTGGTCTGGTTTCAGACCCCCGTCTCCCAACTGCGGTTGTGGAGACTAAGATTGTGGCATTGCTAGCTCTGGTGTAATTGGTGTTGTCATGATCTAGTTCACTGCCCTGGTAGTACAGTGCTAGAGTTCCTGCAGACTCGCCTGTTCGAGGGCCTATAACCCTCTGCATTGAAATATACATGTCAGATATTGCTGCAAGTCACATGGATGGCTCTTGGCATGGACAAGGATGCTCTGCATCTCAGGGTTAATAAGTTCCCAAAAATTCCCATGACTGATGGGTTTCTGGTGTTTCTGCAGGCCTTCTTCTCTCAGGCACACTAGTTGGTGGAGCACCGCTGCTCTGTTTGGCTTTGCCTCTAGGGATTACGACTTCCTTGTATAGGTGTATCGCCTTGTCTAGCACACTGGCTAGGGGCATGCCCCTTGAGGAAATATGAGCTTCTGTAGGTTGATTCTTTCTGCACACCTATAAAGGTTCAATAAACTGGACTTGGACCCCTATCCTAGATCCTGGGTCTTTCAGGGCTATGGTGCTCTGCTCTCAGCTCGTTTGTGCCCCTTCCCAATCTCCAGGAAAGACATCTCCTTGTGTCTGGTGGCATTGTTATTGGGGTTTCCATGGCATCAGCCATGAGAAGTAAGAGTAAATGGTGATTTCTGGTTTGTCAGATGCTTGCTCATAAACATCTAAAATTCGAAGCTGTTATTTTCAACCGCTAAAATTCTGTCTAAAAACATACTGTATCTCACAATGAAAGCCATTATTGTCCTGACTCATTTTATTTCAGAGTTGTGTCCATAAAATAATTATTTTATACTGATAGAACATGTCATGAAGTATACTGCTTCATAAGGTTAAACCAGGTCTAGAAATAATATCTTTTTCTGACATTCCACATTGCTCTTTGAGCATCACCCACTGCATCCAACAACCATTTCTATGCTTACAGTGTATAAAATTAATTGGCCCAATTGATATGCTTGCACTGTACCAGAATCACAACTTCTAATAATTAGCTATGAAAGTTTTTTTTACACAGCCATGGTAGATCTGTCAGAATAAGCACATAGCGTCTGCTGCTTACCCAGGAGATATCATTCCTCACACTCAGCTTGGGTTATAAGGGCAGTGGCTAGCTCTGCCAGCATTTTCTTGTTCCTGCCAGTCAAGAGAAGATGACGAGAAAGCATCCTACAGGCATATTTGTTGTTGTGACAGCTCCACTAACCTTCTGTCCCAACCACATGCTCTCTTTGCACCGGTGGTTATGATGGTTGCCATGTGCAGATGGACACATTGTGGAATTGGCAACAAATGTGTTTGCTTTGCTCTTGGCAAATTAGTGTGGTATAAGTGGTATAAAACACTTAAAACATATAAACTATAACTATAAAACATATTGTGATGTGACATTATCAGAATAAATCATCGACGTCAGGTGACAGATGTACATCTAGAACTGCTAAAATATTTTTAATAGATAAAAGGCTCCTGGTACCAATGAGTTCACCTCTGGTTTCTCTTAAATAACCAAGCTTGACAACAAATAATGAACCTTACACTATTTCCCTACACTTGGTCGTACAATAAGAGCAGACTTCCTGCATTAGTTTGAGCTCTGGAGGCAGATAATCAAGCACAGAGTCCTGTCTTACAGCGTCGTTTTCCGTTTTGCTTGTTTTCACCTACCCCCTGAGCTGTGAACTGATTAGTTATGTAAAAAAAATTGTGCTTGATGTTACTTTTCTGGAACATTTCTGAAAAGACTTTTGAAACTTCGAACCTCATCTCCACTTAGACCAAAAAGGTACTTTAAATTACTGGAAGAACTTTATTAATAAATAAATAAATAAATCAAATAAAAAAAAATCCTCAATATTTTTGGCTTAATTCCATTTGGATTAGAAAATAAATTATAACCTTTGGAACAAGAAAGCTTTAAAGAATTCATGCTGCTCTGAAAGCCAATGGAGGTGAAGGATGCTAATAGATAGTTTCCCTAATAACCCACTAATTCAATTACTGTGACAAAACAGATGAACAAATCAGATTAAGATTTCTTACACTCTTCATTACAGAATGCCACATGGTAATCAGTGTATATTTTATATACGTACAACACATACACATTCCTCCAAATATTCAGACCTGACCTTCAGATAGCACTGCTTAACATGGTATATCTCTCTTTTTATTTATTTTTTATTTAGTTTTACAGCAAAATGTACAGACAGCATTTACTTCTCAAAAATGCAAAATGAATAAATAAATAAATCAATTGGTAGAAAATCATTCGTACTTTTGGGAAACCAAAACTAAAAGAAATAAAAAATAGAGGGTCAGTTGTTTGTACAGTTTGCCCCCTGGCCATGCCTATAGGTAGTGAGCTGTGGGTTTTTCATACGCTGTGGTACTGACAGGTCCAGTTAAGTCCAACCTTAGGCTTACTGCTGTGAATAAACCATCTAGTGTGTTTCTGCCTCCCAGTGATAATATTGTAGAGCAAAACAATTTTCTTTTGAAATTCTATCTGGACAATATGGCCAATGGCAATAAAGAGATAATTTCTTTTACAAACCAAAAAAGAACAATAAATAAATAAATAAATAAATAAATAAATAAATAAATAAATAAATAAATAAAAAGGGGTCTTGATTGATTTTAGAATTGATTTTAGAATTTTTATTTGTATATATTTAATATGGACCATCAAGAGACAGTTAGTATTTGCTAAATCTATTACCCTCTAGACTGCTTCTGTCTGCTTCTCTTGTATGTTTCTGATTTTTGCATTACAGTCAAAAATCCTAAAAATTCTTCTGGCCATGAGTTGGGACTGGTGGTCTTATAACTTGACATGCTCATGTTGGAGACTGATAAGTCATAAGATAATATTTATTAAAATCTCAGTATAGGGGCACTGTGGCTTAGTGATTAGCATGTTTGCCTCACACCCCAAGGGTTAAGGGTTCGATTCCCACCTTCGTTTTGAGTGTGTGGAGTTCGCATGTTCTCCCCGTGCCCCGGGGGTTTCCTCCGGGTACTCCGCTTTCCTCCCCCTGTCCATGCATGGTAGGTTGATTGGCATCTCTGGAAAAAATTGTCCATAGTGTGTGAGTGAATGAGAGTGTGTGTGTGTGTGTGCCCTGCGATGGGTTGGCACTCCGTCCAGGGTGTATCCTGACTCGATGCCCGATGATGCCTGAGATAGGCACAGGCTCCCCGTGACCCGAGAAGTTCGGATAAGTGAATGATTTGTGAGATCTGTGATGTTCATCTAGGGAATGAGCCAACAATACAACTCTTAAATTATAGCATATCCTACTTAAGACATAAACCATATCAAGAAAAATTGACCAAAGGTTAGGACATTTATATATAAACGCCACATAAACACCACTTTCTGTGTGACTGACATGGTCAAAAATACCCATTGAAGCCCCAGTTACACCACAGAACTTCCCATTAAGCTGCAGCCAGACAATTCCACTGAATGAGTAGCATCAGGAAGACTGAGCAGGAGGTCCTCATCACACCTCAGTATAAAGTTTAGAAAGTCACAACCATCCAACTGGATCTCTGATCATCAACTCCTGAGTATTTAATACTGGCTGATCTTACTTGGTTTTAAACCAAGCCTCCCTTGTCACAAGTCATACAGTAAATTAGAAACTGTTTTCCTTTATTGAAGCTAGCAGTTGTACACAGTGAGCCAAAAAAACCCTTTTCATGATCTATGCACAAGCTGACTCAATAAAAGCTAAACATTCATCTTATATTGTGTGGTGAGTGTGAAATGGCACAACGTAAAATTGGCAATGCACGTACAGAAAGCGAATAAAATCACTTATAAATGTATTGCTAGACATATTATTTTCAAATTCCAATCTTATTCCATATAAAAATATGCGACCAAATGTTATGTATGTATTTTTGCCATTAGATTATAATATAATGATGTAGTATCAGGAAATTGATGAAATGATGGTAAACACATTTCCCTGACTTCCATATGAAACATATCGGCATTGTTACATTAAGACTGTAAAAGCGTCAATGTTCAACCTGAGAAGCATTCACACCAAACACTATTCATGTTTCCATTAATAACTCATCGCCAATCTGCCCTCTGTTCACAGCAGGAGGTCCGCATGCTAAAACAAAGGCTCCATTAGTGCAATCACTCCAGCATAAATGTAGACACAAAGACATGCACACAAACAGACTTGTATCATGACCTTGTGTTGCCAGGTGTTCTGGAATGAGTGGATCGGGTGGAAGGATATTTTAAACACCTTGCAGTCAATGAAGAGCTCCAAATAATCTGACAACCACAAAACCAACCAACACTATTCAAATGGAACGACAGAAACCATAACTGAATCCTCATTAACCTTAAATGTAACAACATAAACCATAAGTGTATCCTCAGTAACCATAACTGTATCGACACTAACCGTAACTGCACCAACAGTAAATGTAACTATATTCTTAGTAACCATAAAGGTAACAGTGATCATAACAGCATCCTCAGTAATCCTACTTGTCACGTTAACTTTAATAGTAACTGCGAAATTAGAAAACTAAATTCTAACCTCAGAAGCCCATGTGGTAGCCTAGTGTTAAGGGGTTGTACTACTGATCGGAAGGGTTCATGGGTTCGAACCACAGGTCCACCAAGCTGCCACTGCTAGGCCCTTGAGCAAGGCCCTTAATGCTCAGTTGTATAAATTGAAATAAAAATGTAAGTCACTCTGGATAAGAGTGTCTGCTAAATGCCAGAAATGTAATCCTAATCTCAGAAACCATAACTGTATTTCCTGTAACTTGAACTGTAACCTCAACAACCCTAAGCTTAAGTCACCAAAGCCTAAACGTCAGTAACTCTAACTGTCATGAGCTATAACCCCATTAACCTTAATTAAGTCTAATATCCAACAAGACATGATTTAGATTTTAAATGAAAGGTCCAGGGGGGGCACGGTGGCTTAGTGGGTAGCACGTTTGCCTCACACCTCTAGGGTTTTTGGTTCGATTCCCACCTCTGCCTTGTGTGTGTGGAGTTTGCATGTTGTCCCCGTGCCTCGGGGGTTTACTCTGGGTACTCCGGTTTCCTCCCCCGGTCCAAAGACATGCATGGTAGGTTGATTGGCATCTCTGGAAAATTGTCCGTAGTGTGTGATTGCATGAGTGAATGAGAGTGTGTGTGTGTGCCCTGTGATGGGTTGGCACTCCGTCCAGGGTGTATCCTGCCTCGATGCCCGATGACGCCACAGGCTCCCCGTGACCCGAGAAGTTCGAATAAGCGTTAGAAAATGAATGAATGAATGAATGAAAGGTCCATGTTTGGTGACCAGACAGATATTCCTTCAGTGACAATAATCTAAACCTCAGCAACTTTAACTTCTGTAACCCTATCATTATCCTTAGCAACCATACAATTTAACCTTGTTAATACTAGCTGCACTGTCAGTAACCCTAACCGTACTAGTAATATTAGCCTTAATATCCCTAACTTAATAATATTAGTAATTCTAACATCATTACCTCTTAGCCTTATCTTTTCTAAGTAATCCTAACCCCAATGTCAACCGTAGCAACCCTACCTTTAATGTTACCATCAACAATTCTAACAGTAATGTTGATGACCCTAACTGCAACTACATCAATAAACTAAATTTGTCAGTATGTCAGTGAGTTGAACTCTAACCTCGATAACCTTTTTAATCTTCACAACCCTTACCATAGCTTCAGTGACCCTAGCCTTAACCATAGTAGCCCCAAAAATAAAATTAGGGTTAGTCCCCAATCCCAACAACTCTAACTCGAAATCCTTATATCCACCAAGAAATAATTAAATTTTTATTTTTAAATGAAAGATTCACATCTGATGATGTCCCAAAAAATTCAACAATATTTATTTCGGTGCCAATAAAGTGATGCATACGGCTAACTCGAGCGGAATTACAGCTTTTCGCTCAGATTTTCTGATACGCATTTTTCAATTAAAAAAACAAAACAAAAACAAAAACAGGTGCTAGGCACTATTTACTGTAGTAACTACTTTTTACTGACTAACGCCTTTCCATCTCACCATTTCAGAGTGTGAAGCATTATTGTGAATATAGAGCCTTCAGCCTGGGAGAGGAGGTGAATTAAAGATAATAATTTGATTTATAAATGACTGGGTGGATGTCGGGTGAATATGTGTGCCTTGTAAATGCAAATCACTAAGCCTGGGAGAAAATGTCATTTTCATGCTTATGAAAAGTCTTGGCCGCTCTTCATACCCTTTATTATGCATGTTTGTCCGTTACAGCAGTAAACAGAATTTCCTCAGTCCAAATTGTGTACTGACAAAATTTCATTTATTCATTGACTTGTGTTTGAATCCTGTTTATGCAGATTTGAGAAAACGAAAGAAAAAAAAAAAGAAAAAATACTGCCTCATTATTTGTGGTTGCTCCACTTTATATTTTCCTTTGACAAAGACTGAGCTTGAGTTTCTATTGCTGTTTTAACATCTCTGTATTTTGCACTACTTTGCATGAATCCAGCTTTTTCGGGGTTTTTTTTTTAAATGTGTGATTTTATAGCATTACTGATGTAATTGTTCATTCTAATAACCTCAATCTATCTTTTCTTCATCTCAGTGACAAACACTTGCTGTTTTTTTGTTTTTTACTCTTTCCATTTTAGGTTTAAAACCCGAGAGCTCAAAAGAACTCATACAAATTGGGATTCCTGTTTATTTTCCACCAATTTGAGAGCCGACTGAAACATGGTGTATTTATGAAATTGTTGAATTCATCATGGAAAGAGGTCTAATTTTCTTCCCTTCTGTTCTGTTCAGGAAATAAAAACTCAACACCTGGAACCTTTGGTACCCTACTAGTAGCTAATGGAAAAAGGCAGCACCAGTTTTCTCTCATACATGTACTTTATGTAGTGGCCCAATCCTGGCTGAAATGGAGTCTTAAAGTCCTTTCCCCTACTCGGCACTTCTACTGATGGTGGGTCGGGGTGGCAGAATGTCACTTCTATCACCCTTTGTTTTCATATTTACAAACACCAGACATTTCTCTTACTTCTTCTTGGCTGAATTGACCTGAACATAAACTCTGTAAGAGGAAAAGGATTTTTAATTAGAGATGGCATACAGCCAAAAAAACAGTATCGGTATCGGGCCGATCTCAACAGGAAATGCTGGATCAGAAATAAAAGAGTTACAAAAGGTAATTAATAAAATGCTGTGATGCATTAACAAAACGTTAAGCCTAGTGGTGTTGTGCTTCCTATCGGAAGGTTGTGGGAATCCCAGGTCTAACAAGATGCTGCTGCTTCTGGGCCCCTGAGCAAGGCCCTTAACCCTCAATTGTCCAGCTGTACAAAATAATATGAAATGTAAGCCACACTGGATAAGGGCATCTGCAAAATGACAGTAACATAATCTCAACAAAGGCATAAATTAACATAGGACATAAGTAATTACATACTGTACATATGAATCTGATCAGAATGATGATATTGTGCAATCTCTGTTTATAATGAATTCTTTATTTGTGAATACATGTCATGTTGTCACAAAAGCGGGACAAACCAGACCCAAACGCAGGATGGTGAAATAAACGAGGTTTAATAACAAAAGAAGACTAAACAGGACACGGACTAAAGACAGGACAAGACAACAGTAGATTCCACGCTGCAGAAGGCAACGTGGCACAGTTACATAGACAAATAATTAATCAGACACATGAGGGACAGGTGTGCAGACGCAGGCAGGAAGAGAAGGGCGGGGCAGACACGTGAAGACAAAACGTAAACACATGCACGTGGCCAAAGTCCGGGCACATGTTAGATTTTTTTATGCTTTTATATTATGGTCCTTATTTTATCTGCGGCATTCTGTCTGTTTGCAGAATTCTCTCTGTACTCTTTAGCTTCATACTCATTAAAGCCTTACGTCATTGCTCTAACTGATGGACTTACTGTAATTTTAGTGCTGTTCTTGTTTTATTCTTTCATTCCAAAACTTTCTTATCATTTATTTATTTATTTATTTATTTATTTATTTATTTATTTATTTATTTATTTATTTATCATTTTTTAATATTGTTCCTCAAGTGATCAAAGTGATACAAGTATCTCACTTATACATAAAAAAAAAAAATAAAAATTATACATCTAACATTCTTCTATGGCGTGACCCTGGACCAGGATGTTACACCTCCGAACAGTTATACAGTAATTCATCACAAAGTTAATAATCACAAACCCAGGGAAGGATGGGTTCCATTCTTGAGCCTGGCTTTTCTCAAGGTCTCTTCCTCATTATGCCTCAAGGAGCTTCAGCCTTGCATTCGGCGTATTTATTGGGTCTGCAAATCCACGGTTCTCTAAAGCCGCTATGTGACATTGTCACTGAAAATCACTATAAAAATAAAAATGGAATTGAATTAAGCTTTTCATGTTCAGAAAGAGAAACTCTTGTGAATTGTGTATTGGAATTTGTCAAGCTGCACTCTCGGAAAAACCAATCGGAGATGCAAGGTTAGCGCTGCGTCGTCTCCGGTACAAATGTGGCTCTTCTCTGGAGATGGTGATCCTACATGATCGTTTTCTAATACACAAAATTAGTGTAGTGGGAGGGTGCGTGTGACTGGAAGGCATACAGGAAGAGTAAAAGGTCTCTGATCTTCACAAAGATCAAACTTCTGCATCTATTAGAAAATCAAAGGGAATATCAGAGTGGATGAGTTTCACAGGAGGAAACTTGGACAAGTGTTGGAAGAGTACTGGTATAATCTGTAAACAGTGTTAACCCTTAATACTCATAGCACCTAGCATTTTGTCCAGCCCTTACTCACTTAATTACAAACAATTTCGATTAGCGTCACAGTAGTTACTAAATAATGAATTGCATTTACTGGATAATAATGATTTGATAAGTAGCAGGTATAATAATAAGCAGCATATAATAATATAATAAGTAGCATATAAAATAATAAGCAGAGGTATTTAAAAGGGTTAAAAGGTGCTAAAGCGTGATATTTAGCTATTTGTCAGTATCTCCTTTCCTAACTGGGTACTGTATGATGCCATGCTATATATTTCATTCAAATGATGGCAGACCGTATATAACAGGCTCCCAATACACAGTGTTGTTTGCTTTTTGTGTGTACGATAATCACATATCCAGCTTCAGCAAATTAACTTAATCAGACAGCAAAGTGCGAAAAAAAAAAAATGATATTATTCCCTTCTCTGTTTGTTTGTTTCTTTGTTTATTTATTTATTTACTTACTTATTTGTTTATTGTTTTTTTTATATCTTACAGCCTATAAAAGCTCAATAGGAGCACTATTCTAATATTACACCACAGCTGGGTGCATGATTATGAGCCAATCATAGCTTATTAATGGATCTTTATGAACGCTGTGTGGACAGAAGTTGCTAAAAGGAGGTCAGATTATTAACTATGTTGATGCTAATGATATTTATTGTGTCCTAAATAACCTGGAGATAATTCACCAAATGTAGCGCTGTTTTATTGAAGCAGACGACTCAGTTTTATTGTAATTTACTGTTCCTGCTGTGTTCAGCCAGAATACTGGACTGGTACAGTATTAGTGAAAAGATGTGCTGAGGTCTTGTTTAAACAGGAAAAATAGAACTAAAATCTTACTTCGGCTAATTACCAGGCCTTCCAGCTGGTGCCAGTGAAAGGTCTCCCGACATCCGACATCAAAAGTGCTCATGGACAATGACTTTAAAAACTATATTGTGCCAGAAGACATTGTGTCTGCACAGTTCACCTCCATGGTGTGGCAGGCCTTCAGTGAGAGTTTGGTAATCAACATCAGTTAACTCTGACGACATCCTAGACCCACAACACAACCCAGCTGACCAGCACCCAGACACCGGAGGACAGTCCCGTAGAAGAACACTTGGAGGTGTTCCTAGAAGGGAGGATTCTGTAACCGTTCCAGCTTCAATTCTCCCACCGCTCCACCACAGGTCACCTGAGTATGGAGCGACTTCCAGTTCAAGGGACACTTCCTGGTTTTTAAACCATGCTCATGCCAGCATTGGCAAAAAACTTTGCCATTATTTGCATACTGTACCAAGATGTTCATTGCTTTCAGTGTGTACAAGCTTTTTTTTAAATTTTTTTTTATACTTGACCTACATTTTTCCTTGCATAATCATTTCTGGATTAGTTTGCTCTGCGGATAGTCTTTGTTGTGCTTTAGGACTTTTGCCTGTTTTTATCAACTGTGCCTTGGAATAAGTTTGGGATTTTTTGTTTGCCTTTTGTGTCATTTAACAGAGCATATGGATTACACGCCTACCATTTCCAACCCTACACCATCTCTGTTTTTAAATAATTATTTTTTTGTGACTACATATCGGTTAAAATTGTATTAAGCTGCGCTCATATTGAAACTCTTTATGCTCTCACATCATGGCCCTCATGTTAGATTTGTTTGCTCTGTGCTCTGTCTCTCTCTCAAGCGTTCCAGACATCCAGTTCTATATCTGTGCTCCAGTCCACCATGTCCAGCTTTCCCTGTTCTGCTGAATGCCTAATCAAGATACCCTGTAAATCAAACCTGTTAGCTTCATATTTATTAATATCTTACCTTATTTTATTTCTCACTGTTGAAATTCTGATCGACGTAATTGTTTATGAACACCGAGCTTGATTGTTTTTCCCTATGTGACTGCTAAATTCTCTTGAAATTTGTCAGTTGTGTATATATTGTGCTCATAGTGCATTAGCTCTACTGGCTACAGCATGTAACTGCCATTTTGTTCATTGTAGAAGAATCTGCTTTCAATACAATTATTTAAATTGAATTGAACTGCATTTATATTTACATTCAACTGAGTAAAATTACTACCATGGTTACCTTGACTACTTACATACAAATGACATGGTGTATCATGAATCTAACATTTAGGATTAATTAAAATATACCATAAAATGAATGTAAATTATTCCAAAAAGCACAGTAATCGAGGGCAAAACATAGATATCTATAGCTAATAGCTAGGCAGCTAGCATTGTTAATGATAGAATTTAAACAATTAAATAAGCTTTAGGAAATCTTTATCTATTAAAAATAAAGTGTTAACAAATTCCACAGTAGCTAAAAATTCAGTATTATTATAGTTAGCATAATAACACAGCATCAAACTGAACAAAACAAAGCTTATCCTCATGATTTTAAGACAGCAGGTCTTAAACTTCCTGTCTAAGTTTAACCATCTGGAAGTGTTTTACAGTGTATTGTTTATTGTGCAGT
Source organism: Tachysurus fulvidraco (assembly GCF_022655615.1). Taxonomy (NCBI): domain Eukaryota; kingdom Metazoa; phylum Chordata; class Actinopteri; order Siluriformes; family Bagridae; genus Tachysurus; species Tachysurus fulvidraco. Next base: position 6,559,288 of record NC_062522.1, read on the forward strand.
CACTTAGTCTCCTTCCATTTTTGTAATTTTTTATCTGTGGTGTCTGTGACATCTGTAATGTTGCTCCAAGTCCTTGAATAGCATTGCTTTGTTTTGCTGTACACATCTGTACACATGTGTAAACTCTACAGGATGTTATTTAAGGACATTTACCCTAGGAAATGTTCTGAAATACTTAAACCAGCTAGAACCAAGAGCCATGCCACAGTCAAAAGCACTGTTTAATGCGTGGCAATGAAAGAGACTGGGGTATATTGTATGTGCTTTACATACAACTGGAAAGGCAAAACCAGAATTGAGAAAAATTTAATTATATATGTATATATATATATAATTAATATATATATATATAAAGCATGAGAGATGTACGCACAATAAAACAATTTAGTTATGCTTCTCATAATTAATAGCAATGCCTTCATCTCTTCACGAGTCATGAGGGAGGCTAATGATTTTAAAAGTGTACTGTACTAAATCTAACCAAGCTGAGATGAGGACACGTCGTTATGAGAACACATTAATGCTTTAACAAACGTTCCCTCGGGAGTTCTCTTCCTGTCGTGCAGCAGATCTGCAGTTGTTCCTCCAGCAGCTGCAGCGGTGCCATTATTTACACAAGGCCCGGTTTGTAGTGCCCTGCTTTCCTGCCCTGTTTCTCCCTAAAGCCTGCAGGGGCAATTTATTGCTGTTTCTGCTCATTAATATTAAACATAATTAATGAGCTCTGATCACCTGAAGCACCGCTGATAATGGGGTGTGTGTGTGGGGGGGGAGGGGGGTCCTAATGTGCTCCCTCTGTCTGTCTTTCTGCCCCATGTCTATTTCTGTCTATATATACCAAATATACAAATATCTTAGAGGATGTTTGCATGGTAAGCTTAAATATAGAAAGCTGGGGAATAAAAAAAAATACTACTAATCACTCCTATTACTTCTATCACCATCAGTACTATTACTTTTCTACTACTGCTATTACTTCAATTGCCATTACTACTATTACTATTACTAATACTATGATTTCTGCTACTACTGCTGTTATTACTATTATTTCTACTTTTACTACTACTAGTACCACTATATTATGCACTTCTACTACTACTGCTTTTACTTTAATTCCTATTAATACTATGATTTCGGCTGCTGCTCCTACTGTGATTTCTGCTAGTATGACTAATACAGTTACTTCTATTACTATTAATACTACTCTGTTTGTCACTGTTTATTTTTTCTGTCTATATCCTTAGCTATTTATGTCAATATACACCAAATATACAAGTATCTGTAGGATGTTTGTTTATTAAGCTTAAAGGTAGAAAGCTGGGGGGAAAAGGTGTTTTTTTTTTTTTCCTTTTTGGAAAAAGTTACAAGTAGACTTTTTTTTTATAACAACGTACTTACCTACTGTAATATAACTACTACTACCATTACTACAATTTCTACTATTATTTTTATTGTAACTACTATTAGCACTACACTTACCATTACTACTTCTACTACCATTACTACTACTACCATTACTACTACTACCATTACTACCATTACTAATACTACTACTACTACTACCACCCTAATGGTTAGAGAGTCTGACTTGTAATCCTAAGGTTGTGGGTTCGAGTCTTGGGCCGGCCACGGCCGAGGTGCCCTTGAGCAAAGCACCGAACCCCCCAACTCCCCGGGCGCCGCAGCATAAATGGCTTCACCGTGTTCACGGTGTGTGTGTGTTCACTGCTGTGTGTGTGCACTTTGGATGGGTCAAATGCAGAGAACAAATTCTGAGTATGGGTCACCATACCTTATGTCACATCACTTTCACTTACTACTACTACTACTATTGTCATGGCGGGACAAAGGCGACTGAGGATCCAATTGCAGTTTGACTTTTTATTAGGCCAAAACACGAAACGAACAACAGACAAGCAGGCAAAAACAGGACAGAACACTGAGCAGAACAGGGAACAGACATAAACAGACAACATACTACATACATACTACATACATCAAACACACTCAGTTTTGCCATTTTGAAAATGCTTTCTGATCCAGCATCGACGACTGGATCAGAAAACGACAAGCCTCTTCAGCTACGTAAGCAAAACTGCCAGCATTGAGTGCATTTACATTTACATTTAGGGCATTTGGCAGACATCCTTATCCAGAGCGACATACAATATTGCTTTTAGGTCTCTATCGATGAACACATTAACACCGGTTCACTAGGTTACAGACAGGATACCATCAACCTACAACTCAACAAACAGGGATAATCGTGCTAGTTCAAGTATTTCAGGTCTTTCCCTGTCGTTGAAGACAGTTAATGACTCAGCTGTTCGGACATCTACTGTATATGAAGTTTATTCCACCACCTCGGTGCCAGAATAGAGAAGAGTCTCTACATCTTAGAGATGATGGGATTAGTCGAGCAGTGCTGTAGATCTGAGGGTTCGAGGTGCAGTGTGAGGACTGATAAGAGCTTTGAGGTGCATGAAGTGTTCAACATTCAACACTTAATTATTTTCTGTTGAATATATGCAATTGTTCTTGCTGGAACACTACTCACATTATTTATACTGCACGGTGGCATAGAATAGTGCATAAGTAGCGATTTGGAGTGCACCCACTTTACTGCTACTAAAAGTTCTGGCCACTTGTCAACTTTAGGTCAAATTAAAATATCTTGTAACAGTAAATAGTGGTGAAAAGGAAGAAAACTGCCAAAAGTGATGTACTTCTGTTGTTATACAGAAAGTTCTGTGTTTCAACATATGGTGCTTTTGTATTATGTTTGTGCTTGTACTGTACAAAACCGGACTCAGTGAACTGTAACTTGTAAATGAGGAAGTTTCTATTGTTAGATTTGTCTCTTCATGAGTAAAACTGCCACGTTGCTGTTATGTATCTTGACTACACCACATGTATCTTGACTACACCACATGTGATTGGCCAGCTATTGTTTGATTGAACTTTGACAAACAATGTTATAGTGCATTCCAAATATTTGTTATTTATGACCCCTAAATAACGGTTCAAGTCGGGGGGGGGGGAATACATTCAGAATACATTCTAGTGCTGTATGTATGAGGTCTTTATTCTCTTACTACCTCTCTCTCGCTGTCTTCCTTTGTCCCCTCAACTCAGTAGTTCTCATCATATTTCCTGTCTCACATCATCATTCAGACAGACTGTTAGAGTTTCCTGTCTCACATCATCATTTAGACAGACTGTTAGAGTTTCCTGTCTCACGTCATACATCAGACAAATTGGTACTGTTTCCTGTCTCATCTCATCACTCAGACAGACTGTTACAGTTTCCTGTCTCACCTCAATGATCAGACTGTTAGAGTTTCCTGACTCACCTCACCACTCAGACAGACTGTTAAAGTTTCCTGTCTCACCTCATCACTCAGACAGACTGTTAAAGTTTCCTGTCTCACCTCATCACTCAGACAGACTGTTACAGTTTCCTGTCTCACCTCATCACTCAGACAGACTGTTACAGTTTCCTGTCTCACCTCAATGATCAGACTGTTAGAGTTTCCTGTCTCACCTCATCAGTCAGACAGGCTGCTAGTTTCCTGTCTCCCCTCACCACTCAGACAGACTGTTAGAGTTTCCTGTCTCACCTCACCACTCAGACAGTCTGTTAGAGTTTCCTGTCTCCCCTCACCACTCAGACAGACTGTTAGAGTTTCCTGTCTCACCTCACCACTCAGACAGTCTGTTAGAGTTTCCTGTCTCACCTCATCACTCAGACAGGCTGCTAGTTTCCTGTCTCCCCTCACCACTCAGACAGACTGTTAGAGTTTCCTGTCTCACCTCATCACTCAGACAGGCTGCTAGTTTCCTGTCTCACCTCATCACTCAGACAGACTGTTAGAATTTCTTCTCCTGACACAGACAAACAAACTCCTGTATCACCACATGGTGCAGAGAGAAAAATATGCTGTAGTTTCCTGTCTCACCTCACAGCACAGACAGACAGCAGAGGCATGTATATTATGATTCAGAGAGAAGCGCATTCTCGGCTCTGAGCTGTGTTCCTCTGAGAGTGAGGAGCGAGTGTTTAATCACACACTCCATGTCTGTATCCTTATTACCCGCCGCAGTCTGAAGTGTGCTGAAGGCCGCCATGAAAACAAACATGGTATAATTGGGACCAGGGGAAGGAATGTGCACAGTTGTCTTTGGAGTGTGTGTTTATTTCGTCTCTTCTCCGTCGAACAGAATCTGTTAATTACTGTAACGAAGTTTGCTTTACAGTTCTTTGCAATGCCTTACACATTGTTATTGCAAATGCCATCAGCCCTAAACTCTAATCACAGTTTACTGCACTTCCTTCTCATTATGCACTTGCCCCAAAAATCCTCACACACTTCATCATCAACTTAGGTCATCATTTGGACAACATAAATAAATAAATAAATAAATAGATAGATAGATAGATAGATAGATAGATAGATAGATAGATAGATAGATAGATAGATAGATAGATAGATAGATAGATAGATAAAACTTATACAGTCTATATGAGAGTTCTAACACTGAGTTTCATGGATGAGCCTTAGACTCTCCTGATTTGTCTACTGACTCTAACCTGGGTTTAGTTTGTCTCATTTAGTTTGTTCCTTACGTCCTTGTTTTTCTGTGTTTCCTAGAATCTTTTTCCCGTAGTTTAAAAGTGTTCATGTCTTTCTAGTGTTTGTTTTTATGTCCCTATTATTTTTGTCAACTTCTTTCCTTCTTTCTTCTTACCAGTGCATGGTTTGCCCCTTTGCCCCTAGCTTACAACATTGCCTCAAACCTCCATTTATTAGTGTGTATACTATCCTTCTTTTCGTATTACTCTGTCTCTAGTTTCCCTACTCATAACTTTCCAGGTTGTCCATCATTTCCTTGTTGTCCATCACTTCCTGTCCCTTGTTCCTCAGTCGTCAGTGTCCCTTGTGTTGCAGCTTCGCACAATCCTCGTTTCCTTGTTTCCAGTTTTCTTCCTTTCTAGTTGTTAGTGCTTCATCTTTCTTAGCCCCATACAGTAGTTTGTGTTCCCTTTTTCCTTCTTCATTGTTACCAGGGTCATTAGCTTCTTGTTCGCCAGTTCCTCTTCCTCGATTCCTTCTTCCTTACCCCAGTGTCTCTGTTGTCCTTCTTGTCTAGTTTTCAACATTTCATTTATTATTCCCATTAGTGTTCATGTTCCCTTGTTTCTAGCTTAGTTTCCGTGTTGTCTAACTCCTGTTCCCAGGTTCCTTTTTACCTCAGCTTACTTCTCTTGAATCCTCCTTCCTCCTTCGTGTTCTTTTCCCTCGCTGCCTTGTTGTCTTGTTTTCTTCTTTCCTGTCTTCGTATAAAACTGTGCTTAGTTCTTCTTCCCTAATGTGTAGCTCTTCACTTCATACCTTCCTTTTGTTCCCTAATGCCCCTAGTTCTCTTTTTTCACTTTCTATTGCGTCATCATTTCTTTGTCCCATTTGTCTTTGTGTTCTCTAGTTTCCTATAATTACACTCTAAAACACGCTGGGTTGTTTTTACAACCTAAATGCTGGGTCGAGGCCGCTGGGTAGGTCTTTGGGTTGTTTTAACCCAAGTTTGGGTTGGAAATTGTCTTGAGCTATAACCCAGTGGCGCTGGGTTGGGAACACGGACGTTAAAGAGAGCATGCACGTCAACGTGAAAATCAGACGACACCTGTGCGAGAAGCCGCCATCTTTGCGTCTTCAGATGAAATCGAGTGAAATTCTGTCTGAAACGTAAATTATTCAATATGCATTTAACGATGTTCATAGCCATAAAAAATCTGCTTATTGTATAAACTAATGTTATATGCACAATTTAGGCTTTCAGTCGGTTAAACTGAGATTACCTCATGGCCGAGTGACAGCCGTGCTCCGACTCACGACAGATCCCAGATCAGTGAGCAGGAGAGATGATTTATTTTAGTGTCCCTAGCTTCCTACTTGTCTTGTTTCCTTCTTTCCTATGAACAGAATTGATGCTTTCTTTCGTTTCTAGCATCCTTATAAAACTGTCCCTAGTCCTTGGTTTCCTAGTTCCTGTTCTATAATGTGCAGCTGTTCACTTCAGACCTTCTTTCATTTTTTTTTGTCCCTAGTACTTATTACTCTAGTTTCATTTTTTCCTAGTTACGTCGCACATAAGTCTTCCCCTGTTACTTTTTTTCTTTATTACAGGTGTCTTTTATTCCCTTGTTTCCTAGTTCCTGTTTGCTGTAGGTATAATATATAGTTGTTCACTCAATTTCTTCCCACTTGTTTCCAGTGTCCCTGTTTGTAGCCATTTCCTTGTTTTTATTTCTTTGTTATTACCAGTGTGGATAGATTCATTGTGCCCTACTTTCCAAGGTGTCTAATTTACAAATGTTACCTAGCCTCTGTTTCTCATTCCTGCTCAGCAACCTGGTGGGTATCCAGTCCTCTTTTTCTGTGTGTCCAGAAAGGTTCCTTCAAATTCCTCCTCCACTCTAATCTACTCTGTTCTACACTAATCTACTCTACACTACTCTACTCTACTCTACTCTACTCTACTGTACACTACTCTACTCTACTCTACTGTACACTACACTACTCTACTCTACTGTACACTACTCTACTCTACTGTACACTACTCTACTCTACACTACTGTACACTACTCTACTCTACTCTACTCTACTGTACACTACTCTACTCTACTCTACTGTACACTACACTACTCTACTCTACTGTACACTACTCTACACTACTGTACACTACTCTACTCTACTCTACTCTACTGTACACTACTCTACTCTACTCTACTCTACTGTACACTACTCTACTCTACTGTACACTACTCTACTCTACTGTACACTACTCTACTCTACTCTACTCTACTGTACACTACTCTACTCTACTCTACTGTACACTACACTACTCTACTCTACTCTACTGTACACTACACTACTCTACTCTACTCTACTCTACTGTACACTACACTACTCTACTCTACTGTACACTACTCTACACTACTGTACACTACTCTACTCTACTCTACTCTACTGTACACTACTCTACTCTACTCTACTCTACTGTACACTACACTACTCTACTCTACTGTACACTACTCTACTCTACTGTACACTACTCTACTCTACTCTACTCTACTGTACACTACTCTACTCTACTCTACTGTACACTACACTACTCTACTCTACTCTACTGTACACTACACTACTCTACTCTACTGTACACTACTCTACTCTACTGTACACTACTCTACTCTACACTACTGTACACTACTCTACTCTACTCTACTCTACTGTACACTACTCTACTCTACTCTACTGTACACTACACTACTCTACTCTACTGTACACTACTCTACACTACTGTACACTACTCTACTCTACTCTACTCTACTGTACACTACTCTACTCTACTCTACTGTACACTACACTACTCTACTCTACTGTACTCTACTCTACTCTACTGTACACTACTCTACTCTACTCTACTCTACTGTACACTACTCTACTCTACTCTACTGTACACTACTCTACTCTACTCTACTGTACACTACTCTACTCTACTCTACTCTACTGTACACTACTCTACTCTACTCTACTCTACTCTACTGTACACTACTCTACTCTACTCTACTGTACACTACTCTACTCTACTCTACTGTACACTACTCTACTCTACTCTACTCTACTCTACTCTACTCTACTGTACACTACTCTACTCTACTCTACTCTACTGTACACTACTCTACTCTACTGTACACTACTCTACTCTACTCTACTGTACACTACACTACTCTACTGTACACTACACTACTCAACACTACACTACTCTACACTAATCTACTCTGCTTTACTATACTCAACACTACTCTACTCTACTCTACACTACTCTACTCTACTCAACACTACACTACTCTGCACTAATCTACTCTGCTTTACTATACTCAACACTACTCTACTCTACTCTACACTACTCTACTCTACTCAACACTACACTACTCTGCACTAATCTACTCTGTTTTACTATACTCAACACTACTCTACTCTACTCTACACTACTCTACTCTACTCTACTCAACACTACACTACTCTGCACTAATCTACTCTGTTTTACTATACTCAACACTACTCTACTCTACATTACTCTACTCAACACTACACTACACTAATCTACTCTGCTTTACTATACTCTACACTACTCTACTCTACTCTACTCTACTGTACACTACACTACTCAACACTACACTACACTACTCTACACTGCTCTACTCAACACTACACTACACTACTCTACACTAATCTACTCTGCTTTACTATACTCAACACTACTCTACACTACTCTACACTACACTACAATACTCAACACTACTCTACACTACTCTACACTATACTACACTACTCTACACTATACTACACTACTCTACACTACACTACACTACTCTACACTACTCTACACTACACTACTCTACTCTACTGTACACTACTCTACTCTACTCTACTGTACACTACTCTACTCTACTCTACTGTACACTACACTACTCTACTGTACACTACACTACTCTACTCTACTCTACTGTACACTACACTACTCTAATCCACTCTACACTACTCTACACTAATCTACTCTGCTTTACTATACTCAACACTACTCTACTCTACTCTACACTACTCTACTCTACTCAACACTACACTACTCTGCACTAATCTACTCTGTTTTACTATACTCAACACTACTCTACTCTACATTACTCTACTCAACACTACACTACACTAATCTACTCTGCTTTACTATACTCTACACTACTCTACTCTACTCTACTGTACTGTACACTACATTACTCTACTTAACACTACACTACACTACTCTACACTGCTCTACTCAACACTACACTACACTACACTACTCTACACTAATCTACTCTGCTTTACTATACTCAACACTACTCTACACTACTCTACACTACTCTACACTACACTACAATACTCAACACTACTCTACACTACTCTACACTATACTACACTACTCTACACTACACTACACTACTCTACACTACTCTACACTACACTACTCTACTCAACACTACACTACTCTACACTACACTACTCTACTCTACACTACTCTACACTACTCTACACTACACTACTCTACACTACTCTACACTACACTACTCTACTCAACACTACACTACTCTACACTAATCTACTCTGCTTTACTATACTCAACACTACTCTACACTACACTACACTACACTACACTACACTACTCTACACAACTCTACACTACACTACACTACTCTACACTACTCTACACTACACTACTCTACACTACACTACTCTACACTACTCTACACTACACTACTCTACACTACTCTACACTACACTACTCTACACTACTCTACACTACACTACTCTACACTACACTACTCTACTCTACACTACTCTACACTACTCTACACTACACTACTCTACACTACACTACACTACTCTACACTACACTACACTACACTACTCTACACTACACTACTCTACACTACACTACTCTACACTACTCTACACTACACTACTCTACACTACACTACTCTACACTACACTACTCTACACTACACTACTCTACACTACTCTACTCTACTCTACACTAGTCTACACTACACTACTCTACTCTACACTACTCTGCACTACTCTACACTACACTACACTACACTACTCTACACTACACTACTCTACACTACTCTACTCTACTCTACACTAGTCTACACTACACTACTCTACTCTACACTACACTACACTACTCTACACTACACTACTCTACACTACACTACTCTACACTACTCTACACTACACTACTCTACACTACACTACTCTACACTACTCTACACTACACTACTCTACACTACACTACACTACTCTACTCTACACTACTCTACACTACTCTACTCTACACTACTCTACTCTACACTACTCTACACTACTCTACACTACTCTACACTACACTACTCTACACTACTCTACACTACTCTACTCTACACTACTCTACTCTACACTACTCTACACTACACTACTCTACTCTACACTACACTACTCTACACTACACTACTCTACACTACTCTACTCTACACTACTCTACACTACACTACACTACTCTACACTACACTACTCTACACTACTCTACACTACACTACACTACACTACTCTACACTACACTACACTACTCTACACTACTCTACTCTACTCTACACTAGTCTACACTACACTACACTACTCTACTCTACTCTACACTACACTACTCTACACTACACTACTCTACACTACACTACTCTACACTACTCTACACTACACTACTCTACACTACACTACTCTACACTACTCTACACTACACTACACTACACTACACTACACTACTCTACACTACTCTACACTACACTACACTACTCTACTCTACACTACTCTACACTACTCTACTCTACACTACTCTACACTACACTACACTACTCTACACTACACTACACTACTCTACACTACTCTACACTACTCTACACTACACTACTCTACACTACTCTACACTACTCTACACTACTCTACTCTACACTACTCTACTCTACACTACTCTACACTACACTACTCTACTCTACACTACACTACTCTACTCTACACTACTCTACACTACTCTACTCTACACTACACTACTCTACACTACTCTACACTACTCTACACTACACTACTCTACACTACTCTACACTACACTACTCTACACTACACTACTCTACACTACTCTACTCTACACTACACTACTCTACACTACACTACTCTACACTACTCTACACTACTCTACACTACACTACTCTACACTACTCTACACTACACTACTCTACACTACACTACTCTACACTACTCTACACTATACTACACTACTCTACACTACTCTACTCTACATTACTCTACACTACTCTACACTACTCTACTCTACACTACTCTACACTACACTACTCTACACTACACTACTCTACACTACTCTACTCTACACTATTTTATATATATGTGTGAAATTAAATGAAATAAATACTTTAAATTATTATTATTTTTTTTATTTCACTTGTTCATTTACACACGCATGACGCAAAAACTAGATATTCTTCAAAAAGACTACTTGTGGAAAGTCTTGAATGCCCTGTGTTTGTTAATAAAAAGCCTTCTTAATACATGTGGGCCTGTAGGTGCGAACTGTGCTCAGATCTGCCAGTTAATTAATGGTGTAATTAAGGTTTTGTCATTGACATGGAGAGTGACGACAGCGATGGATGGCTCTCGCCACTTCACGCATGGTAGCAATTCAATCCTGCACTGACACGACCACCTGCGCCACTCAGCTGCCTGGTTTAGTCTGCGAACTTATCCCAAATTATTGCTACATGATCACCTCCTGACTCGTTCATTCTCTCCTATTCTACAGGTCTCTCTTTCTCACTCCGCTTTATAAATTATGAAACAAAGACAGTCTTTGGTATTGGACTCAGACTTTTTGGACCTGAGATGCATCAGCATTTCATAGAGAAGAGGAAGGAGAGATCAAAGCTTTTCACAGACGGTGTGCTTCAGGTTTTTCTGAGAAAAACACACGGCATGCTACAATAATCTCTTCTGCATTTTCACTATGCGAAGCTTTTCCCTTTTACGCTGTATTTTAAAATGATATACATATTCATAAATGGTTTTAATACACATTTGGCTTGCTATTCTGTGGAAGTGTTTTTGTTCAAACAGTGTTGAGGTGAGTGTCTGATTTAAGCATGATGCAAACCTTACGTGTTTTCTACGGAAGCTGTGTAGCTCTGGTGAGAAATATAAGGTGCAAACATCAGACATGATTTTTTTTTTTTTCTTTTTAAAGAAAAATGCAATGATATATATATATATATATATATATATATATATATATATATATATATATATATATATATATATTTACGTACACACACACACATATATATATATATATATATATATATATATATATATATATATATATATATATATATATATATATATGTACAGACCAAATAAACATCCAGAATCTTGCCTTTCAAGTAGTTTACTGATACTGGTTTTATGAAATCATGCACAAAAACAGTCTAACTGAAATCTTGTACACTGTTGTGAAGCCAACCAGTCTTACTGCTGTGGAATGTTTTGCATACTTTGGTTACCCTTCAGTTGGCTGCACTTGTTTAATTGCACACACACACACACACACACACACACACACACACACACACACACACACACACACGGACGTCTTGGCTTGGTGCGTCATTGGTGAAAAGGGACATTGTTTACATCACTTAACAGAGAGAGGCCTAAGATGTGCATTTCCTTTATCTGTGTATGTCATGGTGGTTCTCAGAATTCCAGGCTATAAACTACAAACACAACAGCATGTTTGGTATTGTGAGGAAACACAGAACTGAAAACACAAAACAACTCTATAGCATGGTTTCTCACCAAAAACCAGATAAGCATGCTTTTATTATTATTGAACCTGGAACCTGGTACTCAAGCCACAAGGGAGGGAAACTCTGGACTGGGTGCCAACGCAACACAGGGCACACAAATATATACAGTACTGTACATCCATTTACACACTACAATCAGTTCAGAGATGTCAATCAGCCAAGAATGAATGTGTATAGATTAAAGGAGGACACTGAAGTCCCTTGAAGAAACCCCTGAAGCAGTTATCAAGAATTGAACCCCGAACCCTTACAAGTCAATCATGCTAACCCATTAACCCTATATATACACATACTGTATATGTTAGGCTCTTCCTAACATTTTTCAATGTTTTAACCTTAAATTTGCATTGAGCCGGAAACACGATCTGTGACACATCATTTCTGACGCTGCTGAACTTTGACCCTCTTCTTTCTTGCCCCTATGAGAAACTGGAAAAACGGAAAAAACAAAGCAGCTGTTGCTGAAAAAAGGAAGTTCCTGGTACTTGCACAGGCATGTTTGAAATATAAAAAGTGTATCCCAATAACAAACATGCATCTGTGCCTTCATTTCCAAGAAGATGACAGAACCAAAACATTGACACTAACTGCTGCAAAGCTCAGCTCGGAGAGACAAACTGCTTTTAGCTGTCGACTTGTTTAGTCTTTAGCAATCGACTTGTTTCATTCTGATTCTTATTTTATCTTTCTTACTTTATATTTATTTGTGTGAAATCCTTGTTGTTGACATATTACTTTAATCGCTCTGTTAATCAACATTAATTACTAACTTACTTGCCCTAGGATTCAGAAATAATACATAATTAATACAATTAATAACAAAGCTTTTTGCTATGAATGTAATACATTCTAAATCAAAAGAATAAATATGACTAGAATTAATTTCTTTTCATATTCATTTATGTTTGTTTAAATGTTGACTGAATACAGACGAGAAGCTAATAATTATTTAAACCAGGACTAAAAAAAAAAAACAGGCCAAATTTATTAGCATTAAATTAATTACATCACTGTATTAACTGTTGATAATGTACTGAACTCAGGCGACTGGATGTACATTTTAAAACCGACCATTTAGCCTTGCTTAAAAACTGTGGCAAATTTAACAGCAAACTGATTAATTAAAGTGCCTAATGAGGTTGGTCATCATGGATTTAGTTTTATTCAGAGATAGGAGAAACGTCCGTTAATGCAGTGCAGGGCTGTATGATTTCACTCAATTGCTTAAATATATATATATACATACATATATATATATATATATATATATATATATATATATATATATATATATATATATACATACATACATATTACTTAATAATATATTAATATCTTATAAAGTATATTACTTTACTTTTATATATACTATATATTGGTGCATCTCAATAAATTAGAATATCGTGGAATAGTTCATATATTTCAGTAATTCAACTTAAATTGTAAAACTTGTGTATTATATAAATGCTGTACACACAGACTGAAGTAGTTTAAGCCTTTGGTCGTTTCAACTCTGATGATTTTGGCTCACATTTAACAAAAACAAAAGTCATGGCCATTTAACCAACGTTTGGTGCTTTTGGCAGTGTGGGCAGGTGCCAAGTTCTGCTGGAAAATGTAATCAGCATCTTTAAAAAGCTGGTCAGCAAAAAAAAGCATGAATTGCTCTAAAATGTCTTGGTAAACGGGTGCAGTGACTTTGGTTTTCAAAAAACACAGTGGACCAACACCAGCATATGATGTTGCACCCCAGATCATCACAAACTGTGGAAACTCAACACTGGACTTCAAGCAACTTGGGGTATGAGTTTCTTCGCCCTTCCTCCAGACTCTAGGACCTTGGTTTCTAAATGAAATACAAAACTTGCTCCCTTCTTAAAAGAGGACTTTGGACCACTGGGCAACAGTCCAGTTCTTCTTCTCCTAAGCCCAGCTAAGACGCCGCTGATGTTGTCTGTGGTTTATGAGTGGCTTAACAAGAGGAATACCACAACTGTAGCCAAATTCCTTGACACAAAATCATCACAATAAAAAGTATCAAAGACTTTTTCAGTCTGTGTGTACTGTGTGTACTGTTACTCAATCCAAACACACTGTACTGCTCTTAGCCAATCAGAACATACTACTGCTCTTACTGTAGCCAATCAGAACACACTCTACTACTTCAAGCTGATCGAAACACTATATTGTTGTTAGCTAATCAGACACACTATACTACTTTTAGCCAATCAAAACACACTGTACCGCTTTTAGCCAACCAGAACACTATTTTGTTCTTAGCCAATCAGAACACACTGTAACACTTTTAGTCAACCAGAACACTATTTTGTTCATAGCCAATCAGAACACACTGTACCAGTTTTAGCCAACCAGAACACTATTTTGTTCTTAGCCAATCAGAACACACTGTACCACTTTTAGCCAACCAGAACACTTCAATTCAATTCAATTCAAGTTTATTTGTATAGCGCTTTTTACAATAGACATTGTCTCAAAGCAGCTGTACAGAACATAAACATAGAGCAGAAGGTAAACATAATTAATGATAAAGGAAATAATGAATAATAAAAGAAATAAGAATTAAGAATTAACAGAATAAAAATAAACACTATTTTGTTCTTAGCCAATCAGAACACACAGTACTACCTTTAGCCACACACTGTACTACATTTAGCCAATACTCATGTTGCTACTTTTAGCCAATAAGATCACTATATTGTTCTTAGCAAATCAGAACACACTGTACTATTTTAAGCTAATCAGACACACTGTACTACTTTTAGCCAACCAGAACCCTGTTTTGTTCTTAGCCAATCAGAACACACTGCCATTCATAACACACTGCTGTTTAATCAGATACACTGTAATACTTTTAGCCAATCAGAACACACTGTACTACTTTAAGCAATTCAGAACACACTGCTGTTCAATCAGACACACTGTACTACTTTAAGCCAATCAGACACACTGTACTACTTTAATTAAGCCAATCAGAACACACTGTACTAGTTTAAGCCATTCAGAACACACTGCTGTTCTTAGCCAATCAGAACACATTTATCAACTCATGACCAGACAGAGCACGTCGTATTGCTCACTGACAATCAAAACACATTATACTTTTCTCAACCAGTCCAAACACACTGACCTACTCTCTGAAAACACTGCATGAACTCATCTAACTGAAAGAAGAGAGTCTTATTTGGGTCACAGTCTGTAATTTGATAAATACACATGATTAGTGGTTTATAGCTGCTGAAAAAGAAACAGTCCTCAGTAATAGACTCTGACTTTCAGACGACACAGTGTGACCTAACAGCATCATGGGAACAAGACTGCTGTGACATTGATGTTTTTTCACTGACCTTTTACCGTCCTCCCCATCTAATTCCCCTCTCCATCAGGATCGATCCATCTGGAGGAGACGGGTGTAACATTTCACTCAAGGGAGGAAGCAGCGTTTTCACATTCACACGTCTGTTTCAACCTGAAACAGGCAAATCATCAGAGATATCTAAAGGACTAAAGCTGTCTAAACAAATTCATTTGATAGATTTTAAACCAGATCACCTTGTAGCCTGATATTTATCATACTCAAAGATAACATAATGAGCAAATAAAGGCAAGCTCAACTAGTTGATCCACTAAGACTGAACACTGATATAATAACATATTGTATGCATAATCAAAGTAATATATGAAAGGAGCTTCGAATCTTTAAATCTATGCTAGCATTGAATATATTCTCATAAAATTATTCTATAAATACAAAACTGAGGGAATGTGCGTAATAGGAAGCCTCTCTAGTTTAAATAAGCAAAATCTTACTAAAAATAAACTCATTTTCAGCATTTAAAGGCATTTCCATGTTCGACTTTTTTGTTTTGTTCTGGAGCTACAATGCAAATGGAGCCAACAGCTTAGACAAGCTCAACAGTTTAGCACTGAGAAAAGTGTCTGCATGCCTAAATCATCACACATCTCCTTCATGGAGTTTAGTGTCACTTTGAGACACTAAACAGACACAGTTTCTGACACTATATGACACACTGTTATCTATAAAACCCCAGACACCGGGGTTGTTTTATGCTAAAAACAGATGTAGCAGCCATTTTAAACACTTTCCACGGCATACGGTTTAGCATCACCTCTTCGTGCCCAGTATGTCTTGAGTGGGCGTGGCTTAATGTCTGAAGACAGAATTGTACATTTGAACATGATCTGGATTATAATATCCTTTTATGTCGAGTTATATATTTAACTATTTTTAATTAAAAGTGCATGCTATTTTTATGTTTAGGGGTGTGATTAGATATTTGGTTTCCAGCCTGCTAAACTGGAGGTTAAAAATCTTATTTAGACCAAAACACGTCTTGTTTGATTGATGACATTCCCATACATATCTTTCTCTGCACTCACTATTCTACTCTTTGTTTTGCTCCTATTTCCCTCTCCTAATTTCCTCTTGCTGCCCTTTTCCTTCTCGTCTCCCTCAGTCATGTTGATTACAATGAATTCCCATTGTAGGGGTGCAAAACTTTATTTATTCCGTTTCTAAGGAGACAGGCAAAGATCCTGCTCGAGGGATTGTGGGAATGTGTGAGCAAAAGTTAAGAGTTTGCCAACGTTGAGTGCAAATGAGAGTGAATGTCTCTGAGGGAAAACTAATCAGATTATCAGATCAATCTGATAACCAATCATGTTATGACTCAGCCCGGACTTTGGCCACGTGCATTTGTTTGTTTATGTTCCTCATCACATGTCTGCCCTGCCCTTGTCTGCCCTGCTCTGTTTCCACGCCTGCTCCTAATTGTATCTGATTGTCTTGTGTATTTAACTGTGCCGCGTTGCCTTGTGCAGCGCGGAATCTACTGTTGTCCTGTCCTGTCTTTAGTCCGTGTCTTGTTTTCGTTTACCCTTTGTTATTAAACCCTGTTTTGTTTTGCTATCCTGCGTTTGGGTCCGCATCCTTACCTCGCATCATGACAAATCAAGACCAATCAAATTCAACCTAGAGTCACGTCTATATAGTATCTTTGATATTAGCAACATGCATCCAAAGTAGCAGTGGACTCTTTGGAATACCTGTCTACATATTTTGTAGATACCTGCTCCTTCCTTTCACCTTCTTTGTTACAATTCTTAAGCTTTCCTGTCCAACCACAAACCTTCCTGCCCAAACCTTCCTGCACCATTTTTTCACAAACCTTTCTGTCCCCAACCCTGTTCCTTTCTGCTCCAGCCCTTTCATTTTCCTGTCCCCAGTATTTTATCTTCCTGTCCCAACTTTTCCTCTTTCCTTTCCCCAGCTCTCTTATGTTTTGTTGCCTCCATGTATCTTCCTGACCCCAATCCTGGCATTCACTAAAGTCCAGGGGTTTTGTTACCATGACATAAAGTGGGTGTTTCTGGAGGTCTTGGAAAAATGCCCTCTTTCAAAAAAAAAAGAACATACCTACGATGGATAATGAAGGACAAAACAGTCATACAGGTAGATTTTATATTTGATATCTATTATGCTTTATTATCTTACAGTTAAGCTATTTTTGAAAACAAATAAACAACCAAAAACTACGGTTAGGGTTATATTATCAAATAGGCCACGCCTACCCGATGATGCAATATCTGTAAATAAGTGCATCCCCCCCATTCTATTTCCTCCCCGAATGACCTTTTCCTTTTTCCTTTTCCCAACAGTCTCATCTCCTGTTGCCATTCATGTACCTTTTGCCTTTACACCTCTGACTTTTCCTGTCTCCACCCCTTTCACCATCCTATCCTCAATCTTGTACCATCCTGCCCCCATTCTCACCTGCTCCTGTTTCTTCCTGTCCCCAGTGTTCTCATCTTCCTGGCTGCCAGACTTGTACTTTCATGTCCACAAGCCTTCCATATTTCTTTCTTTTACAAACTTTGTATATTCCTGTCCCAAATTCTCTCACATTCCTGTTACCATTTTGTACCTTCCTGCCCCATCCCTCTCTATACATGGCGCAGACTTCTCCTTCTTCCCATTACGCTGTACATTCTATACTTATTTTTCAACCATATTCCTATCATTCCTGTTTGTCCTATAACTCTTTTCTGCTTTCCCCATCTTTTTTCTTTTTTTAAGCTCTTTTTCCCCCTCTATCCTTCTGTCCCCATCATTCATCTTTTTCTTCTATTCTTACTCCTCTTCATTCTATTCATATGCTACTCTATTTCCTGTCCTCAACCCTCTCTGAGGTCTCTGGGTTTGATCACGGCATTGTGGAGCGTTCTGTTTCAAGGTGACCTGGAGGAGCTGGCATTGTATAGGGAGCTGAAGTCACACTCATTAAGCAACAGAGTGTGTGTATCCTTTTTAATCCCGACGGAGACACATCATACCATTGCCTTGCTTCTTGACACTTCTAGGTGGCATCCACATAAACCACAGGTGCTATTAATGACAAAGCAGGAGGATATAAGGTGAGGACAAAGAAACTGGTCACTTAAAGCATTTTTTGCTGTTGAATTGGAATGATCCGATTGTCTGAAAGCAACAATTCATTGAGGGCCTTTTTACACCCGGTCACTTCATGTGTGTTGTCTCTGATCCGATAGCTATCTGATTTGTTAAAACTGTTCCATTTACATTAGGCCACATAAATGCGTCTCGGCGAACCGGATATCGATCCGATATTTCTACTCCCGCCCAAAATGCTAATATATTTTACCTCATTTCCGGGATAATTGAAATGGAACACGCTTTAGTTGTATGCGGTTGCTACAAAAAACAGCATTTACTTTTTGCTGCATTTTAAGACCCAACGAGACACCTGGGTGAAAGATCAGAGCCAGCGCTGGTGGGAAAACATATTTGTTTCTGGCACGATACGCGACTCGCGAGACACCTGTAAGTGACGTACTATACTTCCTTTTGGAAGGAGTATACAGTAGTGCTGACGTATGTGGCTTGAACAACCACATGCATTTACACCTGTCCAGTTTCATCTGAAATGCATCCCAGACCACCTCCTGAAGTGGTTTGATTGATTGCATTTATATCCGTCTCGAAACCGTTTCGGAGGGCATTTAGACCTGGTCTTTTTACCATCGGATAGCTATCTGATCACAGAAAACGCATGAAGTGACCAGGTATAAAAAGCCCCTTTGTCTGTATAATGAACGTCATTTTTTTAGTATGATGTCCACATGCTGACTGGAAAATTCAAGAGAATTCAAATCTCCATAGGTGGTGGAGATGCAACATAGTCATTACAAACAAAAAAAAGACTTTGCTACTTACAGTATTTATAATTCCTAAACTATCAACACGAGTCAGGGAGAGAATAAGAAAAAAGGGAGGAAGGAAAGAGATGAAAGGGAAAGAAAGAGAGAGAGAGAGAGAGAGAGAGAGAGAGAGAGAGAGAGAGAGAGAGAGAGAGAGAGAGAGAGGAGTTTGGCACAGATTGAAAGAGTGACTTTTGGATCTGACGGATCGGACATAAAAGTGTGTGCGTTGTTGGATTCACAGCTGATCACAGCATCAGATGATCAGTGAGCGCACTTGCATTCTGCCTGGTACGCAGCATTTTTTTACTTTTGCTTTTAAGTTTGAGCGTCATTCCTTTTTTTGATCTACCGAAGTCGATTAGCCTGATATCACCTCACACCACAGATCTGTCCATTTTCCCTTTGCTCCCTGTGAGCTGAGATTCCCTTCTAATGACACCAATCTCACTTCGGGCTGCCAGCAGTGAAGTCCACATGCTGACTGGAAATCGTTCCTCTCATCAAAATCCACACTCCATGCTTTAATTATTCATGCCTAAAGAGGGCATGCAATATTAAAACATCCCCAGGCAGTAGTGAAGCCCAGGAGAAATATATCGCTCTGACTTAAACATGCAGCATCACAACGAATAGCTAATGTCGAATCGTGAATTTTTGCTGGTCCACATTTGTTTACTCAGAGGTGTAATTAGTGTTGCAGCAGTTTTACCACATGCTCTCTATAATAATTGAGGCTGACATGAGATCAGAATTACTTTTCACCGAAGAAGAAACAATGCCAGGATAACAACAACGGTTAATTCACCGTGTCTCGTATGATTTTATTACCCTAGTGCGGTTCATCACTTTTTCTCCAGGTGAATAAATTCACTCAGTTTCATTCTGGATCACTTGCCTTAGAAGGGGCGATATTTGAATTTCTTTGCCTCATTAAGTGCCATTTTATCCAAACTGAGGAATCAGCTTCAATGTAAATTACAATTTCATCCGATGATGCTACGAAGGTGCCAACATCCATGGTTTAGCCGTAGCGTTTACCGGTTTTGACCTCTTGCTACCCTGATACCGTATGAGAGGAATTTGAAAACTAAGCTGTTTCCCTTTCTCAGATAAAGCAGTGGTCAGACTGAATGCAAATACAATTGTCCTGAACGAAAAGCCAATATAATCAAGGAGAAAGGAGGTGGGCCTTGAAAAACACATTTGCTTCTGGTAGATGATACCTTGACCTCATTTTGACTTATTGTGTTGAACTTGTGTTGACCTGTGAATTCTTAATGGCTGTCTTGTGAGCCAGTAGAACTCACATGAGCCTGTTTGGTTACAGTACATAACAGCCCCATACACATAGCTTTTTGCTTTATTTTGACAGAGCAACACAATATAACGTGCAATGGGAAAGTGAGCACAATACTAAAGATACTGTAAAGAGTACGGTGTTTGATTACGTGCCAGAATCAGAGAAGATTTTAAGGCTTCTCTAATTCACCCTGACTGAGTCAGAAATGAATGTACAAAAAGCCCAGTTAGTGATGGAGGGACACTGCAAAGGCCTGTAGGTTTCTTCCTGTGACTGTAAAAGATCAATGCTGGACACGAGATCTCAGCTCAGAGGAAGAAAAGGTTACGATTTTAAACCGTGTTTTATTTTCATTAGGTTCCAGAAAGAGCAATTTAAATGATATTATAATTTCATGGTCAGTGTAAGATTTATGTGACATGGGTTAAGGTCACAACCTTCAGTAGCACTGAGGTCTTGATGGTTGTGAAATCGAATCCCATCACTGCCAAGCTACTTTGGGGTCTTTAAACAACAAGTTTTCGTGTCAGATGTAAGTCACTTTAGAGAAAAAGCATCAGCTAACGAGAGAAATGCAGCTTTTTCTTATTAAGTGTCCTTAATAGCAGATGTTTTGATGCATATCTCATTGTTTTCATTTTACATTTACATTTACATTTACAGCATTTGGCAGACGCCCTTATCCAGAGCGACGTACATAAGTGCTTAAATCTCTAACACTGAATACATTAATGCATTAATTTTGGGCTCTTGGCCCACATTTGGGAAAATAAAAGTAAAATAAAATCCCTCACATATACTAGGAATTTCATTCATTCATTCATTCATTCATTTTCTTACCGCTTTTCCGAACTACCTCGGGTCACGGGGAGCCTGTGCCCATCTCAGACGTCATGGGGCATCGAGGCAGGATACACCCTGGACGGAGTGCCAACCCATCACAGGGCACACACACACTCTCATTCACACACGCAATCACACACTACGGACAATTTTCCAGAGATGCCAATCAACCTACCATGCATGTCTTTGGACAGGGGGAGGAAACCGGAGTACCCGGAGGAAACCCCCGAGGCACGGGGAGAACATGCAAACTCCACACACACAAGGCGGAGGTGGGAATCGAACCCCTGACCCTGGAGGTGTGAGGTGAACATGCTAACCACTAAGCCACCGTGCCCTATTAGGAATTTGTTTGTATTTATTTATTTACTTATTTATTTGATTGATTGATTGATTGATTGATTGGGAAATGTATAATTGAGTTTTCTTGTTATCAATCTTGACCGGTGCTCTAACTCTTTATTTACTCTCACTCATTCTCATTTACTTTATTTACTCTCACTCATTCCAAATGAATTAATTTATTTTCTTTTTTTTTCAATAAGTAAACTCCAGCACAACTCTAACTACTACCAAACAACATCTGGCGATCTAGAACCTCAGATATGACGGCAAATGACAGTTAAGTCTATTTGTTTGAAACTTTTGAGGAACTTGGAGAAAATGATCTACACCCAGAAGGACACTGCCCTTTTACCTGAAACAAAAAAAAAAACTTTCTAGGGCAACTACTATTGGGTAAGATAATTACCCTATCTTTCTCACAGTGTTCCTGTGGTAGGCTCCAGATTGTCGATGAGCAGGATAGAGCAGTATAGCGAATAAAAGATCTACAACTTTAAATTCAGCTGAGGCTTTTTTTTTCCTTATGAAATATAGCATTACTGTGTGCTAATGTTGTGGAATTTAAAAGGCTCTCTATGGTTTGGAAATATCTGGGAAATTTGCATTATAGGCAATAGGATATGTCTAATGTGATTTTGTTATTTAGATGTTGCTAATGGTCAGTCCGATTCCATCACTTTGTTTTGTTTGTAATTCTTTCCTAACAGTTTAGTAGCCAACTGCCTACTTGGCAAAAAGTGTCAGAATGCTTTTCCAGTATAAACAAGAGTGTAAATGCAAGAAAAAAAAAACTGGTAAAGAAAGAAAGAGCTGGACAGCACAAATCTTCCATGATTAGATAAATGGCCATCTAATGGCTTTGTAGACGGAGAGCACTGGCCACAATAGAGCTATCAAGTTACTGACTGTTTAGGAAATGATAAGGGGCTGGAGGTGAGGTAGGTATGTGCAGATACTATCTATCTATCTATCTATCTATCTATCTATCTATCTATCTATCTATCTATCTATCTATCTATCTATCTATCTATCTATCTATCTATCTATCTATCTATCTATCTATCTAGTACAGATTTTGCCACATGTTTTGGATCATTATCCTGCTGAAAGACCCAATGACGACCCATCTTCAGCTTTCTGGCAGAGGCCATGAGGTTTTTATATAAAATGTCCTGGTAGTTGAAAGCGTTCATAATGCCATGCACCCTAACAAGATTCCCAGGGCCTTTGGAAGAGAAACAGGCCCACAGCATCACAGATCCTCCACCATACTTCACGGATGGTTGTTATGGAGACTTTGTGACCCCAAGATGCCACTCTATGATGCAATTCTGTGACAGTGAGCTTAGGAATTTTTTTTTTTACTTCTCTTACCATCTTCCTCACTCACTGTGCATTATGGCAAGATAAACTTGGGACCTCTTCCAGCCTTGTTTGTCACTCTTCCAGTTGTTTTAAACCTCTTAATCATTCCTCTGACTGTAGATACGGGCAAGTTAAGGCGAGTGGCTATTTTCTTGTAGCCATTGCCTGACTTATGAAAGTCGACACACATCTGCCTTACTTGAATGCTGTGTTCTCTTACTGTATCTTTGCCATGTTGACAAATGGGTAAGAGAATTAGGCCTCTGTGTCATGTCATCTTTATACCCCAGGGAAACAGGAAGATATGGATTACTAATTAAAAGTTCCATTTATCTATACACTACCATTCAAAAGTTTCTGATCAGTGGGACATGTCCTTGTTTTTCTGGTTTGAATCGTTTTGTGTTGTTCTATAGACATTTCTGTTTTCTAAAGGAAAAAAAAAACTATTTTATCCATTTCAATCAAAACCATGCAATGAATCAGATCAATTATAAAGAAAGATCTTCATTCTATCTATCTATCTATCTATCTATCTATCTATCTATCTATCTATCTATCTATCTATCTATCTATCTATCTATCTATCTATCTATCTATCTATCTATCTATCTATCTATCTAAAAAGTTTGATCAGTTGGACATGCCCTTGTTTTTCTGGTTTGTGTTGTATGTCTATAGACATTTCTGTTTTCTAAAGATTTTTTTTTTTATCCATCTCAAAACCATGCAATGAATCAGATCAATTGTAAAGAAAGATCTTCATTGTTACAAAGAGGCCCATTATCAGCAACAATCAGTCCTCTGTATTAGTCTCATGTCTGCTATGTTTGCTAATCCGAGTTAATCATTTCATAAGGCTTATTGATTATTAGAGAAGCATTTTACACATCGTTCTAGCACAGCTGAAAACTGCTGTAGTGATTAAGGGAGAAAGAAACGTGTCCTTCTTTAGGTTAGTTTAGTATCCGGAGCATCAGGAGCTGTGGGTTTGTTTACAGGCTCAACATGGCCGGGCAGATAGAACTAACTTACTTTTCATAAGAACTGATGTTAACATGCTGGAACACAAAATCTTGTGTTGATCATTGTATAAATATCAGGGGAGTTGTAATAACATGTTCTGAAGAAAAATTGCCCCTGAGATATTACCCCCTTGGAGGAATAACATGAGCAGGGCAAGACTTTGCAGTTTATACAAAGGTCCACTTAAAAGTTTACCAAACGCTTAAAAAACTTCCACTTTAACTAGGAAGTTAGACGGTGACTGCTTTTTCTAAATGGTACAACATTCATCTCATGAGTATGCAAACTCTGACCAAAAAAAAAAGGAAAGTGCTTCCTCATCGTAGTGCAACAAGACCCTCTGTTCTTGCCTTTCCAACCCTGTGAGGCAAAACCTTGGACAATCCATCATTTAGCAACTTGTGGACTGTGAATGACACTCCAGACCATTTCTCATCATTCATCATTCCGGATGTTCCAATTTACTTTACCTCTCTCGGCTAAATACGTTTGACTTGACAGAAAAGCGCATTCTTGCGCTTCAGAGCCGAGACTGCTGCAGAAAGCTCTACTATATTTTCTCACCGATGAAGGGAAGGACTTGCGTGAAGAGTGGGAAGTATTTGGACCTTGTTTGGTGTGTAAAGCCAGACGGCAGAGAAAATTACAGCAGCTCGACATGCTTTCAGTCCCACTTCTAAAAGACTTACACACCGCTAGAGCCCAGTGCTCCTCATTATCCACACTATAATAAAGCTCAAAGTACTTCTGTGTGAGCTGCTGTGTTTATGTGAAGCCAAAATGGGTTTGTGTGTTTGTGTGTGTGTTTAAGTGTGTGTGTGTGTGTGTGTGTGTGTGTGTGTGTGTGTGTGTGTGTGTATAGACAGTACCTTGTGGTGTGTGTTTGCAGAATGCAGAGAGTCAGCAGAAAACCTTTTGACATGCCACAGCGGATCATTCAAATTCCCGCCGAGCTCCAGCTTTATCTCCTGTTGCCAAACGCTCTGTTCCCTCTCTCACTCTGTCTCTCTCGCTTCTTCCTTTTATTCCCGTTAGCATCAAAGATTACCCCCTCATGCTTTCCCCAGCATAATGCACTCCATACAACCTTGCTGTGTGTATACTGTATATATATATATATATATATATATATATATATATATATATATATATATATATATATATATATAAATAATGTGTGTGTGTGTGTGTGTGTGTGTGTGTGTGGGTGTGTGTGTGTGTGTGTGTGTGTGTGTGTGTGTGTATATGTATGTACTGTATGTGTATGTGTGTGGTGTGGTGTGTGTGCATGTGTGTATATGTATGTATGTGTATGTGTGTGGTGTGTGTGTATGTGTGTATGTGTTTGTATCTGTGTCTATATACTGTATGTGTCTGGTGTGTGTGCGTGTGTGAGTAGGTGTCTATATATATATATATATATATATATATATATATATATATGTGTGTGGCGTGTGTGTATGTGTGTGGTGTGTGTGGTGTGTGTGTTTATGTGTGTGTGTATGTGTGTGGTGTGTGTGTGTCTGCTCGCATTTTTTTTTACATTTTTTTTTGGTATTGTTGCATTCTTGTGCTACTTGCTGTGTTTCCGTGTGGTGATAACTGTCATTCTGCATTAATGCTGCAGGCAACGTGTAAAAAAATCTCTTTTCCTTTAGTTGTCTGCACTGCTGGACATGAATGATGTGGACAGATCTGCTGCCCTGTGTTTTTTACTCCAGAAGTATTCTCTACAGTTTTTGACTCACAGACACATCTCGCTACGATGCACAACACACATGTGTTTTTCGGGGAAAGCAGGAAAACAGTGATGCCCTATTCTCATGTCTGGCCGTGATGCCCTATTCTCATGTCTGGCCATCCGTCTCTGTGCTGCTCTGATGATCTGCGCATAAAATATACAATCTTGCGGATGCTTTGAATATGATTAGAGTCTGCACGGATGAAGCGGAAAGTCACACAGATGAAACCACCCTGTTAGGTTGAACTCAATTGAATGGACGTTTTTCGTCGGCTACAGGGGCAAAGGTTGGATTATCACCATCATATGCAGTGCATTTAAAAAAAAAAACAGAGACTTGGACCCAGAAAATGAATGAAATTGTGACACAGAAATGAGCAGATACTGTATATATGTATATATAATTGCAAAAGTTTGTACACCCTGACTACAGAACCTTCTTACAGTACAATCATTGTCATTCTTCAGTAGCACTAATTTTATTCAATTTTATTTATTTATTTATTTATTTATTTATTTATCTGTTTGTCTGTTTGTTTGTTTGTTTGTTTGTTTTCTCTTTATATTATAAATTTATGGTGACCCGGGTGATACTCACATAGAATTTATTAATTTATCTTTACTTTTAATGTTGTGAAACATCCAAGAATAAGTTCCTGTTGAAATATTATACAGTATTAGCAGCATTTTGCATTTCTTCAGTAAGTAATATGTCAAAGCACACATTTAGTGGTAAAATAAAAAAAATACAGCTTGATAATATTTAATTATATTTAATATTTTTTATATTTTTTATTTAATTTTTTAAATGTATTTTATTTTAATATTAAGGGCTTCGCAGTGTACAGTACCAATCTCGCAGTGTGTCGATTATTTGTCACTGGAAATAAGGGCAGACTTTTGTTTTATACGGTTGGAAAAAAAAACACAACAAAAACTAAAGTGAAATATAGAAAGTATGAGCAAAGCTGTGAAAGCGAAGCAACAAACACACAACATTAACAGAAGCGTGACCGTGGAGTACACAGTAACCTGAACTAGGAATAGGGGGAAGGATGGGGGGAAAGGCAGGAGAGGTGTGAGTGCTCTATCTTTATCTCTCTCTCTCTCTGTCTCACTCACTGTCTTTCTCTCGCTCTCTCTGTCTGTCTGTCTCTGTGTCTCTCTGTCTTTCTCTCTCACTCTCTCTGTATGTCTGTCTCTGTGTGTCTCTGTCTTTCTCTCTGTCTCTCTGTCTCTCTCACTGTCTTTCTGACTCTCTCTCTCTCTCTCTCTCTCTCTCTCTCTCTCTCTCTCTCTCTCTCTCTCACTTACCGTCCCTCTCTCTCGTGCTCTCTGTCTGTCTGTCTCTGTCTCTCTCCCTGTCTGACTCTTTCTGACTCTGTCTTGCTGTCTCTGTCTCTGTCTCTGTCTCTCTCTCTCTCTCTCTCTCTCTCTCTCTCTCTCTCTCTGTCTCACTCACTCTCTCTCTCTCTGTCTCATTCACTGTCTTTCTCTCTCACTCTCTCTCTGTCTTTCTGTCTCTGTCTCTCTCACTGTCTTTCTCTCTCACTCTCTCTCTCTGTCTTTCTGTCTCTGTCTCTCTCACTGTCTTTCTGACTCTGTCTTTCTCTCTCTCTCTCTCTCTCTCTCTCTCTCTCTCTCTCTCTCGGTCTCACTCTCTGTCTCACTCACTGTCTTTCTGACTCTGTCTTTCTCTCTCTCTCTCTCTCTCTCTCGGTCTCACTCTCTGTCTCACTCACTGTCTTTCTGACTCTGTCTTTCTCTCTCTCTCTCTCTCTCTCTCTCTCTCTCTCTCTCTCTCTCTCTCTCTCTCTGTCTGTCTGTCTCACTCACTGTATTTCTCTCTCGCCCTCTCTGTCTGTCTGTCTCTGTCTCTC
This sequence comes from Tachysurus fulvidraco, assembly GCF_022655615.1. Classification (NCBI taxonomy): domain Eukaryota; kingdom Metazoa; phylum Chordata; class Actinopteri; order Siluriformes; family Bagridae; genus Tachysurus; species Tachysurus fulvidraco. Next base: position 6,587,550 of record NC_062522.1, read on the forward strand.
TCACTGTCTTTCTGACACTGTCTTTCTCTCTCTTGCTCTGGGCTCTCTCCCTCTCTTTCGCTCTGTCTCACTCACTGTCTTTCTCTCTCGCTCTCTCTGACTGTCTGTCTCTGTCTCTCTCCCTGTCTGACTCTTTCTGACTCTGTCTTGCTCTCTCTCTCTCTCTCTCTCTCTCTCTCTCTCTCTCTCTCTCTCTCTCTCTCTCTATCTTTTTGTGTCGGTTTCTCTGAAATGTGTAAAAAAAGCGATGCAAACTTTTTGCACTCATCTCCATGACCTGTAGAAAATGACTTCATGAATATAGAATTCTGATCTTTAAAGATAAACTGTTAAAAGCTGCACACAAACATTTGCTCAAAAAAATCACCAATATTAACAAACAAACAAACAAACAAACAAACAAATAAATAAATATATATATATATATATATATATATATATATATATATATATATATATATATATATAAATTATTTTTGTTTCACAGAGACTGTGCTTGTTGTTTTAAATGACATGAGAAACTAAAAAAATATATAATTAAATTAATGATTAAAGGAATAAATAAAAAGTTCATTATGAATGCATAATGTTTGTAAATGCGAGGCAGAAGCGATTGCTGCTTTCTCTCTGCATCCACAACAGCCGTCAGGAGAAATCCGGAGCAATCGGTGGTTGTTTATACAGAGCCGAAGAGAAGATTGACCGGGGAGTTTAAAATCAATGCTACAGTTGTTTTGCTATGAAAGCAAAGGAGAAGACCTGGAGCAATGGGTTACACAAGAGTTAACAGCAGACCAGACCAACCAGCCTGCTAGAGAAGCAGCAACACACAGGCTGTCTTCAGTGCGGGGCAAAAGTTTGCATCCCCTGAGGTGTTTAACTTTTAAACCCAAACCTTGTCATTTATAATTCATCGAAAAATGTTAGTGTGTCTTGCAACAAGATAAGAAATCCAACACACACTGTGAAATCAAGAGAACAACAGAAGAATGATTTAAGAAGAGGTTTTGCTGTGACCCTGTCAGTATTAAACCTGATTCAAATAAGGCTTTGGGAACGTTTCATATCACATTGTGCTGAGCAATGAAATGCACAGAACTGCGGGATAAAAAGTGATGTAACATATAATTGCAAAACTAAATATAAATGCAGAATAATATAAAATTTTACCCCTCATCGTTCATGCAAATGATCTAATCAGCTCATCTCATAGCAGCTGCACAATGCAGCTACAGACACAGGTCAAGAACTTCAGTTAATTACCTCATCAAGCATCAGAATAGGAAAAAAAAAATGTTTGATATCTTTGACTGTATCCGTGGCATGTTTGGTGGTGAAACTGATGAGATTTGGGAAACGGTGGGATTTTCCTACACAGCGGTTTCTAGAGTTTGCACAGAATAATAATAATAAAATAAAGGATCTGCTGCAATTATTTTTTCATGATGAGAGCGTTAATAGGAAGGCTACAAGTAAAGCAAATATCCTCTCTTTACCACTCTGGTGGTCTGAAAAGTGGGATGTGGTAGCTTAGTGCTTGAAGGTGTTGAACCGTATGAGTTCAAATCCCAGGTCCACCATGTGTCCAATACTGAGGCCCTTGAGCAAGGCCCTTAATACTCAGATGTAGAAAAATGAGACAAGGATAAGGACGTCTGCCAAATACCATAAATGTAAATGTATCAGAACTACTGAGGAGGAGCCAAAAGAAACACTTACAAGAGCCAAAGATTACCTCGATCTCCACTCCTGTCAGTCAAATGCCAAAACAAAAGATTATCACTATCGTATGCAAAATATTTACAAAAAATATAAATAAAAAATACAGATAAATCTGAAAATAGTAATTACAGATAGGCTGTAATTATTATCAGAAGGGCTGTAAGTTTGAATCCCAGGTCCACCAAGCCACAACTGCTGGGCCCCTGAGCAAGGCCCTTAACCTGTTCAGGACCTCGCCCCCCTTTTTGCAGGTTTTTCGCCTACATGACCTACCCAACAAAAAGTGGTACAGCTCCCACATACTTTGACACACAAGGGGTGAGCCTGGTCTCATTGGAAAGAAGAGATTCTCTAGTTTCAGATACAAGTGCTAGGCCTTACTGGCACAAAGTTACAGAGGCTAGAATGGAAGGTTTTGAGTTCCGCCTGAGTTGTTTACCTGATAAACTGATTAATCCTATTTCTCTGGAAAGTGAGGCTTCGGAGACGTGTCATGTTGCATACCGTTGGAATCGTCTCCTTATTGGCTAAAGAGCTGTAGAGGTCCCGGACTACTTCATTGCTATTGGAAGGAGTAATTGTCAGTCAAATGCGGGTTCCCAAAAATGATGTCATGACCTCATTGGCTTCTCAGCCGTCTATCTCTGCAATACAAGCACTGATTGGCTCATGTGAGGGCTTGTTTGGTTCGTTAGGCCCTGGGCTATAAACATGATGCATCAGTGTAATTTTTGAATACCCCAATGAGAAGTTAGAGCCGAAAAACAAGATGATGGCGCACTACTGTTTCCAGTTTTCGGATCACAAACGGAATATTTGCGACCAAAGCGTTTTGGATTAAAAGGCTTACAGATTCCAGTTCCTTGGACCTGTGGGGATTTTTGTGAAGCATTTGTTTTGGAAAATATTACCCCAGTGAAGAAAGGGAAGCGTCTAAAGGTAAGGTAAAAACCGGTCTAGCGCCACCTAGGTCAGTTTACTACAAATTTTGTTTCAAATAGTATGACGGCTATGAATCATAATATGCTTTGTGTGTGGGCTTAAAAAAATCTTGAGAGTAAAAGCTTTACTACAAAAATAAGTTTTTCCGTGTATTTAGAGGATTTAATGCTTTAAAGCTGCAATGAAGCTTGTTTCTGGCTCATCCCCTAGTGGTCATTTTGAGTTCCGTGGCGTGGACGGCACGGTGACCATACATGCCAAACAATTGCTTACTGCTATAAAGATTATTGACGCACCAAATGTGCTCACTTACTAAAGAACTCCTGGAAAGAATAAAAAACTTAATTAAACCTAAAGTGTATGTAAAGTTCTATACAGCTGTTAAACTATGCTGCCATGTCAGATCCTACATGATTTGTTAGATCTTCTTGCTTGGTTTCATCTAAGGCCATGACCTGAAAAAAAAAAGTGTGTGTGTGTGTGTGTGTGTGTGTGTGTGTGTGTGTGTGTGTGTGTGTGTGTGTGTGTGTGTGTGTACATAAAGGCTTCAAATTATGGACTTTTACAAGGACTACTTTGCACTACTTTATTTATTTATTTATTTATTTATTTGTTTGTTTGTTTATTTATTTATTTAAAATGCCTGTGCTATTCATTTATGTTGCACAGGGTGATACTCACATACTCTATCAGTTCATAGTTTTATAGTTATAGTTAATATCTGTAAAAGTTCCTGTTTAAACATCACACAGTTGTAGCTACAATAACAGTCAATCCCATCTTATCAGTAGCCTTTGTTATTCTTTCTAAAATATTTTGCAGGTAATAAGAAAAAAGTAATATCAAATGTCAAAGCCAGAGCACACAGCTTTCTATCTGATAAGTGTTCTGTAGTATAATAAAAAAAAAAATAAAAAATTACTGCTTTATCTCTGACTGTTTTTTCAACTTTTTTTGTTTTTAAACATTTATACATTTATGTTATAATGAATAGATTCCTCAAAACAAACCAGACAATGCTTAACCATATTTCAACCCTCAAGCTGAGGAATTTGGCATGTTACATAAATGACGTATTATTTAGAGTTTAACAAGTTTGCCTGCTTAAGCTAGAGAGGGAAAAATTTCCAGAATTCCAGAGAAAGAAATTTCCTCTTTATTGTTTTACAGAAAGTTTTTCTGGGATGTTACTGTGGATGAGGGGGCGTGGTCAAGAGCCAGGAGTGGGCGGAGAGAAGGCATTATTATTGAGACACAGTGAGTTTACTTAGTTGTGTGTCTTTGTTCTTTCAATCTCAGCTGTAAGCATATAAATATTGTTAGTGAGTACACACACACGCACACAGATATTGTACAAACACACACACATATATGCACATACAGATACAAACACACACGCACACATACAAATATACACACACACACACACACACACACACACACACACACACACACACACACGCATACACATAGAGATACACACACCCCCACACACACACACACACACACACACATACATGCACATACAGATACACACACACACACACACACACACACACACACTGTGTGGGGCATAAACAATTAACATTCATTTTGATTTAATATTTGACTATACAGCATTGCAGTGATAGGTGATGATGAAGAACTGTGGGTGAAATCTTACACACTAAATAATTATTCTTATCCTTATTGTGGTGACAGTTCGTCATCTTCATTTTGTCCTGAGGCTTTGCAAACATTTGCATCCGACTGTACATCCCACTGGTTTTCCCGTCATCTGTGACCGGGAGCGTCCTAAAGGAGCAGAACTACACTGTCTGCTCTGACAGAGGGTGCAACCCAGTCTAACAAGAACTCAGTGAAATTTATTTTTGATTAATTTTGCTGTTTATTTTATTTTGATTCATTTTATGTACAATATTTATGGTTTATGATATGAACATGTATTTATTTATTTATTTGCTTGTTTGTTTTTGTTTATTTTTATTTAGTTATCATTCATATATTTATTGACTTATTTGTTTATCTGTTCATTTATTTGTTTTCATGTTACCATTTGCTGCTGATTATTTTGTGTTTTCCTTCCAAATATTTTACATCTACAAACATAAAAAAACTAAACTGATTAAAAAAGTGTATAAAAGCAAAGTCATTCAAATCAGTACAAATTTATTTCTATTGTGGTTTATTTCTAAGTTACAGTCCTTTGTTACAGCTTGCTAATGAGCAAACCCGATGTGTATAACTCCCTGAGACAGCATGAGCAATAAACTTTAATGGACCAAAAATGGACTCAGGCTCATCAGGGTGACACCAAACAGAGGGATTATAAATCGCTACAGTATACGTTTAAATGAATGCAAACTAAACTGTATATTTTTCAAATCATATAAAACTATGTTTAGTAATTGTGAAGTGCCACACTAGCTAGTAGACTACTACTATTACTGATACTACTACTACTACTACTACTACTACTAATAGTCCAGTCGTTTTCTATAGCGCTTATCCTATACAGGGTGCAGGACCCTGGTGTCTGTCACAGTGGGCTCAAGGCACAAGGCAAGGGACATCCAGTAACGTGTTCAAGCCCATTGCAGGGTACAATCATACACACACACACACACACACCGATTCACAGATTACAGACAATTTAGAGATCAGCCTAGAGAACATGTTATTGGACTGGGGAGGAAAACAGGAAACCTCCAGGAAACCCTTAATCATTGGGAGAGCAAGTAAACTGCACACACTGACCAGCAATCTCACCAGACCTGACCAAAAAATGCAGATGAGTTGAAGGCTTCCATACCACCTCAGCAGTGCCACGGACTGATTACCTCCATGCCATGCCGAACCGAGGCAGTAATTAAAGCAAAAGGAGCCTCTACCTACTGTAAGTATTGAGTACATATACAGTAAATAAACATACTTTCCAGAGTCCTACAATTCACTAAAAATGTTTTTTATTGGCCCCTGAGCAAGGCCCTTAAGCATGCTAACCAATTCCTTACTGCTATAAAGATTTGATACACCAAATGTGTTCAAAGAAATCCTGGAAAAAGAATAAAAAAAACTTGATCAAACCTAAAGTGTATGTAAAGTTCTATACACCTGCTAAACTATGCTGCCATGTCAGATCCTACATGATTTGTTAGATCTTCTTGGTTTCATATGAGGCCAAGGTCTGAAAATAAATAAATAAATAAATAAATAAATAAATAAATAAATAAATAATAATAATAATAATAATAATAATAATAATAATAATAATAATAATAATAATAATAATAATAATAATAATTTAAAGCATGTCCTGGATTTCACTGTAAAAATGGATCAGAATTTTATCAATCAGGTAAAATAAATGTTGAGAAAATGGAGCACCACAGTGACATTACAGGGAACGTGACCCTTCAAAATAGATAAAAGAAGAAGAAGACAATTATCAGGGATGCTGCTGCCTAGAGACTTATGACAACGTTAAAGGAGCTGCAGGAATATCTGAAAAATATTGATTTAATCCATGACTACAGCCTCGTATGTTCTCTATATGTCTCCATAGGTTAGGGATTATCCAGCCCATCTCAGTCACCACCTACTGTACCATGTGGCAAAATGTCTTCTGTTCTAAGAAAAGACCAAGGTGGAGCTTTTTTGGAATATGGGGATAACTACTGACCGACTAATAGTGAAGCATGGTGGTGGTAGCATTGTGTTATAGAGCTGCTTCTGTTTAACTGGGTCTGAAGTCAAGATAGAAGGAATCACGGCTAGCTCCAAAGTACAATCTACTGTAATGTAAAAGGTACAGACTGAAAAAGAAATGAAGAAAAAATCCACCTTCAAGCACGATAAAAAGCCAAAGCACAAATCCACGTCAACAAAAGAACAGCTTCAGTGAAAGAAGATGAACGTTTTTTTCTTTTTCTAAAACGATTCAGTCAAAGTTCGGATCGAAATTCTATTGAAAACCCGTAGAATGATTGAGGCGGGCCGTTTGCAGGGGATCTCCTCGCAATTTAATAGATCTCAAACATTTCTGCAAGGAGGAGTGGAATAATAATAATGATCAAATCTAAATGTGTTGAGTCCGAAGACTCCTCCTGTAAAGATTTAGAGTAAGGTTATTGTTTTTTTTTTCTCTTGTGTTTTTTTTTTTTTTTTAGTTAAACGTTTCTATGTTGATCGTTTTGTCTCGTTCGGAGTGTTGTTGTGCCTTTACACTATCCATATAAGAGATTTATTGGCTGCCTGAAGGCTAGTTAAATTGTTAGCCTCAGTCATTTCTTCTTTTATGTCTGGAAGCCATATTTTCCAGTTGCCAAGCAACAATGTTCTAATCACTTCTAAGCACTTAAATGGCGAGAGTTATGTTTTTTTTTTTTTCTTTTTTTTTACCTTTGTATAGTGAAAGCAAGAATTTATGGTTCTGTTGACTTCGTGATTGGCTGGAACTCTCTGATGATGTCATCACATTGCTCACTTGCCCAATGATAACAGCAAGTCTCTCTCTCTCTCTCTCTCTCTCTCTCTCTCTCTCTCTCTCTCTCTCTCTCTGTCTCTCTCTCTGTCTCTCTCTCTGTCTCTCTCTCTCACACACACACACACTCACACACAGTAACACACACACACACTTTACAAGTGATTCATGTATGAACTTTAATGTTATGTTTTAACACACAGATTTTACACATGCACTGGAGATACAGTAAGTAATGGACTTTGGATTTCATCTTTGATTATCATTCATTTCATGTCATACAGTTGTGCTCAAAAGTTTGCATACCCTCAAAGAAATTGTTAAACATTGACATTTATTTGGAAAATATGACTGATAATGCAAAATAAGTTGGTGCTCTGACTTGACTGGGTATCGCACCATGGGGAAGACAAAAGAACTGCCAATAGACCTGCATAATAAGGTAGCTGAACTTTATAAAGCAGGAAAAGTATATAAAAAGATATCTCAACACTAAAATGCCAGTCAGTACTGTTCAAACCCTGATAAAGTGGTAGGAAATAATAGGTTCTGTTGATAATAAGCCTCAGTCAGGTAGATCACAAACAACTTTGAGAGAAATACAGGCTGCTTCTGAAAAAAGTGGTGGTGTTGTTTCAAGGAGAACAATAAGGAGGTACTTGAATACAAATGACCTGCATGATCGAGTTACCAGGAGAAATCAGTTACTGCACCCATGACACAAAAAGGCCCAACTTCACTACACCAGACAGAACCTAGATAAGACTCACAGCTTCTGGAGAAGAGTCATGAGGAGTGATGAGAACAAAACTGAACTTTATAGTCATAAGCAGAATCACTAAGTTTGGAGAAGAGTGAACAAGGCCTGCACTGAAAATTACACCATCCCCACTGTAAAACATGATGGGGGATCTCTGATGTTTTGGGATGCACAGGGAAGTTTGATGGAAAGATGAATGCAGCATGTTATCAGAAAATACTGGCAGACAATTTGCATTCTACAGCATGAAAGCCGTACATGGAACGCTCTCGGTTGTTCCAACATGACAATGATCCAAAGCACAAGGCAAGGTCGACCCTCCAATGGCTGCAGCAGAAAAAGGTGAAGGTTCCTGACCTCAATATCATCGTGCCACTTTGGGAAGATCTCAGTTTGTGCACAGCAACCAAAAAATGTACAGGAACAGGAGGCATTTTACCAAGAAGACTAGGCAGCTATACCACCAAGAGAATTAAGAAACTCGTGCACAATTATAGGCATTGATGCGAACAACATTTACATTTATGTTTTTCAGCACCTTATTCAGAGCGACGTACAGAAGTGCTTAAGTCTCTATCATTGGATACATTAACTCCGGTTCACTAGGTTACATACTTAAGATACCATGAGTCTAAAACATTGTTCAAAGTTTTTTTTTTTTTTTTTAGTTTTTATAAACATATATGCAACAAACAGGGAAGGAAGTGCTAGTTGAAGTGTTTCCTGAATAAGTCGTCGTTTGAAAATAGCCAGTGACTCAGCTGTCTGGACCTCTAGTGGAAGTTCATTCCACCACCTTGGTGCCAGAACAGAAAAGAGTCTTGTAGTATACTTGCATCTTACCCTGAGAGATGGTGGAACCAGTCGAGCAGTGCTGGTAGATCGGAGGTTGCGGGGTGCAGTGTGAGGAATGATGAGGGCTTTGAGGTAAAAGGGAGCTGGTCCATTTTTGGCTTTGTAGGCCAGCATCAGTGTTTTGAATCTGATGCGTGCAGCTACCGGAAGCCAGTGGAGGGATCGCAGCAGCGGGGTGGTATACAAGAACTTTGGCAGGTTGAAAACAAGCCGGGCAGCTGCATTTTGGATCATTTGCAGAGGTAATTTGTAATTAAATAAATTTAAAATATCAGGTAAAAGAACTCAGTTCTAAGCAAATGAGAACTACAAGTATTCAAACTATTGAACAGGAATTATTTCCTTATTTTCTTGTGTAATGTTTTGTTTGATGATTGTGCCTTACATGTTAAATTGGGTCCTATAAGTAATACAATACATTTGTTTTGCCTTCTCGCTCATGCTTTTTTTAAGAAATGGTACACACCTTGCACATTCTCCCAAGGTATGCAAACTTTTGAGCACAACCAATTTTTTTTCCATTAATTTGTTAATTCCATATTAATTTATAAATTTAATTTAAATACTACTACCACTATTAATAATAATAATAATAATTTATTATTGTTATTATTATTTTTAATTTAAATAATAATGTGGTATTATTAAAATATTACTTTTAACAGATTATAAATATTATCAAGTTTTTTTTCCCATGATTATTCAATTTTCATATGATTTTTTTTGTTACTGATTTTTCACAAATAATTTTTTAACACAATTTATTTCACATTTCCTAAAAGACAAGTCATTTATTATATTAATTTATGATTTTATTTTAATTCATGTATTCATTTCTATCACACGTTTTTCCGCATATGTTTTCATATGTGATTTTTCAGTTTACAAATTCAATTCTTTTCAAATAACTTTATTTTTCATGTCATTTCTTGTCAATACTTCAATATTTTTTATTATTTCATTCATGTTTATTTTTCATGTGATTCTTTTTTTAACACTTATTTGCAGGTCATTTTTTTACACCTACATATGTTAATATATTTACCTTTCTTTTATACATGAATAAATTATGTTCATATTTTTCCACCCCATGATTCATTTTCTTTTACCTGACATTTTTACGCATCATTCATTTATTTTTATGTGCAGTAGGGCGTGTATTATTTATCACATGTCATATTCATGATGTCACATGCACTTAGTTTACATGAGCACTTTTAAGGCAAATGCACTTTCATATGATTTTGATCTATTTCTTCCGGTTCGTGTGGCACATCTGTAATTTTCTCTGTAAGGTTGTGGAATTTGCTTAACATTTTAGCAAACATCTGCACAGAAAGGTAACCAGCTTCTCCACTTGCCCTTACTTTGCCTCTGGCTCTATCAGTCTGAGCTATCTGTTTACGTCCGTCTTTCAAGGTCACCAGCTGTTTGGGATGCTAAACACGTAGCGGCTGCTCCGTGACCTCGTCTCCCTCCTCTCTCTCTCTCTCGCTCTCTCTCTCTCTGTCTCTCTCTCTCCCTCCCTCTCTCTCCGTTGCTCTTCTCCTCCTGCTGTCCTCTCCCCATCCCGCTTTCAATTTTAATACGAGCTCTGCCAATACCAGGTGCACAGGCGAAATTATTTATTTTCCAAATCAATCATACTTATATGAGTCCCTTATCACGTCGACCTGCTTCCGCGAGAAACGCTTCTTTAGAGCTCTCGATCTCGGAATCCAATTTCCGTGTAGTTTGCAGTTGAGGACAATAGTGCGGCTATGCGCACCAGAGATACCCGGCATCATGTCTAAGAAACGTGTCCGTATTTATCTGCTCACATGGTTGCCTTGTACGCATCAGCCCTGCTCTTGACCTTCATATTCCATTAGCTGTTGTCGTGTCCAAAAAGACAGAACTTCCCAAAAATAAACCACTTGCATGCATAGATTACAGAGCCTGAAGCTCAAAGCAGAACCATTTTATAAAGCACAAGCAGATGGCTGTGTTTACAGTGTAAACAGCTAGCTTGGGGATCGTTCACCCCAAAGCGTAATGTAGTTGAAAATATTGATTTAGCCGACGTCTCCACAGACGTTTCCTTCAGTCCGACACTAGGCTGAAATTGTCCGTTTAATAATAATAATAATCAGCGTCGAGTTTATTCACTTACTGCTTTCGTTTTTTTTTTGTTTTGTTTTTTTTTACTAACCCGCTTATAATAAAGCAGTGAAAGTGAAAACTCAACAAATATACAACTGGGTAGGGAAAACTCTAGAAATTATTCTCGCCTCTAATTGCCATTATGCAAATGTTTAAGCAAGAATTGCTTAAAATCTATAAATACATACTTCATTTATTCTAAATCACAAAGCATAGCATCAATCTGCTTTATATAAATTGAACATATGGGACCTCTGCGAAGGGAAAACAAAAAGTTGTCAAATCCACGTTTTATTTCTGCTTCGTAACAATGTAACAAAGTTACAATAAAAAGTAAACAAAAAAAAAACTAATAATAAATAAATAAAAAACTTTTCAAAGTTTACATTTTAAAGAAAACCGCAGATTTGCACATATGATAGGATTTCGATCCATAAGGAAATTGCAGGGCTGTCAAGTGTCACGCATTGAGAGTGACGGTCACGCATTTGGGTCTTTTGTCACGTTCTCCCGCCACACATCGTATTTCTCACGCAGAAAAACTTTTTGACTATTTATCATACATTTAATAAGCTGCAGCGCCCAAAATGTATCAGTCCGCACCGCTGTCTCTATGGAACCGGGCAGAAATCAAGCGTGTCATAGTTCTTAGTCGAGGCTGACTATTATCAGCCAATCAAAAAAGAGGCTACACAATAGCCAATCAGAAAATAGCACTATCTGGGTAAGATTTAACGCAACAACCAATTAGCGAGGGTATTTTTGATGGTCGGTTTGAACAAAACCTTAACACGAAACAGCTTGTCTCTGGATGGGACATTGTCCTCAATCATGACCCTGAGATGTCACGCTTGCCTGTCTTCGAAACTTGAGAGCTCTGAAATTGGTTGAGATATGACGATACCGCAATATGGTAATAATGCTAAAATCACTCTCTCACTCACTTATTTTCTACCGCTTTATCCAAACTACCTCGGGTCACAGGGAGCCTGTGCCTCTCTCAGGCATCATCGGGCATCAAGGCAGGATACACCCTGGACGGAGTGCCAACCCATCGTATGGAACACACACACTCTCATTCACTCACTCACTCGCACACTATAGACAATTTTCCAGAGATGCCAATCAACCTACCATGCATGTCTTTGGACCGGGGGAGGAAACCCCCGAGGCACGGGGAGAACATGTAAACTACACACACACAATGCGGAGGTGGGAATCGAACCCCGACCCTGGAGGTGTGAGGCGAAGTGCTACCCACTAAGCCACCGTGCCCCCCACATGCTAAACTCATTATAATAATAATTACCCAATATAATATTATACAATTACAATTCATTTACATTTACAGCTTTTGACATTAGCCTGAACGATGTACAAAAATGATTTGAAGTCGTTAAGTACTTTAGAAATCATTAGGTCTTCTAAGAAAAGTCTTGATGCATGACTTTGTTGTACCCTGAGAGACGGTGAGGTCGGGTCATGGTGCAGTTACTGTAGGTGAGTGACATGAGCTTTGAGTTAAGAGGGCGTTAAGAGGGCGCTGGTCCACCATCTACAATGTCTGCACGGTAGCTCCACGGTAGCTGCATGCATCAGATTCAACAAACTTTTGCTTGCCTACAAAGCCAAAAATGGACCAGCTTCCTCTCACCTCAAAGCTCTTCTCAGTCCTCACACTGCACCACGGTCTCTCAGATCTACAGCACTTCTCCACTGGTCCCACCATCTCTCAGGGTAAGATGTAGATATACAGCTAGACTCTTCTGTTCTGGCACCGAGGTGGTGGGATTAACTTCTGAACAGCTGACTCACTTGCTGAAAAAATATTTAATTTTTTTGTCATTATTTTACATTAACAACATAATGACGTAAAATAATGACAAAAAAATTAAATATTTTTGAGTAAAAGAAAAACCCCAAAAACTGTTAAATAAAAATGTAAAGAATAAAAGACTAAGCATGAAACTTATTCTGACCTATGATAGACAGTCACTCCTCACCATAATGAAGAAAAGAAAAGAAAAGAAAAGAAAAGATTTAAAATCTATGAACTGTATGAAACGAAACAAGAGAGAAGAGAAGAGAAGAGGAGATAAGAGGAGAAGAGAAAAGAACAGAAGAGAAGAAAAGAAAAGAGAAGAGAAGAGAATAAGAGTAGAGAATAAAATAAAAGAGAAGAGAAGAAAAGAGAAGAGAATAAAATAAAAGAGAAGAGAGGAGAAGAGAAGTGGTGAGGAGGAGAGGAGATGAGAGGAGAGGAGGAGAGAAAAGAAGAGATGAGAAAAGGAGAAAAGGGAAGAAAAGAGAAGAGAATAAAATAAAAGAGAAGAGAAGAGGAGATAAGAGGAGAAGAGAAAAGAACAGAAGAGAAGAGAAGAGAAGAGAAAAAAGAGTAGAGAATAAAATAAAAGAGAAGATAAGAAAAGAGAAGTGGTGAAGAGGAGAGGAGATGAGAGGAGAGGAGGAGAGAAAAGAAGAGATGAGAAGAGGAGAAAAGAAGAAAAGAGAAGAGAATAAAATAAAAGAGAAGAGAAGAGGAGAGGTCTCCAGTCTCCTGATAAGTGATGAGTAATACTGCAAAAGAATATGTCTATAAAAAAGAAGAAGAAGAAGAGAAAGTTCCCTCATGAAGAGACAGATGAGAGCAGCCTGACAAATCAGGAAAAAAAACAAGCAGCAGAAACTGGATAGAGGGGAAAGGGGTTTAAAACTGTACGAGCTGAAAATCGGATGTTGCCAAAAACAAGTGGTGAGGGAACAACATAAGAGCATGATGGAGAGAGACAACGAGAGTGAGAGAGGGGGTGGGGGTGGGGGTGGGAAGAGAGCTAGTTGGTATGAAAAGCAGGAGAGAACAGAAAGAGAGGAATGAAAACTGACTTTGACACGGCTCATTTCCAGTGTGTGTGTGCACGAGTGTGTGTGTGTGTGTGTGTGTGTGTGTGTGTGTGTGTGTGTGTGTGTGTGTGTGTGTGTCAGCGCTAATAGGTCCCGCAGAAACCAGCAGCCCCGGCACTACAGACGGAACGGGCCAAGCCGATCGAAAACGAGCTTTAATGCCGACCTGATGAGCGCTGCACTCACTCAGATGTTTTTTTTTTTTTTAATAATCGTATCGATAATTATGTATTTTATTTATACCGAGACTTTCTCTCATCCAAGGTCAAGACGACAAATAAAAAGACACACAGGTGCTTAGAGGAAAAGAGGTGACAGCGTAGTGAAGTCAACATCATGTAAAATTGACACAAATTTCACCAGGAATTGTCAAAATGTTAGGTTTTGTTTGATTGTTTTTGTTGTTTGTTTTGTTTTTTTCTGGTAAAAGAGTATTTAGCGTATGGTTTATTGGTCCAGATTCTCACACATCACATCACATATAACTGAGAGGATTTATTCCATATTTCCCACGTGCTAGCTAGTTAGCATTTACATTTAGACAGACTCATTAATGGAATCAATTAACCTCTGTATTTCAGGGTAGACGCTGCTAACCGTTCATTACGTTTGCACAGATGGGGTCCTGCTTTACATGCTAGTCTAGCTGCTCTGTTTATTCGTTCGTTCGGTCGTTCATTCGTTCATTCGTTCATTTTAGTAAGAGCTACGTATATACTGCATATCGTGGTAGGAGCTTATACTGGAAAAACATGAATTAGGAATGCAGCCAGGGTGAGATGCCAGTCTCTCTCTCTCACACACACACACACACACACACACACACACACACACACACACACACACACACACACACACACACACACACACACACACCCAGATCACAGGGTCCTTCACACACACTTAACCCATTCATACACTCATCAACACACATTCTTACATTCATCCATAACTCGTTCACACACTCAACACACACAATTCATTCATTCCCTCATTCACACTGTTCACCCACTCGTACTGTACATTCATTCACACATGAAAACAAATAATAATTCGTAAAGTTCAGGTGTACTTTTCTATTAGTTTCTTTATTCGAGTGAAACATATATATTTCATTGTCATGGTTACAGTCATTGAATTCGAACCCATGCTAAATGTTGTTGTTCTGCTGCTCTCGGATCGTCACAGTGGATTAGTTTGTTCACATATTTGATTCTGACACAGTTTTTACATCAGATGCCCTTCTTGGCACCGACACGGAGACCACAGGATCCACTGGAACAGCAGAAAACACTTAACCGTGCAGAATATTATTTAGTAATTTAAAATATAATTCTACTCAAGTTACCTAAGCTGTCGATGTTATGAAACTTTTAGGTCAGTGTTTATAGTTTAGATGTAAAAGACAAATAGAACAGAAAGTTTCGAAAGCAGGAACTAATCAGAAAGGATAAGGGTTAGGGTTTAGGGAAATGTTGCTTGTTGAGGCAAAACTAGACTAAGCAGAGCTTTACAATTTATATATTTGTCTAAAGCTGGTTTATGACTATGTCTGTTGTTCAGATAGCTGTACAAATAAAACTGAATCGAATTGCAGTGTAGTTCAAAACACGGTGTAGCTAAACAATTAATACACTGCGCTATTTCCGCCCAGGTTCCATGCAAAGCTCGGTGTGAAGCTGCAAGGGTGAGATTCTGACCGACATTAAAAAGTCTTATAGATATTAAAATTATTCAATAATCAGCCCCTAAGCTCTAATAAAAAGACTTGCATGCTAGATATTCTGTGAAGATGTGAGTCTTAGAGCTTTTCTTGAGGGAATGGTGCCATGTGGCCATTCAGATTGAAAGGGAAAGCTCATTCCACTAAGCAGTAAGATCTAGCCTGTACATCTGGTTTCTACATAATGAGGTACAGCACCCTTTGGTGCCAGGACTACAATGATAAGAGATTGCTTATCTCCTAGCTGACTAGTTTACTAGTTACACAGGCAGGTGGTGTAAATTAATTGTCACAGCTCCATGTTCATATAGCAACTTCGTGGGGATCAAAGGTATTACGGGGACAAACATCCAAGCCTAATTATCTGCAATATACACTGAATGTTGGGAAAGTCATGCTAGCTGAGGCTCATTAGGGAACAATTCTGTTTATACAATAAAACAGTCAAATTAATGCAGGTATCCTGAAGCACCATCAAAACAGCCTCATTAGCCATTTATTAGTGACGTGACATACGGCTAAGTAGGGTGACCCATACTCAGAATTCGTCCTCTGCATTTAACCCATCCAAAGTGTGCACACACACAGCAGTGAACACACACACACACACACCATGAACACACACCCGGAGCAGTGGGCAGCCATTTATGCTGCGGCGCCCGGGGAGCAGTTGGGCGGGTTCGGTGCCTTGCTCAGGGGCACCTCAGTCGTGGCCGGCCCGAGACTCGAACCCACAACCTTTGGATTACGAGTCAGACTCTCTAACCATTTGCCCACAATATTCTACATAGAATATAAATATTCTATTTATATTCTACATTCTACATTCTTTTATGCTACAAATTAATTTTGACCATTGAGCATACTTCACTGTAAGGGAGAATTCTGAAAAATATTCGGACTGATTTAACCAGAACAGTAATCAATGTGTTATTGTGTTTACTTAGATCCTGTCTGTATAGAAAGGTCATTCATTAAATTCCAGGGGTTTCGTTACCACGATGTAAAGTGGGCGTGTTTCTGGAGGTCTTGGAGGTCTAGTATAATGAAGGACAAAACAGTCATACAGGTAGATTTTATATTTGATATCTATTATGCTATATATCTTATGGTTAAGCTATTTTCAAAAACAAATAAACAACCAAAAACTACAGTTAGGGTTAGGGTTAGGGTTAGATTATCAAATAGGCCACGCCTGCCCGATGACACATTATCTTGAACCTGGAGCAACACACCAACACAAACCCAAACTTCTTCTAATGATCCTAATCCAAGCTCAGGATCAAACCCTGGAGCTGCACATCGCTCCCTGAATCAGTGCCTATAAAATATACGGTAATGATTTCTAATTTCATTATCTGGTTGAATGGGTTCCATCTTGCACCTGATTCCACTCACACTTATTTCCTCATGTCATCTGAGGAGATTTTCCTTACCACTATTTGCTCTGTCTTGTCCAATAGAAATCAAAATTTAGATCCAGTTTTTTGTAACCAGCTTCAGATCCATGGTCAACGATCAATGTATTTATTTGGATCCTGTCTGTTTAGGAAGTGGGAGGAAACTAGTGAACCTTAAGCAACCCACCAACACCAACCAAAGGTTTATCAAACGATCCTAACCTGAGCTCAGGATCGGACTCTGGAGCTGCACATCACTCCATGAATCAGTGCCTATAAAGTATACAGTAATGATTTCTAATTTCATTATCCGGTTGAACGGGTTCCATCTTACACCTGATTTCACTCACACGTTCTTCCTCATGTCATACTTTTTATTTAATTATTTCTTATTTTTTTTCTTACCACTGTCTGCTCTGTCTAATCCAATGGTGATCTAACTTTCCATCCAGTTTTCTGTAACCAGCTTTGGAACCATGGTCCATCGTTTAAATTGCTATACAAATAACATTGAACTGAAGTGAATGTGGCTGTCCTATCGTGTCTGTTTCTCTTTGGACAGCAGTCTGGTTACGTTTATAATGCACTAAACGTGATGAGGTATGATGAGTGTGAAGGGCATCCAAAAAGCAACGCATGCCAAGATTCCTTTTTGGATGGATACAGTATGAATGCTAGTGCTACTGCTCTTTCCAGAATAGAATGCAGTTACAATTAATAGTAAAAGTAAAAGTCAAGCTACAGGCAGGAAGAATTAACACTGAACAGATCCAAACTCTGTGACAAACTGTGAATTGATGTATGGGTTCAAATTAGACAATACTAAGGACAGGAACTATAGAGAGCTGACAAAGGTAAGGTAAAATAGTGTCTTGGTAATTGAGTAAAATTCACAGTAAGGTTTTAAAATATAAAGTAAAAGAGAAGTAATAAAATGACAACTGCACTCAACGAGGCAACAATACAAAGCCATTGAACTACAAGATGGTTCTGCAAAGGTTCTTTGAATGGTTAACACTTTCTTGTTTTGTTCTCATTCACTGCCCCTTGCTTTTTTGTTGAACCTTTAGTGGCTTCCCCAAGAGGCAATCCAAAGTGAGCTTCAGGACGGTAGAAAGAACTTTTAGATAGAAAGTTATATGTATCTCTTAAGAGCGTTTGTTTCTATCATTTGCTTTTGACTGATTTTACAAATTGAATAAACCATTTGATCTTTTCTAAAATAGGTCATTCATAAACTCATCTGGGAATGTGATAGCCTAGTGGTTAAGGTGTTGGGCTATCAATCGGAAGGTTGTGTGTTCAATTCCTATGTCCACCAAGCTGCCACTGCTGGGGCCCCTGAGCAAGGCCCTTAACCCTCAATTGCTCAGTTGTATAAAAATGAGATAAAAATGTAAGTCACTCTGGATAAGGGTGTCTGCTAAATGCTGTAAATGTAAATATATTGTCTTAAACACAACTCAGAGATGTTATCTACATAGAGATACAATTCCAAAAAATAATGACACTGATTTCCATCCATCCATCCATCTTCTACTGCTTATCCGGGGCTGGGTCGCGGGGGTAGCAGTCTAAGCAGGGATGCCCAGACTTCCCTCTCCCCAGACACTTCCTCCAGCTCTTCCGGGGGAATACCGAGGTGTTCCCAGGCCAGCCGAGAGACATGGTCCCTCCAGCGGGTCCTAGGTCTTCCCCGGGGCCTCCTCCCTGTTGGACATGCCCGGAACTTTGTGCATTTTTTCAATTATAGAGGTTTTAATATAATAACAAGTGTATTGCTCTTTAAGTGCTCTACATAAAACTATTTTTAGTACAAAACCTCAGGGTTTACATAGAACCCCAAGGGACCTAGTTTTTTAAGTGTACAAGTAGCTCACTAGTTGACTAGTTACAATGGTGAACTGAACTGATAGGGGGAAAAATGACCAAGACCAGGTTGGATTTCAAGTTGTATGAAAGGACTCAAATGCACACTCTGCCTTGACCGCTAATTTTTGTAACTTTTAAACTGAAGGAACTTCAATAACTATGATTTTTTAACGATTTAGCTTATTTGTGAAGACGTAAACATGGTGACTGTATAGGTCATGACCTCGGCAAGCGGATTCTCAGCATCTCGTGGTGGGAGTGGAAACAGGCTGAGCTTGTAGCGTTTTATTCATCACGCTTGGATCTCGCCTGCTGATCTTTGAGCACTGACGACAGATTTGTTAGGGTTTTAAGTCAGGGATGGAAATGGATGTGTGTGTCGGTTTTGACGATGAAAGCCTACGTCTGTTCCTTCTGTCTCTCGCTACGTGAGTGAAAAAGCTTTGAGGATGTCTTGCTGTCTTTTCTTGTCTGCTTGTTTCAGCTGATGCGAGTTCATACAGACATGCTGAGTGGCCAAACTCAATCACTCACAGAGCGTGAAAGTGAGCTCGATGGGTTGAAGTAACAAAGTAAGCGGAGGTTAAAAAAATCTAAGTACAATGCAGAGAAATGTCATTGTAAAATGTAACGAGTAAAATAATAATCTTCATAGTGCATCATGTCTTCCTCGTAGTGCCATGGGCATGTGGTAGCCTAGTAGTTAAGGTGTTGGGCTACCAATCGGAAGGTTGTGAGTTCGATCCCAGGTCCACCAAGCTGCTACTGTTGGGCCCCTGTGCAAGGCCCTTAACCTTGCTCTTAACCTTAACCCTCAATCGCTCAGTTGTACAAAAATGAGATAATGTACTGTAAGTCACTCTGGATAAGGGCATCTGCCAAATGCTGTAAATGTAAAGGGAATGTCTTCCTCAGGTGAGCACATACAACCAGCCTAAACAAAACAGATGGGCAAGCATAAGGGTCTGAGTGACTCTGACATGGATCAAATCATGATGGCTAGACAAGTGGGTCAGAATACCTCCAAAACAGCAGGTTTCTGGTATGCTTTGGAAAATACCTACCAAAAGTGCTCCAAGGAAGGATAACTGGTGCACCAGTGACAGGGTCATGTATGGCCAAGGCTCATTGATGCATGTTGGACTATCCCATCTGCTCTAAGAAGGTCTACTGAAAGTGAATGCTGGATATGATAGAAAGGCATCAGAACTCACTGAATCACACATGAATGAGTTACACCATGGGCATTTGAGCATCAGATCTGGACCAATGGTAGGAGAAGGCCTGTTGTGATTAATCAAATTTTCTTTCACATCATGTGGATGAATAATGAGCACAGCGTTAATATTATGTTGTTACATTACATTAATATTTATTAATGTATGTCGCATTAATAAACAACGTCTTACAGTATACAGACATACTGACTTTACTACGTACTGTATGGTGAACTAGGCCATGCAAATCCACCTCTTAATGTGCAAATGTGTGTTTGCCTTTACACTTATTTTAAATCAACATGTAAATAGGCTCGGATGGCACCATCAACAACGTAATTGCATATGGATGAAAACAGAGAGCTGAATATTCATGCGTCTCTTCTCTTCCGACTCGACAGGAAAACCAAAACCACATCAGATCCTGAAACAATTTTAATTCAGCATTTTATTTCTCACTGTGCAGTCATTTTCATTCAAATAAAAAGCCACCAAAAACATGAAGAGTCCTTAATGAAGTCTCTATTTTAATGAAAAATATGATCCATCAGCCAAACGTTACTGGTGACTGACATTTTAGTTAAACTGAACAATTGAGTCTAATGTAGCTAAGAAATGAAAGTAAATTAAGAAGTTAAGAAGCAAGAAAAGTGTTAATTAATTTAAAACACTTTGATTTTCCCGGGAAAACAAATACTGTTTAATACTGTTTAACCCGGGAAAACAAATGAGCTGTTTACTAATCACACAAGCCAGATTGTCAGCAGACTCTACTATATTCTGTCAATAAAAGTGGACAAAAACGCCTACTTTTATTTGATTGACATAGTGCACGACCGACAACAAGCGCTAACTTATCAACAAACACTGGATTTTCTGATCCTGAAACACTGAACTAGTCACTATTTATTTATCTAAACCAATTTTTAAAGACAGAATTTTGTGAACTTTGAAAGTTTATTGAAAATAAGACAAAGAAATATACACAAAAACAAAAGATCCTGAGGCTTGTGGCCAAAAAAGTGTACAAACATGAGCCAGAGTCTAGCCTAGGAATAATGAACATGGAGAAAATGTGATTCCAGAACTTTAAGACAGACAAATCTGCTACTGGTATGTTATTGGAAGGTGAAAAGAAACCAGAAGAACCCAGAGGAACCTAGAAGAACCTCCAGTTCCAAGGACCCTGTAGCTGTTTTCCTGAAGCCAGCTCTTCTACCTGCTCCATTTTGTGTTCGTGAGCAAACATGGGGTCACTTATGACCATGTTTCCATCACGAAAAAGCAGGACAAGTATGATCTTCAAGGCATGTGATCTCTCAATTATAGTAAGCAGCACCACTTTTTGGAGAGCACTTCTATAGCTTTCTAAATAAAGAATTTGCACTGATAAGCTAAGCACAAATGGCAATAGATTCTAGAAGAAAATAATAAAATAATAATAATGTGCCATGCTGTTACTGTGAAAATGAATGCGATAACACTGCATGGCCTTATGACTTGTGTGCTTTACATGGTGAAGTCATGCTGGAATACCCCGTCGCTGATATTGATGGGCCTCTTTGTTGTCATGCTTCAACAGTGACTCTTACTAAAGTGGCGACCGAAAAAGACCAAAGTAATCTTGCATCCTCTTGCGCTCCCCATAACTTCCCTCCCTCCTTCGCTCATTTTCCATAGCGTGACAGAAATTGCTAGTAGTGGTTGGTGAAGAAGACCTCATATAGCTGCTGTGTGCATGATTAGCTGTGCTGCGCATGTGATTTCCGTGCCAGAGCTCTCTGGAGGGTTCAAACCGTGTTCTTGATGATAAAAAAAGTGTTACTGGAGTGTCAGATTAACAGCTACATAGGTAGTGGCAGTAAAATCTCACAGATTGCCGTCAGATGAAATTGGCAGCCTGAGGGTACGGTTGTGGCTGAAAAGATACCCTTTGATTCTTAAGGGTTTTTTTTATCCAATGTGAAGGTTTATGCAAAGAGCACTGCTTTTGTTGGGTCTTGTTGGTTGTAATTTTGTCAAATCTTCCCATCTAGTGAGACTATTCATGTGTAAGTTTAAATAATCAGTATAAAAGAAAGAACTTGGAGGTTGTGGCTTGTTAATCAATGGCGACAATCTGACATGAAGTTAATCTTGCCCTGAACTGATTATCTTTTAATAATTACATATTGACCTTTTTTTTTACCTCAGATTTAATTCCTAATGTAGTCTTGGCCAATTCCCACCCACCGTATGTCTCAGTTTTTATACGACAGCTACCAAAAGGAGTGACCGGGTGAAAGCTATCACATGCACGTCCTCGACAACACATGTAGCCGGTCAAGTGCTTCTTTTCATCTTTTTTAAAGTACTCATTCTGCATCACAGGGCAGTGTAGCATATTCAGAGAAAACCGCTATTTGCTTTCTTCCATGTGCATGTTCACAATTGACTGTGATTGACAGGAGAGAGAAAGAAAAAAGAGAGAGAGCGAGAGAGACTTTACTCCATCCTTCCCACCCAGAGTGTACAGCATCCTGCGTCATTGCCAGGATTCAAACTCACAATCTTCAGACACTTTTTTTTTGTTGTACCACTTGGGATATGATGTTATCAGTTTAGATTTCATTTGAGGAATATCTCTGAGACAGACAAGTTATTTCCTGTGATTACTTACAGCGTAGCAACAACTATATACACTCTGTCCCTCAGCGGCTTCTCTTTTTTCTTTCTCCTATTTATTTAATAATACAAGAAAATGCACCATGATACCAAAAATACATCCAGCATTTATAGAATGTCCCATGGAGGAATATAGAGCTTTACCTTCGACAGTTACAAAGTAGACTCCTTCTATAAATGTTAGCTAATTCCGCTTATAGAAATCTACTAAAATAACCAAACCATTCATTCTACTGTCTTATTTTTTAATCTATTTATTTCTGCAACACTGATAGGGTTTGGCCGTGGACCTTTAGTTCAGTTGTTAATGTTAAACCATATAATCATACCCTAAACAAGTGTGTCATCAGTGTAGGAAAGATGTGATGGTCTGAACTCCACATCGACCTCAAGGCTTTTCAGACTGCACTTAACTCCAGGTTGTCATTGTTCTAAAGCCTGCATTGAACTCTGGGTAAAGGACAATTTCAACCTAATTTTGAAATACACAGCTTTTTTACACAGGGT
Source organism: Tachysurus fulvidraco (assembly GCF_022655615.1). Lineage (NCBI taxonomy): Eukaryota > Metazoa > Chordata > Actinopteri > Siluriformes > Bagridae > Tachysurus > Tachysurus fulvidraco. Next base: position 6,610,738 of record NC_062522.1, read on the forward strand.
TATGAAACACAGGATATACATGCCCAGCGTGAAACGATGTGGCGTTAGATCATTATGGTTGGATGCATAACAATAGAAAACAATCAGAAACTAGACATTTTGTGTCTCATGTTACACGAAAACAAGTATGTCGTATCAATTAAAAATGCTCAGAACCATAGAAGTGTGAACCATGGGTAAATTATAAGGTTCTTAATACAAGGGGTTTACTAGGACCCAGGGGAAAGTACTGTACATGTGAGCCATATACAATAGTGTCAGATTTTTACATTTACAGTATTATACAGATTCCTTTATTCAGAGCGACTTACATTTATCTCCTTTATACAGCTGAGTAATTGAGAGTTAAGGGCCTTGCTCAGGGGCCGAGGAGTGGCAGCTTGGTGGCCCTTGGATTCAACCTCACAACTTTCTTATCAGTAGGTCAAGACCCTAAAACTGATCTACCACTCCTACCATTTCTCAGCTAAAACTTTTACAGTAGATTAACCCTTGTATGGTGTTCGTATTTGTGTTACTCAGCCAGTGTTGGTGGGTCTGGTGACCCGCTGCATTTTGGGTTTTTAATTCAACACAATCAGGAATTTTATGTTAAAATACTCTACAGATGTTTACTTCATCCCAATTAGAAGCAATATGAACAGCAGTTAACATTTGCAATTTACCTTTATTACATCACATTTTTAAATTAAAGTGCTACTATTTTTTGTTGTTTTTTAATAAAATGTTATAAAAAAATCTAATTTAATCAAGTTATGTGAAGGAAAAAATCAACAAATTTACAAGGAAGCAAAGTTTTTCAAAACTATTGACGTTTATGAATACAGGTCAAACAGACCTGAACAACATACAAGGGTTAACTGGCCTTCGGATCACTTGTTTGATTCATTCCAATTAACCAATGAATATTAGAGTCTAGGAGATAATAATATTAGTTCAAATTAAACCATGGTTGTTGTAATAATATTATATTCTGAGATGCTTGAATGCTATTAAATAATTCACTGACTTTTATCCCAAAAGCAGAAATCAATAATAAAAAGTATGATATTTAAACAATAATGAACTGAAAGGCAAAAACAAAGGGTACACTTACTCTCGAGTGTGTTTATCACATGCTCTCTTGCTGATGTCAGCTTTTTTTAGAATATTCAACAAAACAGCAGCTGACGGAACCATACGCAGGACCTGCTGTATTTTTCCGATGGTTCCATGTGACTGACGTTAAATTTGTGTCACGGAGATGGAGCTGATGCGTGGGCCGTGCTGCATCTCCACAAATTCAGTTGCTTTGTTTCCTGCTTGTACAATAAATCTGTTATTTTTGGATGATTCATTAATGACTTACATTTACACTAAACCTATTGTCCCACTCACCACCTGTCGCAAGGCGTGTTTGCGTTGTTACTTGTGCGTGCTTGTGTGCACATGTGTGAGTGTGTGTGTGCGCCTCAGGCTATAACAGTTAGGCCCAGGCGCTCACCGTCTGCCGTTCTGCCACTGTCCACCCCCCAACCCCCCCTTATTACTTCCAGCTCTTCTACAGGAGCCTAACTTCATGAAAACACAGCAGATGTTCAGCAACAAAGCGAAAACCGTTTCGCAAATAAAATTGTTGCTTTCAGTGCGGGTCCTTCGTTAACGGTGTATTGTACTGCGTAGAAAGTGAAACCCTTAACCGTAAGAACACGACGATTAAAGCTAGTTAATTACCTCGCTTCTCTTCGTACGTGTTTCGCAGTTAGTTAAACACTAATACGATCTCTGAATGGATCATATGTACTGTGTTTTTTTTTTTTTCTTTCTCTAGTTGATGTGAGATGCTAATTTGCATACAGAGACGTGAAGTGTGTTTTAATGGCAAAAAAAAAAGACTCCCGTAGGAAAAGATAGTGAAAAGAGATTATTAATATCTCAAGTGAATATATCATACTATATCTCAAGTGCTGGTGCACAATATTCTGCCATCTGATTGGTCAAGAAACAAAGTTTCAGAGCACAGGAGCTCTTAGTTGTGGATACAATTCAAGTTGCATTTTGATATTAATTCACTTATATATTATCATTTCACAATGATATTACAAATTCTGTTATTTAAAATATATACGTAAATGTGAATGATCATTGATATGGGGAAGCTTACAGAAAAAGAGATGCTTGTTTAAACAGTCTCCAGTTTCAACAATTTGTCAATATCAGTCAATATATTTTCCTCCACTGCAAAATGCTCAGAGGATTTTAGGCCTTTTAATTCTATGGGAACATTTATTTTGCCTTCGAAAGAAAGATAAATAAGAAGAGATGCGAAGCTGGTTAAAGAACATCTGCGATAATGGTAGTGATAATAGGAACTTGTCTTTCAGATGTTCCACAAGGTTGCTTATAATGATTAAAAAAGTGCTGCTGGTTCCACAATTACACTTGTCTATATACAGTAGCGTACAGTTATAGAAAGAACATTATTATAATCATACACTACAGTGTCACCCAGACTAGGACGGGTTGCCTTTTGAGTCCGGTTCCTCTCAAGATTTCTCCACATATCTTCTCAGAGTCCTTTTGTCTTTTTCCTCCCCATCATCACCTCTGGTTTTCTCATTAGAGATAAATATCAATTAAATTTTATTCTGATTTTTAATATTTCTGTAAAGCTGCTTTGTGACAATTTCCATTGTTAAATAAAAATGTCAAAAACATTAAAAATCTATTCATTGTTCTTCATTATATTGAACGCAAGCAGGAGGTTCAGGTACAGTATCTAGCAGAAATATGTGTTATAATTGCACAATCGGTGTCAGATATGCTGTGTTTGTTTCGCAGAATATCTCATCCACCCTTTGCTGTTGTCTCAATCTCAAACAGTGGCTGTGGAAGTGCCAGCGTGCTGTTCAGAAAGCTGATTTCATCTCAGCTTCAGTCTCTCCACTTCCTGGCGCTCAGGGAGACTTGGATCACTCCTGAGAATTCAGCAACGCCTGCTGCTCTGTCCTTCGCCTGTGCATTTTTTTTTCCCACCTCATACTCTACAAGGAATTGGGGACGGGGGCAGAGGCCTGTTTCTCTCAGAAATGGCACTTCACACCTCATGCACTGTCACACCTTAACATTTAATCATTTGAATTCCATGCTGTTACTGTTATCTTTGTATTATTGTTATCTATCACCCACCTGGCCCCTTGAGAAACTTCATAGAAGAGCTGAAAGTCTCTTGAGGGGTTCCTTGTAACGGGATTTCACTAACTCTCTTAGGTGACGTCAAGCTTCTTTCAGTCAAGCTGTAGTCCTCCTGCATCTGGTTCCTCTGACAGGTCTGGACATAAATAATAACATTCAAAAAAAAATTCTGGTCTTAAGAGCTAAAACACTTTTAGAAATCAGAAAATAGTAGAAAAAAAGTAGTTATACAAAAGACCTAAGTTTGACACCAATGGAAATAAATAAATTACTCTTACGTGGGTGAGATTTTGAAAGAACTCTTAAGAGCAGCAAAAAGGGATATCACTGAGACAACAGATACATGATGATGTAGGGCTCGTGCCACCAAGATGAAGTTTGCACTCGTCTATAAAGCGTACAGTTATAGAAATAACATTATAACAATAATACTCTCTGGTGTCACCTAGAAGATGATGGGTTCCCTTTTGAGTCGGATTCCTCTCAAAGTTTCTTCCTAATATCCTCTCATGGGAGTTTTCCCTTTCCACTGTTGCCTCTGGCTTTCACATTTAAAATTATTGTAAAATATATCATTTATATGCTGAATTTCCGCTTTGTGACTATGCTCCTTGTTTAAAGCGCTGTAACTCAAGTGTTTAAGGCTCTGGATTGTTTATCAGGGTTCAAGCCCCAGCACCAACAAGCTCCCACTGTTGGGCAACTGAACAACTGAACAGTCACTCTGGATAAGGGTGTCTGCTAAATGCCATAAATGTAAATGTAAATGTAAATGTAACAAGGCCCTCAACGCTCTCTGCTCCAGGGGCACTGTATAATGGCTGATCCCAACATTTAAAGTTGGTATATGAGAAGAACGAATTTGACTGTGCTGTTATATATACATACATACATACATACATACATACATACATACATACATACATACATACATATACACACATATACACACACACACACACACACACACACACACACACAAAAAAAAAAATATATATATATATATATATATATATATATATATATATATATATATATATATATATACACATGACAAAATAAAGGCTTTTTCTTCTTCTTGAAATAAAATGATATTGAATTGAATATTGAATAAAGAGAATCAGCGATATGATATTAAAAGAAATGTACACAATTTAACAGCTGATTAAGGCCTTTAAGGACCATGTGGTTAAGGTATGTGGTCAACTGGCTGCTTCGTTCATGTTAAATTGTTTCCATTCTTTGCTGATTAAACAGAGTTTACTCATTCTAGACAGTAAAGTTCAAATCTGGCACATACACAATCATACATACTGTAGTACAACATGCAGTGTTATATATATATATATATATATATATATATACTGTGTCATAAGAATAGAATCAAATACAGTTGAATTAAATTTAGACGGAGGATAACATATGGAAAAGTGTAGTATTTAACTGTATAATCCCATGGCAATAAGAGTGTCTAAAGTTATGTTAAATCTGTTTGTATGTTTATTAATACATTATGCAGCTTTACACTAAGCATATTCTCTGCTGTTATATTAATTACAGTACACTTTTGTATACACTACAGTTTGCCACTGTACACTGTTTGTATGACTCTATACGCTTCTGTTGTTTTTTTATATTATATGCAATATGTACAAAGTAGTAATTCTTGCTTATGTTCAATCTTGTATCTATTTTATATAGGGTATTTTTTAAATAAAATTTTTTTTATACATTTTTACATTTACATCAGTCGACGTTTTAAATGTCTTTGTTACTGTCTAAGAGATGCCACACTAGATTCCTTTGCCTTGTATACAGTGATAATTGATCTTACTTACCTACCTGAAAACACCAAATTATTTCACTTCTATGTTGGTTCTTGTGACTTTTTTTTTTTAATGCTTCAATTTTAAATGCTGTTGACATTTTCACACATTCTACTGCAATGTGGGAAATAGCAGGATACATAGCATTAATTGCCTCTACCATCTCTTGACAAACACTTATTTTTTCCATGCTGACTATTCAGGTGCATCCATTTGTGTGTCCTTTCTTTCTTTTAACTAAGTTCCTAGGTTTGTTTTGGGTTCCAGTGGGGTTTCTGTTTAAACAGAGAACGATTTAGATGTCATCACTTAAGCAGGTTAAATCCCAAACACACCATGTAGTAAATTTAGAGTGGCTGTAATTGGGTGTCCTTGATCACAGTGATGGTAAAAGTGTTAGCAATGAAACTGTAGCTAATTAAATGTTTTTGGGTTGTTTTTTTTTTTTATTCTTTCATAGATACATATATTTGCTTTATGAAGCATGACCATATATGCTATGGCTAGTTGTAAAAACATCAGTAGTGGTAAAAACATTAGCAGTTGTATTTGTACTTAGATACTGAACATACATTTTTCCACTTCTTCTGGACCATGCAATAGAAAGGTGTTGTGGTTGAATAATTTACACTGTTCCATCAGTGGACCTACTGTTCCCTCAGTCTGTCAAACCAACACAGTGTTCTTGCTCTGCTGATTGGTTGCTAAATCAGCTACAATGCAAAATAAGGGGCAGCTGATAAAACAGGGAGGAAAGAAGCACTTGACACTGATCTCCTGTCATACCACTCTTGTCTATCCAACGTTCTCCTTTGATGTGATTGCTGCCAAGACATCCTTTTTACAAAAGAAAGCTAGATGCACCTATATGTGATTCCCGCAAGCTTAATAACACGTAGCTTCTCAACCCTCATCCATCACCTTCCTCTCTGCCAGCTGATGACTTTAGCACATTCTTTGAAGATAATAATTAATGCAATCTGCCAAGCATTCACACCTAATACCTTTACCATACTTCACTCAACCTCCATCTCCATCTAATACCCCTTTTCCACCAAAAAAGAGCCAGGTGCTGGTTCAGAGCTAGTACTTCTAAGAACCAGTTTGCCTTTTCATCGGTTAGAGAGCCGTCACGAAGCGGAGTCTGACGTCACTGTATACGTGTCACGTTTACCGGCAACGTTAGCGCAGCAGCGGCAAACACAAACACGACATCAACAATGGCGGATGTTGCTTAACTGTTAATGCTCATGGCTTTGTGAACCTACACTGGCATCCAAACGTGACGAATCCAAAGTGTACGTGCAGCTCCGTGTAATCTGTATAAACGGAGGTTGTAATCGAGAAAGTTATTTATCATTAAAACAGAAAAAAGTTAGCCTTAGCATGTAGCTACCTACTATCATATGTGCTGATAATTGATCATATTGCGGTAAAGCAAAAGTGTACTAAACATTAGTATACTTAAGGTACAATATTAAATGCACTAACAGTAACCCCTCCCACAGCCCCGCCCACAGCCCCGGACACAAGCGATTCTTATGTCTAGACCAGCAACGTTTTGGTGCTACTCGAGAACCACTTTTCCTGGTTCAGAGCCGGTACTTTGGCTTTCAAAAAAGAAAGAACTGGTTCTAAATTAGGCTCTGGCTCTGAACCAGCACTCAAACTGCCTCGGTGGAAAAGGGGCATACTGTTTAAGCCTTTCTCCTCTTTCTACAGAAGAGATTTGGCAATTTCTCTTATCCAGAAATCTCATCACTAGTATGCTAGATCCCATGCCATCCCATCCCATCTCATCTTATCACATCCCAACTCAACCCATCCCATCCCATCCCATCTTATCACATCCCAACCCATCCCATCCCATCCATCCCATCATCTAAAAAAGCTTCTTCTGTTCATCACTTTAATTGTAAGTGACTCCAGAACTTCCCATCAGATTAAAAATGTCTTTAACACAAGTGTCATGTCCGTTCTGAAAAAAACAAAAAACAAATAAAAAAAAAAAAAATATCAGTTTCACTTTCTCTCCAAATGTAATAAAGGCGCTGTTTATAAAAAGCTTTATGCGTTTAGGTTATCAGAACTATATGTACTCTCAATCCTTCTAGATCTCGCAGCAGCTTTTGAGATTCAGTCACTCAACAAGACTTACCTGTACTCTCTTACAAGCCTTGGCCATTCTGCCCTGCAACCAAAATATCACCTTCAAATACCTTTCCTGTCCATTAATTCATATATATGCCAGTATAAATAGCTTTCATTTTTAAAATATATTGTACTATTTTAAGTAGCATTATTCATGCAGCAATCCTGAACCCATATATGTATTTAAATACTACCACAGAATTTGAAAATGTATTTAAAACAGACATTCGGTCACTCTATATTGACAATCCACCCTGGATCCCAAGTGTTTCGCAATTTCCAATGGCTTCCCATGAAGCTCCCAGAAGGCTCCACTGGCCTCCCACAAGGCTCCCACAAGGCTCCACTGACCACCCACAAGGCTCCCAGAAGGTTCTTCTGGGCTCCAACAAGGCCTCCACAAGTCTCTGCTGTCCTCTCACAAGCCTGAGTGTTTGGTCGTCTTCCGTTTTCTATACCTGCTCTTTCAGTGAAGTAATTTCCTTGAATGGCTTTGACGCAAAACTCAAAATCTCATTTCCTCCTTCTTTCCCTTACACAGTTGTGCTTCTGCACAGATTCCCCAGTGTGTCTGGCGGACACCTCGTCATGGATGGCAGCTCATCATCTGAGACTAAATCCCACCAAGACTAAGTTGCTACACAACACTTACTGTATGGTGCTTTCCCATTTCAGGATCTTGTCACCTCGCTCCATCTCACCATCTGACAACCCTAGAAACCTTCTCACACTTCTGTTTTCTAGTTACTGTTTTCCGCTCATGTCGCTAACCTAATCAGTCATGCAGGTTTCTCCTTTACATGAACAGATCTTTTCTGTCCAATAAAGCAGTGCTGGTGCTTGTTCAGTTTCTTGTCACCTTGAAATTGGACTAGTTCACTTGCAGATCTTCCCATGCATTTCTATCTTTTCTATCTAACTTTCTATCCCAAGGTTTTTATCTCTGAAAGTTTTCCCCATGTCACCTCATTGCTGAAGTCCCTTTATTGGCTAACTACATGAGATTTAAGCCCTTGAAGCTTGCCTACAAAGCCAGAAATGAATCAGTGACTAACTCGACTCTGCACCAAGGTTCCTTCTAGCTATATATCCAAGCACAGCTTGAGTTGATCTCTCAAAAAAAGAAAGAAAAAAGAATAAGTAGTCCCAAGACTTGTCTCTGTGCTGACACAAAAATGATTGAATGAACATCTCATGGTTTTCTGAACATCTGAGTCACAGGTTATCAACAAAAGAAGATTGAACGCCTACCTTTTCTCTGAACATTCAGCACTACACATTAAAAGAACCCTAAACATGTACTGTTTTCTTTGTTGTTCCACCATCTCTTTAACAGGGCTATAGCTTTATTGTATTCTCAGAACATGGGCTATTTACGCTAGCATGAAGATGTTTTTGATAGACTACAAAGGACCTCTGTCTGTTGCTCTGGAGAAGAAAGTGCTGTTAAAAAGTGCTGTTAAAAAATCCAGAATCCAGGATAGTCGCAATTAGACGCAAGGATACAACTCATATCTGTCTTAATTTGACAGCCTGATAGTCATTTCATTGTAGCCCACTAGCTAAGTCTTCCTCATCCTCTTCATTTAATGTGCTCTTTCTGCTGTAGTCAAGTCACTTTACATGCGTGATATTAAAAAAACCCCATTAGGTAGACAGCATTTTTGGGCAGCAATTACGCACCCCGAAGACTCGCATGGTGCAACATAACATCAATAGCAAAATATTATCAACTGCTTAAAGGACAAGTCTCACATGAAAGCCAAAGAGAATTTAAATATTGAAGCTTAAAAAAAGTAATAAGTACATTTGTCTTTAATTAACCAGAGATGTATTCAGTAAACCTTCAATACAGATCAAATTTTGTACTTATTCCTATTTCACTCAACTATAAACTATTGTAGGAAGGACATTATTTGCATTTACATGAGTCTGGTTCCTCTCAAGGTTTCTTCCTCATATCATCTCAGGGAGTTTTTTCCTCACCATCATCACCTCAGGCTTGTTCATTAGGGATGAATAGTAGATTAATTTTAAACTTTAAAGTTTTTATACTATTTCTGTAATCCTGTAAAGCTGCTTTGAGACAATGTCAATTGTTAAAAGCATTAAAAAAATTAACTGAATTGAATTAATCTCAATGCTGAATTCATATACTAATTAAAGCCTCTGGGTTGCTCATTAGGGTTAGGGATAAATATATAGTATTTTAAATGTTCAATTAATATATTTAAATACATTTTGAACTAATTGTATACATTCATTTATTTATTTTTTCCTTATTTTTTCTTCTTCTTCCTCCTCTTATTATTATTATTATTATTATTATTATTATTATTATTATTCATTCATTCATTCATTTTCTACAGCTTATCCGAACTTCTCGGGTCATGGGGAGCCTGTGCTTATCTCAGGCATCAGTGGGCTTCAAGGCAGGATACACCCTGGACGGAGTGTGTACCATCGCAGGGCGCACACACACACACACTCTCATTAACTCACGCAATCACACACTATGGACAATTTTCCAGAGATGCCAATCAACCTACCATGCATGTCTTTGGACCGGGGGAGGAAACCGGAGTATCCGGAGGAAACCCCCGAGGCACGGGGAAAACATGCAAACTCCACACACACAAGGCGGAGGCGGGAATCGAACCCCCAACCCTGGAGGTGTGAGGCGAACGTGCTAACCACTAAGCCACCGTGCCCCCATTATTATTATTATTATTATTATTATTATTATTATTATTATTATTATTATTATTATTATTATTATTATTATTATTATTATTATTTAGTTATTTATTTATTTCTCTCTCTTCTGTTTTCATACTTCTGTAAAGCTGCTTTGAGACAATGGGAAGTATTAAAAGCACTATATAAATAAATTTGAATATACTTGAAGAATGAACTTTTTTGTTTTTTAAATTTATGTATCTATTTATTTATCATTTATTTTTTTTTATTGGTACAACATTACATTAACTAATGGGTCTATTCACCCTGTGACAGGGTAAGGGGGAGAGATGGACAATGGACGAGACAAAAGAAAACAGATGAAGCTATTTTAAATGGCATAAGTGCCAAAATAATAGACCATTTAATCAATAATCAAGCATGGCCTAAATATGGCAGAGGCTGTTCAGAGAATGAAGAATGCAGACATTCAGCGGTGAAATCATGTGTGCAGTCTTCACATACATGCATTTCTTACGTATACATCAGTGAACTCGTCCCTGCTTATTTTTTACTCTACTTTACGCTACTTTACGCTATATGAACTCTAGCATGATGGCTGACATGGATCGCTAGCTTATTTCACATTATACAACTCACAAGATTAGCATTTCATTGTGGAGTCTTGCCATGCTCCTAGAAGTGAATCAGACAACCTCCACTGTCCAGTTTCTTTTTCAATATCTTTCAGAACATCAACTCTGTAGATACAGTGAATCACAAGAGCATAAAACAGCACGACATGCTAGCTTCTGAGCAGAATAGTGTGTCAAAGGTGTAGCTCAAGCTTGTCCATCTAACACCTCATCAGTGAATGACTTTGGTACCTGTATAACATCATCGACTTTCAGATCTGCCAAGTATGACCTGTAGAAGCTTATATGAATAGAAATGTCTGGGATAAATGATTTTTTTTCCTAATGTATTTATGCGGTACCTTGCATAAGTATTCACCCCCTTGAACTTGTCTACATTCTGTAGTGTTGCACCCTGGGATTGAAATGAAATTAATTGGATTGTGTGTCATGAGGTCGGAAGTTTCTGATCATCGGCGTCATGTCCGCAGGTCTCTGCTGGCATAACGGATGCTGCTTGTAAAACACAGCGGCAGGCAGGGGATGTTTGTACCATACTTATTTAGTAATAATAATAATAATAATAATAATAATAATAATAATAATAATAATAATCAGAATAAATTATATACAATTACATTTCCCACTTTGTAATGTTGATAAAATTAAAAGAATAAATAGTTTATTTTTGTTTATTTTTTATATTTATTTTTTAGTTCCAATTTAACCACATTAGTCCTAATTAGTTTTATTTATTCCTGATTTACATAATTATTTTTGTTATTGACTGTAGTAAAAATACTTTTTTATTATTATTTAAATCGGTGTGTGTGCCATTAGATTTGACAATGATATTCCTGTAATTGGCTAACCACAGAGAAAATTCCCTTTATTCTAGAGCAGGCAACTGCCTCAGTGTAAAAATGAGGGAACATTGTCAAAGTGATGCTATCCCTTAGCATTTCGTTAGTCCTGGTTTAAGCAGTAATGAAGCTCTTTTTTTGCCACTGATTCTGTTCATCGATGGATTTTTGTTTAATCATTTAAACACAAGTTAAACATTCGGGAATCAGTGATAGCGGTTATGCTCGGTTTAAAATTGTGTTTCACTACACAGTATTAAACGGATGTGGCGATACTCTGACAATGATATATTAATTAAAATATCTAATTAACTATAAAGTTACAATCAAGTCTTTGGAGCTGTCAAAGAAGAACTTCTGAACAATAAAAATGTTCCCTTCTGTGTTTGATTCTCAGTAAAATGGAGCAATGCATTTACACTAGAGAGCACCGGACAACGAGGCTGCAGCATAAATCAAACATGACCTTAAACTTAAAGTCAGAGACACCAGGGATTAATTAAAACCACAACAAAGTGCAGGCGTACCAGCAATGGAATTTTCATCACATACAAGAACGTCCACTCGAGTGAAAATGAGGGTTTGCAAGAAAGAAAGAAAGAGAGAGAGAGAGAGAGAGAGAGAGAGAGAGAGAGAGAGAGAGAGAGAGAGAGAGAGAGGTTTGTTTGACAGTGAACACAATTAAAGATGGAATAAACACAACTCTTTACGCTCAGAGTGACATTGTGTTATAATCGTCCCTCTGCAGACGTCCTGCTCCGCTTCTCTGGTTTGTTTAAACCGCATATTTGTCCACAGACACATTCCATAATTGGGCCTTTTGAAGTGCGTATGTGCAAAATAAAACAGGTTGTCGGAAATACGCTGTTTAAATGTCATTTACTGTACAGGAGAGAGAAAACGTTACTTACTGTATGTACCTTTCTACAAGCCTGGTCATAGTTACATTTTACCAAAGAACTGAACAAAGAAACGTACAATAAACCCTTTTTTTTTATTTCTCTCTGATTGAATGATTGGGACATACAGTATACTTTGTGGTAAAAATAAATAATAATAAAAAAAAAACATTTACACACTTGGTTCTTTTATAAATTCATTACAGATTGTTTATCACAAAAACCTTCTAATTGTACTTTGGGATTTTTCCCGTTAGGGGTCACCACAGCGGATCATCAGTTTCCACCTCACTCTATCCTCAGCATCGTCTACTCTTACACCAGTTATCTGCATGTCCTTGTTTAACACATTCATATATCTCCTCTTTGGCCTTCCTCTTGACCTCTTACCTGGCAGCTCCATCTCCAATATCCTTTTGTATGACAAAATCTGCTAGGTTAAAAATATACATACATCATCTTGAGTTATAAATTTTGTTGATGTAGATAGTTGTTTCAATAAAATTGGCTTTGTGGCATGGCCTTCTTGTGACTGATTATGATTGACTACATTTGGTAGCTTCTCCGAGCCAAGTAAAAAGAGATCAAATTGCCTTGAAAAATTTCATCCCAAGTCCAATAAAAGACCTCAACAGTGTGCGTAAAATTTCACTTAGATAAATAAATAAATATATATATATATGCTACATCTTACTCTAATTGATAGAAATAAAACCTCTTCTGCATCGTTTCAGTTTAATATATTTCTGTTTTCATAAGGCACATCTATAAAATTACCCAGAATTTAGCTACAGCAACATTCACCGCTCTTTTATTACAACAGTGTTGGTGGTAATTTGGTACAGCTCAACAATCAACAATAAACTAATGTGCAATACAAGACAAGACAGCACAAGCAAGAAAAGTACCAAATTATATTAGAAGGGCCAGAAGTGTGAACGTTGCTGAAGAGTCTATGCAATGTTGATACCTGTGTGCTACTGCTTTGTAAGTCAAATATCCAATAACACATTTGACTCCCTGTGCAACAGAAGAGAGGTTGTGAACGTTAAAACACACAAACACTCTCCTCTTTCCATAAGGTGTGTAATGGGACTACCATAGAATCACCTCAGAGAAGATAATATTTGATAGAGAAGGGGGAGGGATGAAAAAATGAGAGCCGGAGAGAGAGAGTGAGTTTTAGCTATGTTGGCCATGTTGGCCATGTTGATGAAATGGAAATAATCGTCTCTGTGAAAAGTCACAGGACAACACAAAATACACACAGGATATGAATGATAAACATGTTTGCAATAAACATCGTTGCAGTACTTGCAATACATCTTTGAATACAATTTCTAGAAGAGACCTGAGTAGTAAAGTGGCACTCTTAAATGCCAAATGTTTTAACATACACAGACTTTATATCTAAACTATTAAATTCTTAATGAGGTTTGAGTTAGTTATATAAAATGAATTAAGCAAGATGTGTAACAAACTATTTACTCATATATATATATATATATATATATATATATATATATATATATATATATATGAGTAAACTGAACACCTTTTGGGATGAACTGGAACAAACCTCCTCACCTAACATCAGAGCTCTGTATATATATATATATATATATATATATATATATATATATATATATATATATATATATATACAGAGCTCTGATGTTAGGTGAGGAGGTTTGGGGTGCAGTCGGTGTTCCAGTTCATCCCAAAAGGTGTTCAGTGGGGTTGATGTTAGAGCTCTTTGTACTGTTAGAGCTCTGTGTACTCTGTGTACACTCGAGTTCTTCTATTCCAACTTCTGTAAACCTCATGGAGCTTGCTTTGTGCGCAGGGGTATTGTCATGCTGAAACCGGTTCAAAGGTTCCAGTTAGGGGCAGCCTTAATGCTACAGCATAGAATGGGATTCCATACAATTGTGTATGTTCAACTTTTTGGAAATAATTTATTAGAGTGATGGTCTAAATGCATAAATGCATATGTAAAGGGTTCTTTATTTTTTTTTTTTAAATGTGGTGTATGTATCGTCTATTATGTAGTGTCCTATCTCTTGTACTGTATGTTTTTGTGTATAGTCCTGTCTTCTGTTATTATCTCATGCAGCTGCATGTGATCCTTCGTCATGGGCAAATGTCCAACGAATATGTATATGTATGTATATGTATGATCCTTCGTCCTGGGCAAATGTCCGATGAATATGTATATGTATGTTACACTATATTTCATTTGTCTTGAAATATTGTATCTTGTAAACTGTCCTTTAAAAAATAAGCTCCAAACATAGGGATCCTATCTTGTGCACTAGAAGCTCTTGCTCTCTGAGAGGACAAGGTCCTCTAATGTAATGGTCCCCAACCCCCGGGCTGTGGACCGGTACCGGTCCGTGGACCAAATGGTACCGGGCCGCCCAAGGAACATTAAATTATTTCCATTTTATTTACTGTGGTGTATTTCTCTCGGGTTTGTCCAACTTTCCATGGACGAGAGGTTAACCGGGAGCTGAGAGACGTCACCTAAAGCCGCACCAATACCGCGCATGCGCAAAATATCATGATATCGGGCCGGGTTTAGGTGACGTCTGGAGTTGAGCGGCTGCAAGCGGCAGTGGTGTTGTAGCTTTGGTGGAGAGAGAAGGTGTGTATCGCTCTTCTCTCTGTTCACCGGTACTTTGTCATGTTTAACAGTGCTTGGTGTACGTGTATATTGTGTTTGCTCAAATTTAACCCACAAATTTGCAAAAATGACCATGAAACAGGCGTCGTTAGAACGTTAGAAACTCTGCCGCTGTTCTGGATTAAAGTCATGGCGGAATACCCTGAGATTGTCACCACAGCACTTAAATCCCTATCGCCATTTCCGACATGCTATCTGTGTGAAGCAGGGTTTTCTGCAGTGACCAAACAAAACAACGGAATAAACTGGACATAAGCAACACACTTCGGGTGTCATTGTCTCCTATTACCCCAGATGGAACCGTCTCGTTGTAAAGAAACAAGCTCAGGGTTCTCATTGATTTAGCGTTGTAGTGAGTTGAAAAGGCATGTATAAAAAGAATTAAATTAAAATGATTAATTTTAATTTAATTGTATAGCCGCCAATCTCCCACCCCCAGCGGGCCACGATAAAATTATCAAACATTGACCGGTCCGCAGCGAAAAAAAGGTTAGGGACCACTGCTCTAATGGTCTACAAGCCCCTACTAACCCCTGGATTCGCTTTATGGCCAGATCCTTATCCTGCAACCTTATACTGTAACAATCCTGGTTATTTCCAAACCCCACTACTACAATCTGCAGGATCCATCAGGGTCCTGTTTCTACAAGATCCTCCCCTTACAAGCCCTTGTTTTTGTCAGAATCCCACTACAATAAGCCTCTGCTCCCTTGAGGATGATAGAAGCCACTGCCAAATCTATGTGGATTTTAAATTGTTCTGGAAATGCTTGCTAAGAGAGGCTAACCACGCAGGATTCTTGAGAGGGATTTTCAAGTTCATTAATGTTCATATCATCGCTAATTCTAACTTGACAGTTTACATAAGCTAATCTGACAAAGCCTCATTCAGTGCAATGATTATGATGAAAGACCAAGTGTTACTCATGAAGAATGGCCACGCAAAGACACATTATATTTATGCATGAAATACATACGCATCAAAACATTTTGATCATGCAGTATACGCTGTCTTTTAATCCAGTTTCACACACATTAGTCAACACATGGCATACCTTAATTTTGTTCCGCAAAAAAGTCCCATCTTGGCCATCTGTGCATATGAGCACCTTCTTCGTTTCCTTGTTTTAGTTTCAGATCTCAGCATGGCACAAGTTAGCAAAGCTGCATGCTGCGTTCCGGGCTTCATGCTGGCTACTTGGCATGTCGCCATATTATTTTGAACAAAATCATTTAAATTGTTTCACATGCAGTCTGGGCACCCAAGTCAACTGGACTGTAAGTGCACTCACCTTGAAGTCTGGCACTACAGACAATTCAAATGTGTGTGACTGTGACTGTGACTTGTAACCAAGGATGATTTCTAAATTTGTCCAATGAAACCCAAGCTTAAAATACAGGGAAGTGTTTGGGTGAAGTCAGTATCAGGTGTTATGTCTTAATAGACCTGCTCATGCATTTACAACCTCTAGATTAGATTACTGTAAATTACTGTCTGGATGCCATGAAATATCCTTCAACAATCTCCGGTTATGGGGGGCACTGTGGCTTAGTGGTTAGCACGTTTGCCTCACACCTCCAGGGTTGGGGTTCGATTCCCGCCTCCGCCTTGTGTGTGTGGAGTTTGCATGTTCTTCCTCGGGGGTTTCCTCCGGATACTCCGGTTTCCTCCCGCGGTCCAAAGACATGCATGGTAGGTTGATTAGCATTTCTGGAAAATTGTCCGTAGTGTGTGTGTGTGTGTGTGTGTGTGTGTGTGTGTGTGAGTGAATGAGAGTGTGTGTGTGCCCTGTGATGGGTTGGCACTCCGTCCAGGGTGTATCCTGCCTCAACGCCTGAGAAGTTCGGATAAGCAGTAGAAAATGAATGAATGAATGAATGAATGAATCTCCAGTTATTATTGTGCTCAGCCTCCTAGCAAGAACTAGAGAACCAGTGTACTGTCCTATGCAACTGATATTGGCTAACATGTAGGGCTTTATAAAGTGCAAAAAAAAAAAAACCCTGACATTCTGTATTCTATATATTCAGGTCTGTCAGAAATAACCAAAATTGTCAGGGAGTTAGGGTAACTACTGTATATGTTTAATATACTGTTTAATTTTTTTGCTAATTTTTCCATGTGATAATTTTATATTGTCAAAAGCAAAGCAGAGCCTTGTTGGTGTAACATATTCCACTCTTAAACCACTAGTCATTCCTGACTGAGCACTGGCAATGCTGTACGCTATCATTATACATGTTGCTCATAAATACATCTCTTGCTATTCCATACATAGGGTTCTACTCCAAACACAGGCCCTTCTAAGAGCTGCAAGCCCCAAACCTGCTATCTGGATCCTACTTCCCAAAGCCATTGCTTCTGGACCGATCATGATCCCTCTAGCTTATGCTCTCATATGGTCCCTACTCCTACAAGCCTGCATTTCTGTCCAAATCCCCCTGCTACAATCTACCAGATCCCATCAGAATCCTACTCCAGAAGCATCCCAGTCCTACAAGACCCGTCTCTGATCAGTATCCTACTTTTACAAACCTTTGCTCCTATTTCAATTCAAAAGGTCCTGCCTCCATTCCCTCAAAGGAGGATACTGTTTGAATCCCATCTTATGGAGGTTTAAACGCTCCTGCTCTAATATTATTAACTATGCTCACCCTTCTATTCCAGCTAAAATAGGGTTCACCATTCATATCCACAAAGGGCCAATATGGCTTCTGATTTTCATTACATCTATGTAGCCAGACATCACAGTGCACATCTCTCTCTCTCTCTCTCTCTCTCTCTCTCTCTCTCTCTCTCTCTCTCTCTCTCTCTCTCTCTCTCTCTCTCTCTCTCTCTCTCTCTCTCTCTCTCTCTCTCTCTCTCTCTCTCTCTCTCACACACACACACACACACACACACACATTCAAAAAAAAAAAAAAAATCACAAGCTCGTTTACACTTAGGGACAATTGTAGTCACTAACCAGTATGTTTTGGGACAGTGGGAGGAAACCCAGGCAAAACCTGCATGTTTTTACACAGGAGGCTCATCTAAAGCTACAGTTCTACTGACTCTATTCATAAACAGTGTATATTGTACAGTAGATGCCCTTATTGCTAACCAGTATGTAGTCAGAAAGCATTCCTTAGAAAATTTCCCCAGACTAGCTGGTATTAAAAGTCCCTCATCATTCATTGTGCAGGCCAGTGGAGAATATGCTCTCCTAGGTCCTCCTGAAAGTGAATTAGTTCCCCCACAGTTTTTATCCTCCTTTGCTCGAGTCTTCTTTGTCACTGTCACTCTGGCTTGCTCAGTCTGGGATAATGTGCTGATAAGCCTGTATCTTCTATGAAAATAAAATTATACTGTATAAGAGACTGGAACATTTAACACAGTGTTATACTCTGAATGAAATGGCTGGCATCAGAACTGTTTGCAGGGATATGAAAAAAAATGCACTGATCCTGAGCAAAATATTAATATAGATTTCTGGTACATTATGATACATTATTTGGTACTGAACTCAGACTTTTAGGCCCCAGTATATAGAACCGGGAGCTTTGAAAGCCTGTACTCCAGACTCCGTCAGGTCAGAAAGACTCTGTAGATCAGTCTTAGTCTTTCATGTTTTCCCAGATATGGTGTGTTTTGAAAGTCTTTCTCTCCTTCTCATCAGTCCTCCATATGCTTTTCCTTCCTTGCCCCATGAGTGCATTAGAGCCAAAGGGCTAGGGATGAAGTCCATCCTGCCATTAAGACCACAGGGAGTGAGAGTAAGAGAGAGAAAGAGAGAGAGAAAGAGTGAGAGTGAGTAAGAGAGAGAGAAAAACACATTCCTTCTAAAAGCACCAGGCTGTCACAGAGGTTAATGCAGCTCCTCTAAGGATTAACCCTTAATGTTCCATGTGGGTCTAAATGGCCCATCTACAATTTTTTTTTTCAAAAATAAATAAATAAAATGAATAAATGAATAAATAAATAAATAAATAAATAAATAAATAAATATAAAAAAGCAAATAAATAAATGAATAAACAAACAAACAAACAAATAAATAAATAAATAAATAAATAAATAATAGGGATGTGAGATAGCTAATAAATGATAAGTTGGGTACTTGTGTTCATTATTAGGTTTTAAATGATTTAATATAGTTAATCAACCAGTGTTTGTTTGTTTGTTTGTTTATTTGTTTGTTTGTTTATTTTCCATTTCATAATTTAATCACATGATGCAAGGATATGATTTGCCAGAATTTTGGTCATATACTGTATGGTCATCAAACTGAACATCACAATTCATTTATTATAAAATGTTGAAAAATGAATACACCGCTGAATATGACTTAATGTCAGGCATGCATATTCCACAGACGTTTCATTATCACAAGTATTAATAATGAATAAGTCATATTATATTACTAAGTATAATAATAATGTGCTTGGTTATTTCACTTGCGTTGTTTTCAGTTGTCCTGTGTGGTAGCATGTTTTTGTATCCCATCTTCCGATCTATACAGCATCTTTGTGCCCATCTTTCTTCTTTCGACATCTGTCGATGTAGATCCCTAATGGGCAAACCGTGGTGAGTAGAAAACGCCCTCAGATGGCATGAGGAAGAAGTCTTGCGAGTTTCTTCATAATGAGAACCCATCCTCTGATGCGTGACACTGGATAGTGGGATTTTAATTACTATAATTCAACACATAGGTTGTCGGGTGTTGTGAAGGACACTACATTTATTTATAACACTTGCAATCTCAGAGGGACAAAAAATTGGCACCCTAATCACTGAATCACCTTAAATAAGAATACTGGAATGAGTAGAGGACAGAAATAAAGTAGGCAGTTCAAATTTATTTTGGGTTGCTAATGAAGATAACTGTGGATGTATATGTAAACGCTGTAAATACTTAGCTTAGTTTGCATGTTGTACCAGCCATAAATTTCACCCAAAACATTAAAAACACTGACCGGTGATGTATATACATATACTGTATATGCCTAGTCAACTGCAAGTATCCTACCCTTTGGTATATCTGATCCTAACCTCATGCAATTCATCCTGACCTACTGATCCATAATGTCTGTGAGGGAATAGCCAAAAAAAAAAAAAAGAGCTGAGGAAGCACTGCAGGATAGCTTACAGTACAGAGTTGAAAGCACTCTGATCGCATGGGGAGGACATTAAGGGACTTAGTCACTGTATAACAGACTACATCAGCTGTTTCACTAAAAAAAAATGCGAAGGAGCTCCTGAATAAGTAGAAGAAGACATTTTTGTTCGAGATTTGGAAAACTAAGCCAGAGATAGGAAGCACAAAAAAGTTAGCAAAAAAAAAAAGTGCTATTAGTATTGAGTATCGATAAGTAGGAATATGACTTGGATGCTAAGATAGTTAGCGTAGAAATTAGCATAGAATTTAGTCATGTATATATAGCCCAGGACTTTTGACTTTTGATGCTTCAAAACTTAAATAAGCTCTACGTCGTCGTACTCATATCACTGCACCTTGTGTTGAGTTGATTTACATTTTATAAGAAATCGAAATTTTCAACTTAAACAAAATATAAACACATAATCACTTGAGAATGAGATCTAATAACCATCCTACAGTATATGTGACCAATCTCAACTCATATTTAGCATGACACTTTGTATTGTGTTATAGATTGTATTTGATTTGATTAGCACGTTCGCCTCACACCTCCAGGGTTGGGGTTCGATTCCCGCCTCCGCCTTGTGTGTGTGGAGTTTGCATGTCCAAAGACATGCATGGTAGGTTGATGGGCATCTCTGGAATATAGTCAGTAGTGTGTGAGTGTGTGAGTGAATGAGAGTGTGTGTGTGCCCTGTGATGGGTTGGCACTCCGTCCAGTGTGTATCCTGCCTCGATGCCCGAAGTAGACTGAGAAAGGCACAGGCTCCCTGTGACCAGAGAAGTTCGGATAAGCGGTAGAAAATGAATGAATGAATGAATGGATTAATGAATGAATGAATGAATTAGATTGGATTTGGGTTAGAACTCATTTTCATCACCTGAGCTATGAGGAAGAGATGAGAAATAAAACTGCTGATGTTCTCCCAAGCTGCCTGCTGGTTTCTTTGTGACAAAAAGCACAATCAAACATTCTCTCAGCAGTTAAACTTAGAAAATCCTTGGAATCTTTTGTGTACTTTTATATTTCAAATGCATTAAGAGTTTAAGCTTTAACACGAGTGAAAAATCTCAAGCTGTACTTCAACTTTTACCGGAATTTTGTATTAATTCCTTAGTTGCTCAAGAACTACATGAAAATAACCGTAAAGCTACAGTATGAGAGCTACGAGGGTCCGGAACTGCTGCTGCATTTAAAAGTTTGCCCACGTCAATCACCGATATGTGTATAATTCCGTAAAAGACAGGGGAAACCATGGCGGTTGCTGCAAACCTGAGACGGAACGCCTGCTACATCCAGACTGGAAAGCGGTATCGGGGGAAAGGAGAGATGGTGTGGGTGTAAAGATGTGACAGGAAGACAAGGTGGAACTTTTCAGAATAGTTGGTTAGAAAGAAGTCTTGTCACATCATCAGCCACTGAGATGCCCAGACAAAACCAGGATTTATATTAACCCTTGATTAGCAATACATGAACATGGGGATGGCCTGAAACGAAGGACATAAATAAATAAACAAACAAATAAATAAATAAATAAATAAATAAATAAATAAATAAATAAATAAATAAATAAATAAAATATTGGTGAGTACAGTGGCTTAGTGGTTAGCATGTTCACCTCACACCTCCAGGGTTGGGGGTTCGATTCCCGCCTCCGCCTTGTGTGTGTGGAGTTTGCATGTTCTCCCCGTGCCTCGGGAGTTTCCTCAGGGTACTCCGGTTTCCTCCTCGGTCCAAAGACATGCATGGTAGGTTGATTGGCATCTCTGGAAAATTTTCCGTAGTGTGTGAGTGTGTGAGTGAATGAGAGTGTGTGTGTGTGTGTGTGTGTGTGATGGGTTGGCACTCCGTCCAGGATGTATCCTGCCTCGATGCCCGATGACGCCTGAGATAGGCACAGGCTCCCCGTGACCCGAGAAGTTCGGATAAGCGGTAGAAAATGAATGAATGAATGAACAAAGTATTCCAGTAGTGTATACCTCAAAGCTCTCCTAATCTCTCAATGTAGTGTTTTAACCTTTTTTATATTATTTTCTTCCAAGATTAAGGACGACACTCTTACAAATACAACACTCATCTTCTATGCATTTATTTTTACAATATTTAGAAGACAAATTGTTAAAGCCTTGTTCAAGAGCCCAGAACAGGTACAGTAGCATGGCAGTTGTGAGACCTGAACTTACAACTTTCCAGGCAATAGAAAAACATCTTAAGCCCTGAGTTACCACTTCACATGCTTGTACCTGTTTCTTTGGGGTTCTCTGGTTTCCACTCATCTCTAAAAAACATGCCAATAGGTGCATTGAGTGAGAAAACATGTTCTTGATGACATACATGTACACACTGTATGTCACTCCGGCATTTTATCACAGTCCTACCTTCTACCTAATGAGATGAGTTTTTTTTTTTGCATGACACACAGACATAAGGAGAAAAGCTCCATATAGACAGTAGCTGGAGTTCAGGATCGAACCATAAACCCTGCGATTTTGAGGCGGCAACTTTAGAGCCGCCCACAAACAGAACCGAAAAAAGTCATAACAGGCACATAACACACCTGAGAGAAACAGGGTGAAATGTGGTCATTAAAAACGCTTGGCGTTTTGTAAATGTGAAGCGGAAAGGAGATGTTAGCGACATCCTTCTTTTTCCATCGCTTTCCTCTCCCACCGGTGCTTTGTGCTATAAAATCTAAAGAGACAGCCTGAGGCGATGGCTCTGAACATTGCTAAGTAGGGAACACTACAGGAGGGTTAAGTGGTCCAGGTTGGACTTATTCAACCTCTGAATGAAAAAAAAAAGAAGCAATGGGTGAAAAACAGTAACACAGTAAAGGCCAGTGATTTTGTACTGCCTTGCGAGCATGTGCACTTTCAAAGCTATTTATTTCAAGAGTTGGGAAATTGGTGGAGGTGCTATGTTATATTGGTAGCCATGGTGTGTGGAGAAAACCATGGCAACCTGTTTTGGGCTTTAAATTCAAGCCTATCTGTGTGTACACAATGTATTTAGGTGTTAAAGGTGTTAAAAGGCTTTAAAAGGTTTTTCTCACCTAAGCTGGTGTGAACGCGGTGTCAACTTATTCAGCCATTAATGCTAAAGATAAAGATTTACTAATTGCTAGACTTGATCAGAGCACTACAGAGAATTGTTTATTGCTTTAACTAGGCTTTACGTTATTCGGAAAAAAAAAATCTGCGACGGAAATTTGTGCTGAAATCGTTATGAATTACTGAAATATTTTAAATATCAGAAGTGTGTATGAAGTGCGCATGAAATATTCGAATATATTAAACACTCAGGTAACTTTTGCTAATCTTGTTGTGGATTTTCTGCATATTTTTTATATTCTGTGAATTTTCCAGGAGGGCACGGTGGATTAGCGATTAGCACGTTCGCCTCACACCTTCAGGGTTGGGGGTTCGATTCCCACCTCCGCTTTGTATGTGTGGAGTTTGCATGTTCTCGCCGTGCCTCGGGGGTTTCCTCCGGGTACTCCGGTTTCCTCCCCCGGTCCAAAGACATGCATGGTAGGTTGATTGGCATCTCTGGTAAATTGTCCGTAGTGTGTGACTCCGTCCAGGGTGTATACTACCTTGATGCCCGATGACGCCTGAGATAGGCACAGGCTCCCCATGACCCGAGGTAGTTCGGATAAGTGGTAGAAAATGACTGAATTTTCCATGATGTGCAGAAACAAACGTCCAATCAATACTTACATGAATGTGATTATGCAAAAGATATTTCTTTTATATACAGTAGTAAATAACTGCACCTATACACTGACTCCCAACATGACATATCAACATAAAAATAGAGTTGTGCGGGAACGGGTCACAGAAATACAGGGCACACAGAAATAAATCAGCATTTTTGCACTTCCATGGTCGGTTCCGTGGGGCTGAAGTGAGTGGATGCTCTTGAAATGTTTTTTGGTGATATTTTACATGTCTTGGGAATCTAGTGGCTGAATAGGACGTCAGAGGTTGTCGGTGACTCTGTGACATTAAGCATTAAACGTCATCAGACTAAGCTCATCTATTTTTCAGCCTTTCTGTGTTTATACGAATCTTCTATAAACACACTTCGAACTCTTTTTCAGCTTTTGAGGAAACTTGACTGGGTGTGACGTTGAAGTCATGTGACTTTGCCTGATGTAGCTTTGTACTTCTGCTTGATTATACTTAAGCTTCACAATCCAGAAACATTGTGTTTATTTATGAAGATTATCCTGATGGACAAAACATGTAAAAAACATAAAATTACAGAGTATATTTCTGCAACGATCCGTTAACCGATGGTCGATGAAACCAGAGTGACGATCGCTTCTAAACATCCTGCACACCTACGGCACTCTGTATACTGAATCTGAATGAAAGCAGGAAGTAAACAGAATGACACGGGCATTCAGAGGAAACACATGGTTAGGAATAATCATTGCAAATAGAAACTTCTTGAATACTCGAGAAGACTAAAGATGACACAAGTTGATACTGTTTAATTCACTAAAGATGTTGATTCATTTTTTATATCAGGAGCTTAAACATGAAAATCACAAGTTTCTATTAATACACTTGTTCTAATTAATTATTTCTATAGTAACAACTCATACTCAGGGACACCAGAACACAGGGTTTAAGTATGGTGTGTGTGTATGTGTGTGTGAGTGTGTGTGTGTGAGATATATATATATATATACTGTATACTGCATATATGCATATCACACACACACTATATATACTGTACTATACTATATATACTATAAATGGTTACGTAGCTTAGCAATACAGCAGTTGGAGTATTAAATAAATGTTTCCACTGCTAATTAAAATCAAGTTTCCTGTAGATCTGTACACATTCATTTGTAAACTCCACACTGATTTTGCATAAACTGTGAAGTTCAAAAAGCTCAAAAGAATAGCTACTCAAACCGCACAGCGAACATGAACATATGTCTGAAATTGTAAAAGCTACAATATCCAGAACGTTGTCATACGAGTCTACAATATAAACCGAGTTAATGTTATCCATATGTTGTCGCTTGGCATCCGTTTGGAGTTTGCTGCGGTACAACTTCTTGTGCTTTGTTTCACTTTTAAGCTTGATACGTTCAAAAAAACCGCAAGCTCTCTTAAAGCTTTAAACGTTTGTAGCATGTAAACAAAGAAATTCAAGGAAACTCGACCTATAAAGTGATGTCATATCCCAAACCCAGTATGCTATGACGAACAGCCTGCTTCCATTAACAATCAATAATTTGCTAGCTTAGCTTGATACAGCTCTTCTTATACAGTATATATGAAGTGAAGGTAATGTAAGATAGTGGGGCTTTTTACACCTGGTCACTTCATGCGTTTTCTGTGATCAGATAGCTATCCGACGGTAAAAATGCCCACCGAAAAAATGCCCTCCGAAACGGTTTCGAGACGGATATAAATCCGATCATTCGAAGCCCTTCAGGAGTTGGTCTGGGACGCATTTCAGATGAAACTGGACATGTGTAAATGAATGTGGTTGTTCAAGCCACATACGTCAGCGCTATACTCCTCCCAAACAGAAGTACGTCACTCGCAGGTGACTCGCGAGTCGCGCATCGCGCCAGAAACAGAAATAAGGTAAAATATATTTGCATTTTGGGCGGGAGTAGAAAGATCGGATCGATATCCGATTCGCCGAGACGCATTTATGTGGCCTAATGTAAATGGAACAGTTTT
>NC_062522.1:6641503-6651503 GCF_022655615.1 Tachysurus fulvidraco
CATTTACAAGGTGGAAAGTCATCGTGAATACAAATCACATACTGATGAATTTGTTAGGTTTGGAAATGAAATGTTGCTTTTATTGATTTTTTTTTTTTGTTTGTTTTAAACAGATTGTTTTGACTCGTAATGTGATTAGAGTTTGCAAGGACTGTAAAGGAAATGAAGTTTTGTAGTTCAGGTCAGTGTTTGGTACTTTTTCACTTTTACACTGAATTCCTATTAGATTGCTTTAAACCTAAACAAACAAACAAACAAACAAACAAATAAATAAAAGTCTACACGTCTCTTGTCTACAGTATTGAAGAAAAAAACCTAAATACAAAATTTCATAATTTAATGATTGAGGCTTTTTTTTCATCCTTCTGGTTATAAATTCCAAATAAAATTGTTATAAAAGAATAATCGGCACTTTCTGACCAATCGGAATACAAAATGTAATTTTAAAAAAAATAATTTTGATTCATTTAATTGTATTTTTTTTTTCTTGATTCATTTGAAACTTTATCACAATGTAACTTGAGCCAGTGAATGTGTTCCCTATTCTTTTGGAAAATAACTTCCTGGACTAACTTCCTGGACTAACTTCCTGGACTAACTTCCTGGACTAACTTCCTGGACTAACTTCCTGGACTAACTTCCTGGACTAACTTCCTGGAAAAAATATGGACTAAAAATCAGATTTCAACAGTTATTTTCTCAGCGCAAATAATGTCATTAATACAAATAAAAACAGATGGATAATTAACACAGCATGATACAGTTCTGGTTTCTTTTCTGTGTTCATGTTCGTGTCACACGCAGCAACATGATCACAATAATAGATGGGATTTCTTTTGAGAAAGTGACATTGTAGCATATGTGAAGAGAAAGTGGAAGACTTTTTAACAGCTTTAGCTGTCACTGTAATGGGCAGTTTAGTTAATCAGCCTCTCTACTTTACTTCCTTTTTTCTTTTAATGGCTCCCAAGTACAGACACAATGCATGTGATGTACTGTACACAAAAGTAATTTGAGTAAAAAAGTTGAATGATTTTATGTTTTAAGCTAACTTATTCTTAGATCCCATCATCATCAGTCTCATTCAGATAACTTTAGGGCAGTTTTGGGCAGTCGTGGCCTAACGGTTAGAGAGTCTGACTTGTAACCCGAAGGTTGTGGCTTCGAGTCTCGGGCCGGCCACGACTGAGGTGCCCTTGAGCAAGGCACCGAATCCCTGAATCCCCCCAACTACATAATTGGCTGCCCACTGCTCCGGGTGTGTGTTCACAGTGTGTGTGCACTATGCAGAGAACGAATTCTGAGTATGGGTCACCGTACTTAGCCGTATGTCACATCACTTTAGTTTAGTAGTTAACTTTTATATTTAGTAGACTATAATTTGCAGAATTCCAGAATGATACATGCCCTTATCCAAAGCATCAAGTATTAGCTACGTTTGCTAATCAAATGCTATAAGATACCGCTGCCTTGACCTTTCTTAAAGCTATTGCATCCGTTTTGACTCATCTTTGTGTCAACGTTTTTGACGAGATTTTTTATCCCTTAATCCTTTTAATCAGTAAACTGGCTTTCCTTATTTTACTATTATTTTATTGCCACAAGCCTGATCTAAAACGGCTCAGGACTTTGTTGGCTTTCAGCGTGAGGCGTGTGTTTTTCCCTCTGTTTTTAACCTTACACAGAATTTTAGTGGTTGAAGATAAACACCTATAGATTTTAGAGGCTTATGAACAAGAACTTCTAAGAGAGCAGAAACGGGTTTGATATCACTGTTTACTTTGATAGAAACATTTGATTGAAATGTTTGTTCTTTTGGAACTTTTCTATGAATATCTTGCCCCGAGTATGCTACGTAAAAACAGAAATATTTATGAAACATTAACATTTCCTAAAGCTCTGAGTGTCTATGTTCATACTGTATGAGCTTCATAGTAAAGACCACTGTGGAGTGGGACATTCGTTCATTCATTTTCTACCGCTTATCCAAACTTCTCTGCCTATGTCAGGCGTCATCAGACATCAAGGCGGGATACACCCTGGACGGAGTGCCAACCCATCACAGGGCACACACACACTCTCATTCACTCACACAATCACACACTACGGACAATTTTCCAGAGATGCCAATCAACCTACCATGCATGTCTTTGGACCGGGTAAGGGAACCTGAGTACCCAGAGTACCCCTGAGGCACGGGTTGAACATGCAAACTCCATACATACAAGGCAGAGGCAGGAATCAAACCCATAACCCTGGAGGTGTGAGGCGAACGTGCTAACCACTAAGCCACCGTGCCCCCCGGAGTGGGACATGACAAAGAAAATCTATACTGAACATGGACACAACAAAACAAGAGGAAATTCCATTTTTTTTTTCAAAACCAATAATGAAACAAATTCAATTCAGATAATTGGTTAAATATAAGGATGAATAAAAAAAATCATTTAAAACCTTACATATCTAAATCGCCATAATTCACCAATGGTGGCTCAAACAATTAAGACTATAGGTCATCAATTGGACATTCAGGGGTTCAAACCTCTTTGCTGCCACTGTTTGGCCCTTGAGCCTCTCTGCTACAAGGGCACTGCATTATATCGGACCCCAACATCCTAAGCTGGGATTTGTGAAGAAAAAGATTTCCATGTTCTTTAATGTTGATGTGACAGGCTTCTTCTTCTCTTCAAGAGCTTAGAGAAAAATCAATACTTTCCTACAAACTGATATGTCTGTTAAATAATAAGAAGGAAATGGTCTATATTGATAAACTATAGTGTGTTATAGTTAGTACCATGCATCTCATATTTGCCCTAAAGACAGTGTGTGATTTACAGCCGAATCTGAAATCTGATTGTACGAACAGATGCGATGAGAAATAACCTATGATTAGCTGCAGCATTGCGAATAAACCGTGATAACAAGAAAAAAAATCCACTGAAATAACTGAATTTATTTGATTATATATTGGCAGCGGTCCAGACTGCTTTAAAAAATGTTCAGACACCAGGAAAAAAAAACAAAAAACATCAACATCCAACAAAGGATGTGTCAAACAGTTATTTTTATTTTATTTTTCGGGATAAAATGCCTGAAGTACACTTGCTAATTTATTCAGTCGACTCCCAAGTTGTTATGTTTTGTGCTGTTAGAATGGTGTTGTGAAGCAAAGCTAAAACATTTCGCACACCAATCTGTTGTTATTTTATATGTTTATCGACTCTGGGACTAAAATGACTGAAATACCCATCGTTACTTGACTGCAAATGATTAATGAGTAGATAGTAATTAGATATCTGGTCATTTGAATGAAAAAATGTTACCATGGTAACTATCCAACAAGTGAAAGTGAAGGTGCTTCCTCCAAGGCAGGTAAAAAGATGCTGGCATCTTCTTTTCGAATCTCTTCTTGAACCAGTCAATACAACAGAAGCTAAAGCTAAAAGCTAAAGTTAAAGCTAAAAACAACAATGATAGATAGATAGATAGATAGATAGATAGATAGATAGATAGATAGATAGATAGATAGATAGATAGATAGATAGATAGATAGATAGTCTTCTGCTTAAGACATCATTATGCTCGTCTTTCCCCATTTGTGTGTCTGTGAATAAAACTAAATGAAAAAAAATGAAGGAATAAATGGAAATACAACCTCCCTGCATGAACAAGCTCACAGAAGCTCATGACTGGCTGGTGTCATTGTGATTGACAGCTGAGACAGGGTATGCTATCCCTTTTTCACTGAGAGTCAGTCATGGTGAGTTTTTCTCTCTCAGGCTCCTGGGTACATTTGGCTCTTACATAATCAGGCTTTAAACCTCAGACCTTTGGATAAGAAAACCAACACTTTTCTGGTTGACGTGTACGATTTAAGCTATATGCAGTACGGTGAGTCTTGCGTTTGAATCGAGTCTAGAATATAAGGTTTTATTTTGTCACATACAGTAAGCGTCTTGATTACTGTAATGCTTTGCTGGCTGGAGTTCCTAAAGCTACCCTAAGTAAATTACAGTTGGTACAAAATTCAGGTGCTAGAATTCTGACTAGGACCAGTGCAAAGGAGCACATCACACCTATCCTGGAAAAATTGCACTGGCTTCCAGTTAGTTTTTGTATTGATTTTTAAATTCTCATGCTCACTTATAAGGCCTTGAATAATTCGGCCCCTCAATATTTGTGTGAGCTGTTAACCCCCTACATTCCTACACCTGCTCTATACTCTTCTGAAGCTGGTCGTCTGACTGTCCAAACAACACGGCTAAAACTGTATGGGTGAACGGCTTTTTCTTATTTGGCTCCCAAATTGTGGAATTCCCTGCCCTCAGAGATTAGGAATGCAGAATCCCTGGGTTTTATTAAATCCCACCTTAAAACGTACCTTTTTTATGGTAGCCTTTATGTGATTTCTTTGTTTGTTATTTATTGGCTTTTTACTTTTGTATAGTTAGTTTTAGAGCCTGTAATGTTATGTGTATCTTTTAATTTCATCTTTTATGTAACGCGCTTTGAGAAGCTACTTTTGAAGGCGCTATACAAAATAAAGTTTATTATTAACTGATTGAGCCACAACTGCCCTTTTCAAGTTTTGAGATGTGTTAAGAATTTACTTGGATTTGTCTAAAATTATTGCCATTTGTAGCTGGAATTGGCTTTGTATGGTGTATTGTTCTGGTTAAAAATGGTTTAGAAAAAAAAAAATAATAATAAAAAATAAATAAATAATAAAGATCGGATAAGCGGTAGAAAATGAGTGAGTGAGTGAGTGAGTAAGAGTGAGTAAATGATAAATTATAATAATAAAATATAATAATAATAATAACAACAACAACAACAACAATTATTATTATTATTATTATTATTATTATTATTATTATTATTATTATTATTATCCAGGATAGGAACTCACTGAGATAAAATCTCTTTTTCATTGACCTGGTGAAAAAGACCTGGCCATGTAGCAAAAGACAACAATTTAAATACAAAGCAACAATAAAAACAACAGAAAAACTGTATAAAAATAAATTGCAGTATATAATTAAACTTTGCAGAAACAACCTCCAACACAGTTATTCTAAAAGCCATAAATTCGACCAGCTACAATAGCACAGTACATCTGAAGTGTTCCTGTAAGTTGTTCCAAGTTAATGAGGTGTTAAAGTTTAACAACAAGGCTTGTGTTGTATTTTCTTTGTAAAAAGTTTGAGGAGAAATAATTCCTTCCACTAGATAATAGCTAAATCATATGAGGTTTGGCCTTGAAAAGCTTTCGCTTCCATCTGGACACGATCTTGCCTTGGCTAATTCATAAGCAACACATTACATATGCACCATTCTTCTGGGACAGACTTTTTCTCTTTTGGTGCTGTTTTTCACTTTGCAAAGCTCCTTTTCCAAATGCACAAAAAAAGTTTGCTCTATACGGTAGGTTCTTTAATTTGGTCAGTAATTACCAAGGATGACCTCACAATCCTGTACAGCCATGGCCACTCAATATTCATGTTCTATTCATGCACTGGCAGAAGACAGTAGACCTCCAAAACTCAAGGTAGCTGGCCAGAGAAAAGAGAAGGAACTTTTATCCGTATATGTTTCTAAAACAATATGTTCATTACAGGCTTTGTGATGTACAGTATTGTGTACTGTAAATGTACAGAGGTTAAAAACAAATCTTCTTCGCATCAGAAAGCTACGTGTGTTGCTGTAGCTACAGTATCACCATCGATCAGCATTAAATCTTACAGTAGTATTAAAGCACATCGAATTGGCTTTGCACTACCTTTTCAAAAGTTTTGGATCACTTGGAAATGTCCTTGATTTTCCGGTTTTGAATCATTTTGTGTTGTTCTACAAAGGTAGTAGTTCACAACATGGTAACATGCACTGCCGTTCAAAAGTTTCGTATCACATGGACATTTTTGTTTTCTAAAGAAAACCCCATTTTTATTCATTTTAGAAACATAAAATAAATCAGATCAGTTATAGGTGCTTTTTACACCTGGTCACTTCATGTGTTTTCTGTGATCAGATAGCCATCAGATCGTAAAAAGACCAGGTCTAAATGCCCTCCGAAACGTTTTTGAGACGGATATACTGTAAATTTGATCGTTCGAACCATTTCAGGAGGTGGTCTGGGACGCATTTCAGATGAAACTAAACGGGTGTAAATGAATGTGGATGTTCGAGCCATATATGTCAGCGCTATACTCCTCCCAAACCGAAGTACGTCACTCACAGGTGACTCACGAGTCGCACATCGCGCATCGCGCCAGAAAACAAATAAGAAGGACGACACGCAGGTACTTATTGCTCTTTGGAGCGATGAAATCGTCCAACAAAAGCTTTGTAAAACATATAGTAACAAAAGTATATACAAAGTACAGTATATACACCAAAGTGTGTTCCATTTCAATTACCCCGGAAATGAGGTAAAATTTATTGGCATTTTGGGCGGGAGTAGAAAGATCGAATCGAAATCCGATTCGCCGAGACGCATTTATGTGTCCTAATGTACTGTAAATGGAACAGTTTTAACAAATCAGATAGCTATCGGATCAGAGAGAACACATAAAATGCACTTAGAGAAAGATCTACATTGTCACAAAGAAGCCCATTTTGAGCAACCTCTCAGTCCTCTGTTTCAATCTCATCTTATTTTTGCTAATCCAACTTAATCATTTTATAAGGCTATGTGATTTTACAATCGTTCTTGAACAGCTGAAAACCGCTGTGGTGATTGAGGGAGCAAGAAAATTGGCTTTATTTAGGTTAGTTTAGTATCTGGAGCTTTTGAGTTTGTTTACAGGTGCAACATAGCCGGAAAGAAAGGATTAACTTACTTTTCATGGTAAGAATCAGAAAAACGAGCGATCCCAATTATGAACAGGATGCAGGATGGGATTTAGTTCAGCCAGTGTTTGGAATGTATATTGTTAACGTTAAATCGTACGCCTTGTTGAGTTATACATGTTGATTACAGTAGCATAGAGTTTGTGGAATTCCTGGAATTTGAAAAGTGGAATGAAAAACAGCTTTTCATCCAGATAGAACTGTGTTCTCAGGGAACAATTAACAAAAATTTAAGACGTTTTATAAAACCGGACTGAAAAAAAAAAGTCGACGTTCAGGTTCAAGAACAAATCTGTGAAGAGAAAATCTAATTATTAGAACGACTGTTAGAATTTCTGTACAAATTAATTCGTTTAAATATGTGGATACATATAATCTAGCCACAGGGTCTGGGACGCAAGCCCGGGTAAATAGAGATGGTCGCGTTCCAAAAAATTTAAACATGCGAGTCGTCAATAAGGGAAGGTGTAGAAGACGGTAGTGAGAGCAGCTCTGCTGTATGGGTTAGAGACTGTAGAGTGAGGAAAAGACATGAGGCAGAGATGGAGGTAGCAGAGATGAGGATGTTTGAGGTTGTTTTTAGGAGTGATGAGGATGGACAGGATCAGGAACGAGCACATCAGAGGGACAGCTCAGGTTAGCTGTTTTGGGGACAGGGTCAGAGAGACTAGATTGAGATGGTTTGGACATGTACAGAGGAGGGAGATGGTTATATTGGTAGAAAGATGTTGGAGATGGAGCTGCCAGGTAAGACGTCAAGAGGAAGGCCAAAGAGGAGATTATATGAATGTGTTAAACGAGGACATGAAGTTAACTGGTCTGAGATTAGAGGATGTCGAGGAGACCTTAGGAACCCCTAACAGGAAAAAGCTGAAAGAAAAAGAAGAAACATAAACAGAAGTAATGTTTAATTAAACTGATTGCATACTGAACTGAGGGCATGTTTTTAACATGATTTGAATATTTGCTCTGATTTCAAAGCTGAATTCATTTTGAGCATTATGAATGAGTTCTTCTTCTTCTTCTTTATTATTATTATTATTATTATTATTATTATTATTATTATTATTATTATTATTATTATGTGTTGGATTTAAGGAATAAAGCTGCTGTATTATGAAATGTTTTATAAATATAAAAGAGTAATCTGTAAAGTTTTCTTGTTTCACCCTTTGTGTGTCTCGGTGAGGTGTGTGTGTGTGTGTGTGTGTGTGTGTGTGTGTGTGTGTGTGTGTGTGTGTGTGTGTGTACTGTGTGTGTGTGTCTGTGTGTGTACTGTATGTGTGTGTGTGTGTGTGTGTGTGTGTGTGTGTGTGTGTGTGTGTGTGTGTGTGTGTGTGTGTGTGTGTGTGTGTGTGTGTGTGTGTGTGTACTGTATGTGTGTGTGTGCGTGTGTGTGAATATGTGTGTGTGTGTACTGTATGTGTGTGAGTGTGAATGTGTGTGTGTACTGTATGTGTGTGTGCTGTATGTGTGTGTGTGTGTGTGTGTGTACTGTATGTGTGTGTGAATTAAATAGTCCTGATGGGTTTTGTCCTTTTATTCTGTATAAAAGGTGGATTTACCCACTGGAGCGTAGCCTATAGGTCGAACCATTAAAAGAATTAGTGACCATTTAATAATAATGATGAGGTTTAAAGACTTACAGTAGGCAGTTCATTAAAGTCTGTGTAAAAGTTTGAGTAAAATGTACTCAACAAACAAACAAAATTCTAGTTCAATTTATTTCTTTTTTTTTTTTTATGACAATAGTCATTTGCTTATACAGTCATGTGAAAAAATTAGGACACCCCATAAAAGCTTGTGTTTTTTAAATAGTTAATCATATATACATTTAATCTTCATTTTAATCTTTTTAAATGATCTATAAAATGAAATTTATTTTCGCCTCACACCTCCAGGGTTGGGGGTTCGATTCCCGCCTCCGCCTTGTGTACGGTAGGTTGATTGGCATCTCTGAAAAATTGTCTGTAGTGTGTGAGTGAATGAGTGTGTGTGTGCCCTGCAATGGGTTGGCACTCTGTCCAGGGTGTATCCTGCGTTGATGTCCGATGACGCCACAGGACATAGAAAATGAATGAATGAATGAATGAATGAATGAATGAAATTTCTTGTAAGGAAAAAGTAAGGACACCCCAACGTTTATTTGCACTTAAAATGGATAAAATGACCCACACGTGTATCACATGGGGTGCACAAATTATTAGAACATTGCTACAGAGCATTTTGGAGGAGGCTTGAATTATGTAAACCTCAGATATTTAGTTTGGTTTGCATTGTTGAAATGAGAGGTTTCCCAATGGTGACATCCAAAGACTTCCCTAAGGCCTTCAGAAAGAGAATTGTTGATGCTTATGAGTCTGGTAAAGGATATAATCAGATCTCAAAAGAATATATAATCAGCGATTCCACTGTCTGGAGACCAATTACAAGTGGAAAAAATTTAAAACAACTGCCAACATGACCGGTTCAGGACGTCCAAGCAAATTCACCCCAAGACCAGACCACAAGATGCTTATAGAAGTCTCCAAAAACCCTAAAATATCATCACAGGACCTACTACAGCAAGTTCTTGCTACAGTTGATGTCAAAGTGCATGAATCTACAATGAGAGAGTCTGACAACTTAGAAACAATAAACATCGGAGGTCTGCAAGGAGGAAACCTTTGCTGTCTAAGAAAAACATGAGGGCAAGACTGAAGTTTGAGAAAGAACACAGAGACAAACTCCAAGACTTCTGGAATAATGTGCTTTTACAGATGAGTCTAAAATTGAATTACTTGGACATCATAACAGAATAAACCAATAATAAACCAAATACAGCATTTCAGCTAAAGAACCTCATACCAACTGTGAAACATGGAGGTGGAAGTGTTATGGTTTGGGGATGCTTTGCTGCAGCAGGACCTGGCCAGCTCATCATCAGAGAATCCACTATGAACTCTACATTGTATCAGAAGGTGCTCGAGGAACATGTGAGACCATCTGTCAAAAAAAAAATGAAGCTGAAGCGAAACTGGACTTTGCAACATGACAATGATCCAAAACATCTCAGTAAATCCACCAAGGACATGATGAACAGTAAACAATTAAGAATTCTGGACTGCCCAAGTCAAAGCCCAGATCTAAATCCTATTGAGATCCTGTGTGG
>NC_062522.1:6656503-6781503 GCF_022655615.1 Tachysurus fulvidraco
ATAGTGCAGACGGACCTCAACCCAAAGCCGACTTCCAAAGCAACACTGAAGTGAAATGTTCTGCAATGGCCAAGTCAGTCATCTGACCTACATCCAATTGTGCAGGTGTTTTTTGTTGCTGAGGGCAAAACTGATGGCAAAATGCCACAAGAACAAGCAAAAACTGAAGACAGCTGTGGTGAAAAAATTTACAATTGACAAATTAATCTCTGATTATTTAGTGCTCTAAAAGAGCTACTCTACCACTGGTTGGAGTCACGTGTCTTGGTGATAAGTGTCCTGGGGATTGATCTGCATGGACAGCCTGTGACCCAAGGGACTGCTGTGGATAGAACCACGTGGAGATTATCACACAGTCTTTGAACTGCCGTTTCGTCTGTCAGGTCTTCATCAGTGAACATTTTAAGACTTCGGCAGGAAGGAATTAGTGTTAAGTTTGAAATGAACTCAGAAATTGTGCTGACCTGTTGGTTCCTTAGGAGCTCTTTGTTGCACAATTCCTATAAAGTTGTAGAAGGGACATTATTTACTTTGACAATATTTCCTGTCATGTTTCACCCAAATGAGGATGAGGTCCACTTCTGAGTCTGGTTCCTCTTAAGGTTTCTTCCTCACGTCATCTCAGGGAAATTTTCCTCACCACCGTCACCTCAGGCTTGATCGTTAGGAATAGATTTTCAGAGATGAATAGTAACTTGATATTAAACTTTGCAATATTTATTCTGTTTCTATACTTCTGTAAAGCTGTTTTGAGACAACGTCCATTGTTAAAAGCATTATACATTCATTCATTCTCTACCGCTTATCCGAACTACCTCGGGCGTCATCGGGCATCAAGGCAGGATACACCCTGGTAGAAGTGCCAACCCATCACAGGGCACACACACACTCTCATTCACTCACACACTACGGACAGTTTTCCAGAGATGCCAATCAACCTACCATGCATGTCTTTGGACCGGGGGAGGAAACCGGAGTACCCTGAGGAAACCCCCCGAGGCACGGGGAGAACATGCAAACTACACACACAAGGCGGAGGCAGGAATCGAACCCCCAACCCTGGAGGTGTGAGGTAAGCCACGGTGCCCCACAAGCACTATACAAATAAATGAAAATAAAAAAGAAAATGAAAATCAATGTCCAAATATTTATGGCCCTGACTATATATATGACCAAAGTATGTATCTTTGTCACATTCTAAACTCAAGCCTCCTAAATATATTCCTTAGAAATGTTTGATGCTGGAATAAATTTGCTCTAAGTGCCTCTCTCCTACATTATAGAAACTACCTCTAATTATTTACACCCTAAAGACATGACTCTTGAGTACATGGTCCCTGAAGGCATGTCTCATAAGTATGTGCATCCGATCCCATAAATATGTGCATGACTAATAAATACATTCTGCCAAGATACTATATGACCCCAGAGTGCATTCAGTCTTTAAATAATCCTTAAAAACTCACGTCCTAAATGCATGACCTCTAAACAGTGAATATGCCTTCTACGTACTGTACGATATAAGGGGTTCTAAATGCATGGGCTTCAAATGCAGGTAATTTAAACACTTTTCTTCTGAATATGCTACATTCATTCGCTTACTCACTCTTTCAGTCACACTCACACACACATATATAGACACACAAACACACACAAACGCACACGTCCTCTCCTTGCCAGCCTCGTGTCAGTGATGGAACAAATTGGAGCAATCAGCCGTTGTCGTCTGCAACACGGGGCCAGGCTTTGCAAATTAGCATCCATTAGCATAACGACCCTGGCGCGAGAGAGAGGACGCCCTGCTGCGTATCCCACAATTCCACTGGGCTGATGGGTACACTCGTTAACGCGTTTGTCTTGGTTAGAGCCGAACTGGCAGTGCTGAACTTTACACACAAATATTTATTTAGAAGAGAAATTCGGTGCAGTGAGGCCGGAGACGACAAAGAAAGAGACGGAGATGGTGGGAAGAAGGAAGGGGGGGTAAATAGATAGATAGAAAGAATGAGAGAGAGAGAGAGAGAGAGAGAGAGAGAGAGAGAGAGAGAGAGAGAGAGAGAGAGAGAGAGAGAGAGAGAGAGAAGCACATACAGCAATCTTACATTTGTGTCTAAAGGGTCAGGTGATAAACTGATCAGGAAGATTCTATATATTAAGAATGTGTGTGTGTGTGTGTGTGTGTGTGTGTGTGTGTGTGTGTGTGTGTGTGTGTGTGTGTGTGTGTGTGTGTGTGAACTGAGCATACTGTATGTCAATGTAAGATGCATCTGAATCAGAGCTGTTGTCTTTCCTGAGCTTCAATAGTTTTAATATAATATAATAAATAGAATTTAAATACCTAAATATAATATAGCCAGGGGAGTACGGTGGCTTAGTGGGTAGCACGCTCGCCTCACACCTCCAGGGTTGGGGGTTCGATTCCCGCCTCCGCCTTGTGTGTGTGGAGTTTGCATGTTCTCCCCGTGCCTCGGGGGTTTCCTCCGGGTACTCCGGTTTCCTCCCCCGGTCCAAAGACATGCATGGTAGGTTGATTGGCATCTCTGGAAAATTGTCAAATTATCCTGCCTTGATGCCCGATGACGCCGCGGTAGTTCGGATAAGCGGTTGAAAATGAATGAATGATTAATATATCTAATATATATATATATATATATATATATATATATATATATATATATATATACAAAACCTAATACAAAAATGAAAAAATAACAAAAAATCTTCTTTTCTCATTTGCTAATTCTAATGAGACCCAAAAATACAGAAGTATTTTTTTAGTTATTATTCTGACTCTGACAGTTGAACACGAGACTAACACCACCCTCTAACCTCTAGCTAATCTTTATACACCCCAGAGCAAGTATTTCAGCAGACCAAATCAAGTACTTAAAAAAAAGAAAAAAGCGGTTCAGCTGCATTTCTTTGGCAGATTTTTGTTTTAATGTGAACCGCTTTGGCTTTTTGTAGCAGATCCTGTAGTGTGGTTTAACCAGAAATCACAAACTGCCCTGAGACTGGGTTGTGTATTTATGGACATTATTTAGCTGAAGGCAGTTTATTAAGAAAGGGGAAAGTTTATAGAAATTGTATTATATATCAGTTGAATTTACACTTTCTGGTATGATAGGTGAAGTGATTTGAAGTTGATGAGATTAAAGGTGGTTGTGCAGAAAAATGTATGTATGTGTGTGAGTGTGTGTGTGTGTGTGTGTGTGTGTGTGTGTTTGTGTCTTCCGAGGTTCAAGTTCAGATGAAACACCATATGTGTTTCATCTGCCTTTGTAAAAGAGGACAAAAACACTTCAGATACATACAAAGTGGTCATATTGGGCCTTTTTACACCTGGTCACTTCATGTGTTTTCTGTGATCAGATCAGTTTGGACACACCTTCCAAAAGTTTGGACACACCACCTTTTCAACAGGACAATGACCCCAAACACACCTCCAGGCTGTGTAAGGGCTATTTGACCATGAAGGAGAGTGATGGGGTGCTGCACCAGATGACCTGGCCTCCACAGTCACCGGACCTGAACCCAATCGAGATGGTTTGGGGTGAGCTGGACCGCAGAGTGAAGGCAAAAGGGCCAACAAGTGCTAAGCATCTCTGGGAACTCCTTCAAGACTGTTGGAAGACCATTTCAGGTGACGACCTCTTGAAGCTCATCAAGAGAATGCCAAGAGTGTGCAAAGCAGTAATCAAAGCAAAAGGTGGCGACTTTGAAGAACCTAGAATACGACATATTTTCAGTTGTTTCACACCTTTTTGTTATGTACGTATATAATTCCACACGTGTTAATTCATAGTTTTGATGCCTTCAGTGTGAATCTACAATTTTCATAGTCATGAAAATAAAGAAAACTCTTTGAATGAGAAGGTGTGTCCAAACTTTTGGTCTGTACTGTACGTCAGCGCTATACTCCTCCCAAACGGAAGTACGTCACTCGCAATTGATCTTTCACCCAGGTGTCTCGTCGGGACTTAAAATGCACTGCTGCCTCCAGCGAAAATGCAACAAACAGTAAATGCTGTTTTTTTTAAAAGCATAACCATCGTAACAAGTTTTTTCGTCTTCTATTTGATTGCATTCTGAAAGCGTGTTCCGTTTCAATTACCCCGGAAATGAGGTCAAATATATTTGCATTTTGGGTGGGAGTAGAAAGATCAGATCGATATCCGATTCGCCGTGACGCATTTACGTGGCCTGATGTAAATAGAACAGTTTAACAAATCAGATAGCTATCGGATCAGAGAACACACACGAAGTGACCGGGTGTAAAAAGGCCCATTCAGAGCTGTAAATGAATCAATAATGTTTACACATTCAAATGTACCCTTGAAATCTTTGTCTGAAGAAAAAAAATTAACCTGGACTTGTCATATACACTAGTAAGAACTCCATCTACAGATTGTCTTCATCCACACGCCACCACGAGTACTATTACTGTTTGCTATTAGATTGAGAATTCATTAACATTTGTAAGCAAATCTTCAGTTGAATCAGCAGTTTGTTTTGGCAGAATTCTGTTCTACTAAACAGAATTACCGGATTAATTTCACTGGGAAAGATAGGTGTAATTTTACCCCTGATCACAGCCAAAATCAGGACATCTGCCTCCGGGGAGAGAGCCTCCATGCGATCAGAATGCTGTGGAGTCATTGGTCTGAAATAATGCAAGTCTGGAGGAAAACAGCTGTTATCTACCCTGAGAGCAAAGTGGAGGTGATGGCAGTATTGAGTGTTTTTTGATAAGTGTTAAATAGGCACAAAGATGTTTTAATTTGCTTCTGCTCATAATTTTTTGCAGGTTTAATATAAGAACGTGAATTGGGGAAGTAGTAACTCAGTGGTTATGATGTTGAACTGGGAGTAACTGTTGACTGGCAATTTGTATTGCAGTTTGTATACAGTAAATGAGATGAATGTAAGTTGCTCTTGAGAAGGATGTCCAACACACTGGGGTCTGGTGAATTGTGGATCAACCATATAAGGTGCTGTGTTCCTTATCAAATGGTTTAAATGGTTGGGGGTTCAAGCCCCAGCAATGCCAAACTGCTGCTGTTGGAGTTTTGAGCCACACCCTGTTGAGCCTTGCTATGACCCGCAACTTCCTAAGCTGGGATATTTGAAGAGCTGTGCTGTAATGTATATGTGATGAACAGTGTTGGGCAGTAAAGCATTACTAGTAACCCAGTTACTTTTGACAGTAACTAATACTCTAACGCTTTACTTTTTAAATAAAGTAACTCAGTTGCCGTTACCATACGGTGCGTTTGTTCGTTACTTTTTTTAAATTAATTCATTTAGGCTGAAGTGTAGCCTACAGACTAACCTGTTTACAGCAGCGATGCATTGTAAGATTGGTGGATGCCAACCTGTGAACACGAGGACGCCGCACTGTGGGCGTGTTTCCTTTTATTCATGTATTTGCGGCAGTAACGGCGAGTCAAGGCGAGAACAAGACGAGTTTCTCAATGTGGAAATATGCTCGTTATTTCACTTTAGTTGAGCATAAAGACAAAAACCTTTTAGTCAGATGTAAGCTGTGTCTTTCTGGTTCGAAGGTCCTATCTACTGCGATAAACAGTCGAAGCTACATGCCTCGACGAAGCTAGAAGCTAAACCTGTGTCGGTGGACACACTCGAAGTGAGTCAAGCCCCTCCAGCCAAACAACAGTGACTAGGTTTTAACCGGACTGTTAGCCAGGGACAGATCAACACACAGTTTTGTGTTTGTATAGACCATAACACATAAAAGGGCATTAATGGGAACATTCAAGAACGTTCTTTAAAAAAGTAACTAAAAAGTTACTTTTAACAGTAACGCGTGTTCAACAATCAACAAAGTAATAGAGTTACTTTTTGAATGAAGTAACTAGTAACTGTAACTAGTTACTATTTCTTAGTAACTAGCACATCACTGGTGATGAATAAAGGTTTCTTATTCATTCATCAAAGGATTACAATGACGGTGTTCACGGTGTTATTAGCATGAAAGTTGAAGCTAATCAGTTTGAGCAGAATGTATAGATGAAGAGGTAAATTATGTGGACAGACTGAAGGACTAAAGTGCTGTTACGTCGCTCTCTGTACATAGTAGTTATCTGAGGGCTAAATCCCTCATCACCAACATGAGGAACACATGGCACCAGGATGCACTATGGAAAGAAGGCAAGCCGATGAAGGCAGGGTGATGCTTTGGGCAATGCTTTGCAGAGAAACCTTGAGTCCTGCCATCCATGTGGAGATTACTGTGACACTCAGCACCTACATAAGCATTACTGCAGACCATGTACACCCTTACATGTAAACGGTATTCACGGATGGCTCTTTCAGCAGGATAATGCGCCCTGCCACAAAACGGTTCAGGAGCGATTTGGGGAGCACAACGACGAGTTTGAGGAGTTGAAATTCCCCAGATCTCAATTCAATCGAACATCTGTGGGATGTGCTGAACAAACAAGTTCAATCCATCGAGACCCCACCTCACAACTTACAGGACTTAAAGGATCTGCTGCTAACATTTTTGTGCCAGATATTACAGCACATCTTCAGGGCTCCAGTGGAGTCCAAGACTTGACAGGTCAGGGCTGTTTGGCAGCAAAAGGGGACCAACACAATATTAATAAGGTGGTCATAATGTTAGTCCTGATCTGTGTATGCTAGCTTTCTTCATAAATTATATATTTAAGCTAGAGTATAGGATTAAATACTAATACTGTCGGAAAACACTTTGTAAACTTGTTGTGCAGAAAGAAGACCATAGTTCATAAACTTGTTGTGCAGACTGAAGAAGACCCAGGTGTTTAGTCTTGGATCATGAAAAATAAGGGGAGGAAAATCCATAAATGGGCATATGGGTGAAAGGTACTGGAAAAATAAGAGGAAATTGGTGAAAACATAGCGGGCGAAGTCGGTAAACAAGTGGATGTGAGGAAGGTCACCAGGTGGGACGCGTAGGAGAGCCAGGGTATATATGGAGGAGATTTTCAGGGGGTCGCGGGGGTGCTTTTAACTTTTGCAAGGACGTCGCGAGAGTTTTTGTTTTTGATTGATTTCTGTTTTTGATTGATTTTTGCATCACATGCTCTTTTTGGGGGTTTTCATTTGTTACTTTCAACCTGGCAATTTTCCTTAGAAGATTGTTCGTTGATTGACCACAATAAAGAAGTTTGCTCATTCTCATCCAGGTCTGAGGAGTTTTCTCAGTGTTTTTTGTAGTAATTATAGAGTTATCAGTGAAGTCTAACTAAAACAATCTTTAGTAACCAAAAAGTCTAAGAGAGGAGGACACCCTGCGATGTGTCGACTTGGAGACGGCCTCTGAGTTACGACAGGGGACCAACACAATATTAAGAAGGTGGTCATAATGTCCTTGTGTGTGCGGAGTTTGCATGTTCTCCCCGTGTCTCGGGGGTTTTCTCCGGGTACTCCGGTTTCCTCCCCCGGTCCAAAGACATGCATGTAGGTTTATTGGCGTCTCTGGAAAATTGTCTGTAGTGTGTGAGTGTGTGAGTGAATGAGAGTGTGTGTGTGTGCCCTGCGATGGGTTGGCACTCCGTCCAGGGTGTATCCTGCCTCGATGCCCGATGACGCCTGAGATAGGCACAGGCTCCCCGTGACCCGAGGTAGTTCGGATAAGAAAATGAGTAAGCGAGTGGTCATAATGTTATTCCTGATCTGTGTATGCTAGCTTCCTTCATAAATTATATATTTAAGATAGAGTATAGGATTAAATACTAATACTGTC
Organism: Tachysurus fulvidraco; assembly: GCF_022655615.1. NCBI lineage: Eukaryota > Metazoa > Chordata > Actinopteri > Siluriformes > Bagridae > Tachysurus > Tachysurus fulvidraco. Next base: position 6,664,254 of record NC_062522.1, read on the forward strand.
GGAAAACACTTTAGCGCTTTAGAATTTCTTTTGTACATAGGAGCTTACTCTGTTCCTCTGATAATTGTGTCCCGCCTGTGAAACAGCAGGGGTGTCTTTTCTGTCCGCAACATGGCTTCGTTTTTCTTTTGTCTTTTATTATTTAGAAGGAAATGAAAGATATTGTGGGTTTCTTTTATTTTTCTTTGGACAATGTAAACACTTCAAGCATCTCACTTATTGTTTTGTGTATATCGTTGTCATTAAACCCTGCATTAATTCTCTGAAAGCTTCTTTTTCTATACTTTTCACTACACTTGCACCAAAATGACAAATCTGATAAATAGTTATTTGTTTGTTTGTTTGTTTGTTTGTTTGTTTGTTTGTTTATTTTTACATAGAATAGAATAGAATAGAATAGAATAGAGTTATAGAATCAGCTTTATTTCCAGGCATGTTTTCACATGTGAGGAATTTGTTTTAGTGACATAAATAAAATGCCCTCCTAGTAATGTTGCATATTTTCAGGTTTTATTCTACAACATAAAATACATCAGTAACACTCCACTCGTGATGTTTTGCTATGAAAACGCTAACAATGGCCCGAAAGGAACTACAGAGGCTACCAGGGAGATAAAACATTATACATCATCACAGAAAAACTCATCTACTACAGCCTCAATGTGTTTATTCCAGAAATGGGGGACTCGAGTCATATGACTTGACTCGAGTCAGACTTGTCACAAATTGGAGACAAAATTTGCTTGACAGATATTAAAAAAAGACTTGACTTTGACTTGACATTCATGACTTGAGACTTGACTCGGACTTGAGTTAAAAAAACTCAGAGATGGGGGACTCGACTTGACTCGAGTCAGACTTAAATCGCAAATTTGAGACTTGAAACGCTCGACTTGCACATGTGTGACGTACTCCCACCTCTGGTTTATTCTAATAACACACACTAACACACTTCCTCCTTTTCATTTGTTCAGTTTCATCCAGATTGAAAGATTTGTTCGAGGCTTAACGGTGACGCTAAAGTCAGATGACTGTGTCTGGTTTGATTACAGACAGAACTTTTACCTGTAAATAGGCTTAAAAATCCATAAAAGTCATGTTCATTTGTGAAGATGACCTAGAACATCAACTTTGTTGGAGATTAGTTACTACAACTATCCAAAAGCCGACGGAAAATTCCTACTGACTTTCTGTTGAAGGAACCTGAGTGATGATCATGTCCAGGTTGGCCTACAGAAATACGCAGTCCGCAAACTTAGGAAATGCCAACTGTATATGTCATTGTTTAAACCCAGGCTCAGCAAACAGCATTTTGTCGTTTACTTAAATGCATTCAAGACATTTTACAACCATAAGAAATATTTTTTTTTTCAAAATCTGTTAAGGAGTATTACATATACTCCTGCTATGAAAGTCTATTGAAATAAGTACATCTAGACCTTATTCTCTCCTTGTGTGTGTGTGTGTGTGTGTGTGTGTGTGTGTGTGTGTGTGTGTGTGTGTGTGTGCATCATTAGCGTATTACTGTAGAGTTGAAAACATTCTTATGTGAACAGCTAAAATCATGCTATCGCTAGCTATTAGACTGAAAAGGATGAGTGCTGTTTGTCCGAGCGTCAGAATAGCAGTGAGAGGCGAGAACGTAACCGAGCAGGAATTACTACCGAAAAGCCGAGACACGTCTCTATAAGCACTTCAGTTTTAAACAAGACTCTCATTCCCTCTCATTCTCAAGTTCTCTGCAAATCCTGCCAAGCAGCTGTGGATTTTTTAAAAACAAATTAGACTAGTAAAATTAGATTTAAGTTTTGCTTCATAATCTTGTTTGAGTAAAATAGCTTATTAAAAGACAGAAGCGTTATTTTATACCATAGGATTGGGCTTTGTTTATCTGTAATATAAATAAAATGATAAATAAAATAAAAAAAAACACACTAGTTAAACATTCCAAGAAATATATTATAAATACAAATATATTAATCTATTATGTCACAGAACTGGTGAATTCCTGGCTAAGGATTGGTCTCGAATCTAGGTTTAGAAACATCTCAGCAACAGTCAAGAGAAATGTGGGGGCATCTGAGGCAAATTTCAAATGTTTGTTGCAAAGGGTCTAGAGAAAGACAGAGGTAAAGTATACAGTATAGAGAGAGAGAGAGAGAGAGAGAGAGAGAGAGAGAGAGAGAGAGAGAGAGAGATTTTTTCCCTTTGCTTGTTGAGACATACTATTTTTATTCTATTTTTATTCAGAAAGCATTTATTACATGCTGCCTACTGTCTATGTGTCACAAATACAGATGATTGTAGATATACTGTAGATGGAGAGTGGAAATGCAGGACACTTCAATTAGGGTGTTCAGGAAAATAAGAAAATAATAGAATTAGGAACAGGAACAGGGTCAAAACAGGCAAAGGTCAAAAACCTCAAGGATGTGACAGCATGTAACAAAAACTTTGTTCTGTGTAATCGAGTACTTTAAAATCTTCTTTTTCCTGGTCCAAAAAATGGTCCCTAAGGAGAAAATCATATCATATATCATATCATACAGTGGATATAAAAAGTCTACACACCCTTGTTAAAATGGCTGGTTTTTGAAAAATGATATTCATTTTATTTAGTAAAAAATAAATACATAAAATAACTATAAAGTAATCTGGTTGCATAAGTGTGCACACCCTTTTATAACTGGGAATGTGGTTGTGTTCGTAATCAAACAAGTGTTTTTTTTGTTTGTTTGTTTGTTTGTTTGTTTGTTTGTTTTTTTAATATAGAGTTTGCAATTTCAAAATAAAGGTAGAAAATGTTCAGAAATTATTTATAATTTTTTTTACACAACAAAAACCTGAAATTTTAAAAGGTGTGTACAGACTTTTTTTTTTTTATATCCATTGTGTATCATCGAGCCTATGTTGTAAAGTACAGTGAAGTTCATATAATCTAATTGTAATTTCTCTAGCATGTTATAGTCACACTCCGTCAAGGGTGTATCCTGCCTCGATGCCCGATGACGCCTGAGACCCGAGACCCGAGAAGTTCGGATAAGCGTTAGAATATGAATGAATGAATGAATGTTATAGTCACAATAGTGCAGTAACAGCTAACACAGGGACTAGTGGAGTCTCCACATGAACAGATTGAATAAACGTTTGAGGTGTAGAGCCATTGATATATATGATATGGGATGGTATATGGTTCCCTTAGGAGTCTGAGGCATTTGTTTGTATCCTTCCTATCTCAGTTACTTCTAGTATATCAATAGAAACAATCCCATTGCAGTATATTCACTGACATCCTAATCTAAAAAAGGTTTTAAGGACGAAACATATTGTTTATTCGTTTAATATGAACTCTTTTTGTTTTGTATGACAATTGTTTGCTTTAGAATGGCTGTATACGAGGGAGTGTTAATGGTCATGAATATTGATATCTTTCACACCTGTAGAGATAACCTCAAAGCCCTCATCATTCCTCACACTGCACCCCGCACACTTCGATCTACCAGCACTGCTCGACTGGTTCCACCATCTCTCAGGGTAAGAGGCAAGACTCACTACAAGACTCTTCTCTGTTCTGGCACCAAGGTGGTGGAATGAACTTCCCCTAGAGGTCCGGACAGCTGAGTCACTAGCTATTTTCAAGCGGCGGTTGAAGACCTACTTATTCAGGAAACACTTCAACTAGCACTTTTTTAACAGTTGTAACAGTAACAGTTTTTTGTAACAGTAATTATTTCCTCACCCGCTCGGTGTCATTTTTGTTTGTGTATATGGATTCGAAAGCAAAGCCTCTCCGTTCCAAGGTTCTCAAAAAATTATGCCTAATTTATTCTTGACAGGTTCGCACCGGCGCCACAGAGTACACGGTCAACCTGGCGTAATCGCGGTTGTTGTTACTCTGGTGCATGGCTGTTTGCTGTCATATGTATTGTGCTAAATATTTTTGTAATTAGGTTTGGATTACGCAGACTATCTGAAACCCCACAGCTGTGATGGATGCAGATTATTTTGACTGGTGTGGCCAAGGGGATATCCAGAGCTAAATTGGGGTAGCCATGGTGAAGGAAATCCATAGAAAACTAGCGATGTGTGCCTATGGGGATACAGATATCTAGCGTTGTGTGGCCGATCGAGGTAATGCACAGTTACTCTGGGATGGCCGAGGTGATACACAGAACGAGTAAGAACCTTCATCCACACCATGTTGGAATGAGAAGAGTAAGGCTTCGGGATAAAGTTTGCTTTGGAATATATAAGATTGGATTGGTTTTAAGATCTTAAACAGCTCAAAAACAAGACTATGAATGTAGACACCATGCGTGAAAGGCATTTATAGATGTATATTTATAGTTATATACAGTATTTATAGCTATGTATAGTTATCAAGCTGACATTACATTGTATATGACGGGACCTATTTAACTGGCGTTCCCATCCAGTGGTGGCTCAACTGGTTAAGGCTCTGTGTTGTTGATCGGAGGATCGGTGTTCAAGGCCCAGCACATCCAAGCTGCCACTGCTGGGCCCTTGAGCAAGGCCCTCAACCCTTTTTGCTCAAGGGGTGCTGTATCATAGCTGCCCCTGCACTCTGACCCCAACCTCCTCAGTTGGGGTATGTGAAAAAGAAGAATCCCACGGTGCTGTAATGTATATGTGGTGATAATAAAGGCTTTTACGCTGTTGTATTTCCACCCTGAAGCCATTCTTCCAAGAGTCTGTAAATTCTCACCATAGGTTTCCTATAAGCCATGCTGCTCAGTGGGTTGTGAAAATTTGGGGGCATTGTGTGGTTTAAACTAGTCCACATCTACCCAATACACACTGAGTCACACATACAAATTGAGCTGCACCATTTTCCAATGGGTCACACCACACAGTTCAGTGGGTTGTTCGGGTAAGTGGTCTGCGCTGCTCAGTTCGGCTTGGTGAGGGAGTTTTGTTATGATTCTGTCTTGTTTTGCTTCCTACAGATAATGGCTCGAGCAAAAGAAAGCTTAATGGAGGACTGTAGGTAAAGAGTGAAAAAGCACAACGTTGAAAATACAGGTCTCTCACCTTAGATAACACCGTAACCCTCCCGGAGATGGAGAGAGGGAGAGAGAAAGAGAAATACTGAGAGTAGATCTCTCTCTATATAAACAGCCATAAAGCAATACTTGCTACATAGCAAGGAAAAACATGTCACTGAAAGACAGTGGGTGACCCCTGATGCTGCCCAGCCAGTGCCCCTGCAGTTCTACCTCCTGACCTCTTTCTCTCTCCCCTGATCTTATTGCTAGAACAATCAGAGACACAAAGACAGAGACTGAATGACAATAATTTAGAATGGGCTTCATGTTGCAAGTAAACAAATCATGACCTTAGCATTATAATGATCTGTTTGTGTTAAAAAATAGATGGGAGAAATGACTGACATGAAAAGCCTGGAAGTGATGATGAAATATGGAAAAAAAACTACATTATTTTTCCATTGTTTTTTCCTGAATCGTAGATGACTAAAAAGTGGGACGTAAAAAAATTTCATAATATTTTAAAATTTAGCCAGGTAAGTGCATTAAGGGAGGCACGGTGGCTTAGTGGTTAGCACATTTGCCTCACACCTCCAGGGTTGGAGGTTCGATTCCCACCTCCGCCTTGTGTGTGTAGAGTTTGCATGTACTCCCTCGGGGGTTTCCTCTGGGTACTCCGGTTTCCTCCCCCTGGTCCAAAGACATGCATGGTAGGTTGATTGGCATCTCTGGAAAATTGTCCGTAGTGTGTGAGTGTGGGAGTGAATGAGAGTGTGTGTGCCCTGAGATGGGTTGGCACTCCGTCCAGGGTATATCCTGCCTTGATGCCCGATGACGCCTGAGATAGGCACAGGCTCCCCGTGAAGTTCGGATAAGCGGTAGAAAATGAATGAAAGTGCATTATGCCTTTTTTGAGTCATGTTGTGTTTTTGGTTAGATCCATTATTATTATTATTATTATTATTATTATTATTATTATTATTATTATTATTATTATTATTATTATTATTATTATTATGATTATTATTATTTATCATTGCATTATACACCCTTATTCCTTGATAAAATCACAATATGCACCTTCCATTTTGGAAGTGATGCTGAATAAGCCTCAATTATATGAAATTATATTAAATTTGAGTAAAACAAGAACAATCTGTTTTATTTTCGCATGCAGACCACTATGTCAAAGTTTAGCCAACATGCTTGTTCTTTAACAAAAATATAAAAATATGACCAAAAGGTGAAAAGTGCCAAACAGTGACCTATTAAAAAACTTTATTTTCTTAGCAAACTTAATCACACTGTTTGGCAGAACAAATAATCTCCCAACAAAATAGAAAAAAAAAATTCACATGTTTATTTTTTACATCCACCGGGGGTGAAGAGTTGGGTTGTTGGGTTGAAAATGTGCACTCCAACTACATGTCAAAAGCTTTATATTCTGCCTTTGGAATTTGTTACATGGACTAACAGCAAGTCACAGTTTTTGCATGCACAAGCATCACCATGAAGCACAAGATATTTAAATATATATAAAAAAAAAATCGAGAACGTCAAATAAGGATGAGATTTATTTTTTTGACTGGGGTGCGGAATAGGATAATCCCTGGGCTCTTAATCTATTTGTCCACCAAACAACTAAGAATAAATATCCAACAACTCAGACACCCAAAACAACCTTGAAATCTCTTTATCTCAATTGCCTGGAATACTAATTTTCTTCTATTTATTCTAAACTAGTAACACTTTCAATGGAGTCAATACTCACAAATCATTCTTATTAAACATTTTAATAAACACCAATAAAGCTGAATGCCACTTCAGTAAATTACTGTGATTTTCTCCATGGTGACCTAAAAACACAAAGTCTTTAAGTAATTATCGATATTATTTGTGGCCCGTGTATTATTGTGCCGGTGAGATTTAGCAGTTTAGTAGTGCGATGAAGGATTTTCCCCCAGCGGAACATTTGGGTAGAGACATAAGTCAATAGAAATCTAAAGAATGCAGTCAGTAATCAAAGATAGCCTCGAGTTTGCCTGTAGCAAAACTATACACTCATATATCAAACAGAGGCATCTGACATGCAGCCAATAAAAGGAGCCATCTAAACACATCAAAGAAATAAATGTGCCTGCAAAGCGCTAACCGTCTGTCTGGTGCAGAGCAATATGTGTCTTAAAATAAGAGCAAGGATGAGTGTGCAAGTCTGAGTTTGTTCCCGAGAACTGCTTATATCCCGTTAGTTATCAAACACTAATTTAACATTTCCTTCGGTTATTCAATAATCTGTTATATAACACTGAGTCAGATCAATTTTACCGAAAAGGAAGTGCAGTGGTTTCCTTCCTGCCTAGAGGGAAGCTTGTATCAGATGCCAATGTTGTGGATACACATCTGCTGCATGCAAACTATCCACCGGTGTCCCTCAGAGCTCAGTGCTCACTCCTGTTCACTTCCTATCTGCAGCCATATTATCTGTAGGGTAACGGCTTGATGGCTTTGGCCTTAGTTATGCTTATGACATTGAACATATCACTTGCTTCCAGGAAACATCAAGAGACACCCCAGTATCTGTGGTTGAGTTGTGGCATTTACAGTGTTGACCCATTTACTAGAGAGTTCTACCTCAAACTCATGCTAGTGACTTCTTATTAGCGGAATAAAATTCAAATCAATTCGATTCGAGTTTATTTGTATAGCGCTTTTTACAATCGACATTGTCTCAAAGCGGCTTTACAGAACATAAACATAGAACAAAAGGTTACTATATAGAATAATATAAAGATTAATAGAATGCAAAATTCAAGATTAATATTACATAGATTTAGTTCACAATGTTTACGTATTTATCCCCAATGAGCAAGTCTGAGGTGACTCAGGCAGCAGTGGCAAGGAAAAACTCCCTTAGACGGTAAAGGAAGAAACCTTGAGAGGAACCAGACTCGAAGGGAAGCCCATCATCATGTGGGTGACACTGGAGGGTGTAATTATAAATATACAGTCAAACAGATGTTGCATAGATGTAAAAGATCACATGGAGTTCACATACTGTAGCAGAGTCTAACTGTAGCTGATAGATCTCCAGATGCCTCCGGATTCGCTGAGTCGGCCTCATCTCAGCGGAGGTCCAAAATCTTCATCGCACGGAAGACGATCAGAGCTGGTACAGTTTCTGGATGCCTCGGGATGGGTAGAAAGAGAGAAGCATTGGAGAGGGATTAACATATCTGCTGTTCATAATATTTGCAAGTCTGATATAATAGTGCACAGTATTATGGGGTGTATTATGTGTACGCCTGAGTAAAGAGATGAGTTTTTTTTTTTCATTGAAAATTCATTTTGATTGAAAATTCATTGAAGGAAAAGGATACCGGATGGCGAGAGCGATTTTATTCTGGGTAGCGATTACGTCCACTTTGTACCAGCCTCCTTTAGCTAACAAGAAAGGAACTTAGCTAGCTAGCTTCTAAAAAAAAAAAAAAAAAAAAGAGGAATTTCCTCCTGTTTTGTCGGGTCCATGTTCAGCAGTGAATGTCTTTATCATGTCCCGCTCACCAGAGGTGGTTAATATGAAGCTCATATTCAAGTATACACTCAGAGATTTAAGAATCATTAGTGTTTACAAAGTACTGCACTTTTTATCCTGGGACAATATATTCATAGAAAAGTTCTAAAAAAAAAAAAAAAAAATGAAAAAAAAAAAAAAAGGTTAACGATTTTTTTCCCCTCACATATCTTCAAAGTAAATGGTGAAAGCATTTGAAGCTGTTACCTTCAACCACTGAAATTCTGTCTAAGGTTATCCCAACAGATGTAAAAACCTCACACTGAAAGCCAACAGAGTCCTGAATCAGACTTGCAGCAATAACATCATTCATTTGTTTATACTGACAGAAAATGGCCCATAAATCAAATCTTTTCAGCCGGCGGAATGGAAAGCCATTGTACTGGTATACCATTCAGTTCAATTCAATTCAAGTTTATTTGTATAGCGCTTTTTACAATGGGCTTCGTCTCAAAGCAGCTTTACAGAACATAAACATAGAACAGAAGTTAGACATAAGGAGAAAAAAGAATTAATATAGTAAAAAATTCACAGTGTGTGTGTATGTATGTATGTATGTATGTATTTATCCCCTATGAGCAAGTCTGAGGTGACTCAGGCAGCAGCGGCAAGGAAAAACTCCCTTAAATTGGTAAGGAAGAAACCTTGAGAGGAACCAGACTCAAAGGGGAACCCATCCTCATATGGGTGGAACTGGGGGTGAGATTACAAATACAGTATACAGTCAAACAAGTGTTGAATTGGTGTAAAGATCACATGGAGTTCAGATCTCCTCTTGGTATCATAGAGTTCAACTGGAGCTGGTAGATCTGTAGATGTCTCAAGATTTTCATAGAGTCGGCCTCATCTCAGTGGAGGTCCAAAATCTTCATCGTACCATGTTTTATGTAATTTTTTTTCCTCACCAATTTTCTCCCTAATTTTTTGTCTTAGTGTCAGCTCTACCCATTACATGACAGCTACCAAACAGAGCGGGCGAAAGCTTTCACATGCTTTCTCCAAGGCATGTGAAGGCATCTGAATGCAACTTTTCTTTCCTCATACATACACCCATGATTGGCTAGTGTTGCTGTGATTGATGGAGAGAGTGCGTATGCCATCCATCCCTTCCTCGCTGCTACAGTATGCTCAATGATATTTGATATCCTGTCCACCACTATACATGAGATCTTTGGTAAAATCCTGTTTTCTCTCTCATCTGCCAAGATTTTTTTATTGGCACCGTTGGCAGCTCTGCATCATGGATGGCAGCTCATCACCAAAAGCTGACTCCTGAAAAATAAATGAAAATTAAATAAAAAAAAAAAAAATGAGCTGCCACATCTGACCACACTTGCTTCCATTCTCATCTGTCTTGTAAGAGATCTGGAAAGCCTTGTTATGACAAAGCCTTGTTGTGATATAAGGCAATCGGGTATTTTTTTTAAAGAACATGCACTGATGGGTTTCTGCTTAAACCAAATTAAAAGATTTAGAATTAGAACATTTCTCCTAAGAGACTCCACTCAGGTGCTTGTTCGGTCCTCCAAATATGACCGAGGCTGCCTCATCTTTCTTCATGTTCCATCTGCGACTGAAGGCTAAATATGCTTTTGCTTGGATAAACATCAAAAAAGGCAGCAGTGTGAAACTCACCAGCTTCCAAATCTCCAGTAATATTAACAACAACCCAATTTCGGTACTCCAGTCTTGAGTCGTGGTAAAAGCCCGAAATGGATTAGAGGAGATATTGTAGAGTTTCCATAAGTCCTGTTTTTCTGGCTAGTGATTGCTTACGAGAATGACCTATAGAGAAGTATATATAAAAAAAGAATAAGCCATTATTTGTCATGTCTACACTACAGCACAGTGAAATACATTTCTTTGCCTAACCCAGCTTGTTAGGAAGTCGGGGTCAGAGAGCAGGGTCAGCTCTTCTACAGTCCTCCAGCAGCAGAGAGGGTCCGCTCAAGGCTTCTGTGGCTTGAACCCCTGACCTTCTGATCAGGTTTAACATTTGAGCAGCCGCTACACTAGATATTGTGCTTTCTCACTTGACAAAACCAAGACTTGACCTAGGGACCTTTTGCTCTTCGGTCTCAAGATGATGCACATTCTCTAAATTCTCCCAAATTTAACTGAGGAAGATAAGCTGGTTAAAAGGTGCATTTTCAATATATTAAAAAAACAAACAAACAGCCTCTGGATGGTCCTGCTGCACACCATGGATCCGATTCTCCGGCAAGGAGCTAATCCAGCCACTGAAGAGCTAACAATCCTGGTCCCAAGCACTGACAAAATGGGAGGATCGCTCCAAGAAGAAAAAAAAACCTGCGCCAAATCAGATACGATGACCAGTTGATTCTCTGTGGTTATACAACGTATGCAACATTAAAAAAAAAAACAAATAAGCAAGCAAAATAATTAGCTTAATGACTTGCTTCCAGTGTACACTAATATTGCCAGAGGAACTATATTGATAAACTATCAGTGATGTTTCCTCAGACAGGAGACTCAGATGCTTTTTCATTCCCTTTTTATGTCAAACAGTGACAGCCAGTCATATATACTGTACCTTACACAGAACTATTTGGATTGAGCGATGAATTAGATTAGATCAAATTTGACTTGATTTGATTTGATCAACTTCATCGAGTATAGTACATAAAACACAATCAACAGCATGCACTTAACAGCTAACCAGGAGTGCAAAACACTATTAAGGGTAAAGTGGAAAAATATGAGGTAGGGTGAATGGCCTGTGATGAGCAAATAGCATGTTATAAAAAATAAAGCATAAAAAAACAGTGCAAATGGCCTGATGGTGAATGAGTAATTGATTCTGGAGATGTGGATTAGAGTAATGAGGATAGAACGTGGAACGTGGTAATGAGGTAAAACGTGGAATAGAGGTACTACTGTACTGCGACGACCATGCAAACTGTTTAAGGTTAGTCCATGTGGAGAACTAGGGATGGGATTGCGCAGTACAGTATGTAAATATGTGAACCGTGCAATGCAGTAAGCGATCCTAGTGCAAACCTTTACATAGGGATGGATGATGGGGGATTAGTGGCCATGTGATGAGTTGATGTGGGGATGTGGTAGCTTAGTGATTAAGGTGTTGGGCTACCAATCGGATGGTTGTGAGTTCGATTCCTACGTCCACCAAGCTGCCACTGCTGGGCCCCTGAGCAAGGCCCTTAACCCTCAATTGCTCAGATGGATAAAAAAAAAAGTAAGTCGCTCTGGATAAGGGCGTCTGCTAAATAATGTAAATTAAATGAATGAGTTTAGTATTTTGATTTGAGGTAAAAACTGTTCCTGATCCTGATGGTACGGCGATGGAGGCTCCTGTAGCGCTGAGAAAAAAGTGTCCAGTCTATGCTTTCTATATATAGTATAGTATATATTGATATGCCATCGATTCATCTTTTCACGCTCTATAGACAATGTGTGGGATAGATGTCTGTTAACGGAGGGACGTTGAGGAGCAGTGATGCGTTTGGTGGTTTTCACCAGGAATCGCTCAATGGCACGGCGATAATAAACACGCTAGTAATCTGAGAAGATACGTCACCAGTTTCCACAGGAAGTAAAGACACTGATGTACGTTCTTGATCACGGTCAAGGTGTTGATGGACCAGTTAAGGTTCTTGAACAGAGCAAGATCTCATCTACTGTGAAATACGAATAGGTGAGTCAAGTGCTTACACACACAGTTTAAGTCACATAAGCAGCTGCAGTCATCAAGTGTATAAGTCTACATTCGTCTTCAAGGGATTTTTCCACTGAATACCAAACTTGTTAAACAGGTAAGCTGTAATCGTTTTCATTCAAACCCAAAAAAAGAGAAAAAGCCACTAAACGTTCAGCTGTCATCTTTCCTAGTGTGTGATTTGTGCACAGAATGAATAGAGTGTGTTTTAGGTTTTTCTACTATTTTAGTGTTAAGCACTAGTGATTGAAGAGAGCTACAGCATGGATTCTTTAAGTAATCTAACCTTCACAAGGAAACCAAGCCTCAATAAATTTAGACCAAACATTATCAGAACGAGTAGGTAAAAATAAATAAATAAATAAATAAATAAATAAATAAATAAATAAATAAATAAATAAATAAATAAATAAATAAATAAATAAATAAAAAACAGGGGGGCACGGTGGCTTAGTGGTTAGCACGTTTGCCTCACACCTCCAGGGTTGGGGGTTCGATTCCCGCCTCCGCCTTGTGTGTGTGGAGTTTGCATGTTCTCCCCGTGCCTCGGGGGTTTCCTCCAGGTACTCCGGTTTCCTCCCCAGGTCCAAAGACATGCATGGTAGGTTGATTGGCATCTCTGGAAAATTGTCCGTAGTGTGTGATTGTGTGAGTGAATGAGAGTGTGTGTGCGCCCTGCGATGGGTTGGCACTCCGTCCAGGGTGTATCCTGCCTTGATGCCCGATGACGCCTGAGAAAGGCACAGGCTCCCCATGACCCGAGATGTTCGGATAAGCGGTAGAAAATGAATGAATGAATGAATGAATGAATGAATGAATGAAATTAAAAACATTAAGTGCTAAAATGATGCTTAATGGACCAACATATGTACATTTATCTCAAACATGAGGGTTGTTTTTTCCATCCCGATGTTTCTCTTTATCTTTTTCTGACACTTTTTGAATGAAATATGAATTGATCTTGAAGTGATTGAAGCCTGCAACTTTAGGTGCTTTTCAACACTAACACCAAAATTCTGAAAGTGCTTTTTTTATGGCTTTTTTGGCTCCAATAGTGAAAGTGGCATTGGAATTAATTTTTATCTGCTCAACTGAGTTTATTATTTTTACTTGTTGGTAAAAGTAAATTTCCTTTTCGAAATGTTCACCAAATGTGAATAGTTATGTGTTTATGTGTTTCCATACAGCAGGTCTGGTAAAAAGTCTAAAGAGCGGCAACTAGATACTCAAGAAAAAGTGCCACACACACACACACACACACACACACACACACACACACACATACACACACACACACACACACACACACACACAAGGACTTTTCCGATTCAAGCAAGCACAATGACTGTAATATTTAATTGTCTGAGTTTCTGGTTTTCATTGAGGCTGTACAAATTCAATATTCACATGAAAACAGGTGTATGGAAACACACACTGGCACTAGGCTTGGCACGTGCCAGCCCCCCTACTGTGACTCCATCAGCGTCACTCATCTGTCTCTCCTCTTCCCTGTTTTCTCCTCTGCCTGACAGCTGTAAACGACAGATGCCTCTCCTCTGCTGTCTGCCTCTGAGCGGCGAAGGCTAACAATGCTCTCACTCAGCTAAACGCCTCAAAATGCCAGCACAGTCGAGCTCAGTGGCCTGCAAACCCCCAATAATAACACAATCTGGGTGCTCTACCACTCGGTTTGAACCAAATTGAGAAAACTGGAGGGGAAAAAAAGAGTGAAAAGGATGAGAGAAGATTTCGTTTTCCATAAGTACTTTTTTCCGGCTAATTCTTGTTTATGAGAATCAGCTTGATTTTAAGATGTTTAATTAAGGACGAATACAAATTAATTCACCCATCACTGTTATGTTCTTAAATCTGATTGGTCAGAGGGCACGATTGGGATCAGGAATGTATTCTGTTTGGTTCTTGGTAACAAACAGAGAAGATTTTCTGTAGTATTTTTCCGTCCTGTCTAGCGCGAGAAGCTCGGTGTGCACGGCACGGCAGTCTTCGCTTAATCAATAAATTTTTTGGGAATTACACAACTCACTCGATACAAGTTGACCTTAGCTGCTTGACAAAAACAAGAAATGGCAGTGCATAAATTAAACTGAAGTGGAACAATTTGCACTGCCAAACACGCATTTATTAACTAATTTAACTGCGCTATGGGTTTATAATACACACAACAGCTTGACAAAAAAAAATCAAAATTGAACCCAATAAAGCTGCTGTTTAACGTAATATTTAATTCAAGGCCCCATTTGGATGAATATTTAACTCTGCAGTTTTAAGCAGTGTAAGGGTGATGTTTATAAAGTGAAAGCTCAGGTGAGCTTTTCAAGTGTTTGTTTGTGTGTAAAAAGAGAGAGAGAGAGAGAGAGAGAGAGAGAGAGAGAGAGAGAGAGAGAGAGAGAGAGAGAGAGAGTGTGTAAATCTCCTCACAATTATAGAAGAGAATTATAGGAATATCTGACAGTTTTGACCTCACGGGGACATTTGTCGGGTCCCAATGAGTAATATTTATTTGTTTGTTTGCTCGCTTGTTTATTTATTTATTTGTTTGTTTGTTTGTTTGCTTGTTTTTTTTTGTGTCAGCACATTAGTTGCTTACTTTTGCAGATAATTTTGTATGAACGTGAATTAAATTGTAGAGAAATTAAAAACTATGAGCTATTTTGGGCCATGTAATCCAAATAAGCAGTAAAATCAATTCAGTTAGCTAAGAGGGCAACTCTGGAAGGCTAATACACAGCTAAGTAATGCAAATCAATGCAAACGAGAAAACACAAAGCACAAAAGGAAAACTATATATACACCGGCTGGGAAAACGAAGCTAACAAGATACAGCTGCGAGTGGTAATGAGAATGTGAATGCTTAGACTCAGTAACTAACACTGTAAATTTACACTTTATAACCATAAATGAAGATTTCCTCATAACACAGCGCCGTTGAGCTCCACACTGTGATTGGTCGCAATGAGCATCAAGCCATTTTCTATAGCAGACGCTCCGACGGTACGTCGAACTGCATAGCAAAATATTTAAATTTTTCGATGTATTATAGTTTAGAACATATTCATATCATTATATGTATAATATATTATAGTTTACTACATGCACATGAAGTTGGATGCTGGAAGCGCCACAGAAATATGTTACAATAAGTAGAATTTGATCGTCTCTCAGTGAAAAACAAAAATTCTACATAAAAATCAAGGACTGTTTTTTAAAATTTGAATCGATATTAAATGGGCTTTGAGTTTCTGAACATGAATGTTTCATTAACAGGTCTGTATAATAAACAGGGAAAAAAATATTACTAAAAGAATCAAATCCAAACATTTGACCTTGCTGTAACCTTGTCCATGTTTGGCACCATTTTAAAAGCTTCTCAGTGAAACTTAGTACTGCGTAACATTAATACTTCCAGTGTTGTAATGTAACATAGTACAAATACTTCGTTACCGTACTTAAGTAGAAATGTCACGTATCTGTACTTTACTTCGCTATTTAAATTTACGTCAACTTTCACTTTTACTCCACTACATTTCCGAGATAAAATGTATACTTTTACTCTGTTATATTTCCACTAAGCATCTTCGTTACTCGTTACTACAAAATAAAATCAGAAGAAATGTGTGCGACTGTAATTAGGGAAGTTTGGCGAATCACTGCTCCTAGATTGTATTACGCAGCTCCGCACGCTCTATTTCAGCGTAATGTTGCCAAAAGGAGGCAGAAACACAACTGAAACCGCCATGGAAGCACCTACTGGAGGACCTCCCGTTATCATAGACCAGGGGTGGCCAACCAGTCAGACACCAAGAGACACATTTTTTACTGTGTTACCGCAAAGACCCACATCATACACATGGGCACACATGATCATCACCTTTTCCCTGCCATTTTGAGAGCGAACTTGACACAAATTGTCAATTGATTTTGCTCCTACTGGGAAACTTTGAGGTATTTTCATCCCACTTACATGCGCGTTTGACGAAAATACCGTATTGAACTCAAGCGAAGCGAACACGCACAATAAAAAGACACAAATACAAACTTCTATATGTACGTAAGAGCCGCATGAAACCGGACAAAGAACCGCATGCGGCTCGGGAGCCGCAGGTTGGTCACCCCCGTCGTAGACGACCACCCTGACGATAGCGGTGAACTCGGTGAAGAAGATAACTTTATACACCTGTGGCCGTATTTGCAAGAAATGTTTCTGTGTATTGGAATGAAAGATTCTTCCTACCGGATGATGCGCCTCTTATGCCTACCGAAAATCACTGAAATTTTACTTTTTACTTTTACTTCAAATACTTAAGTACATTAAATATCAGAAAATGATTTTTGTTATGTAAGTACAGTAAATATCAGATACTTTAAGACTTTTACTTGAGTAATATTCTAAAGGGCAACTTTCGCTTCTACCAAAATCTTTTTCTAGCACGATACTTGTACTTTTACTCAAGTATTGCTTTCTAGTACAGTACAGACCAAAAGTTTGGACACACCTTCCAAAAGTTTGGACACACCACCTTTTCAACAGGACAATGACCCCAAACACACCTCCAGGCTGTGTAAGGGCTATTTGACCATGAAGGAGAGTGATGGGGTGCTGCACCAGATGACCTGGCCTCCACAGTCACCGGACCTGAACCCAATCGAGATGGTTTGGGATGAGCTGGACCGCAGAGTGAAGGCAAAAGGGCCAACAAGTGCTAAGCATCTCTGGGAACTCCTTCAAGACTGTTGGAAGACCATTTCAGGTGACGACCTCTTGAAGCTCATCAAGAGAATGCCAAGAGTGTGCAAAGCAGTAACCAAAGCAAAAGGTGGCGACTTTGAAGAACCTAGAATATGACATATTTTCAGTTGTTTCACACTTTTTTGTTATGTACGTATATAATTCCACACGTGTTAATTCATAGTTTTGATGCCTTCAGTGTGAATCTACAATTTTCATAGTCATGAAAATAAAGAAAACTCTTTGAATGTTCACTTTATACAACACTGAATACTTCCAAAGAAATCTTCTCTGTTCTAGCATCGAGGTGGTGGAATGAACTTCCTCTAGATGTCCAAACATCTGAGTCACCGACTGTCTTCAAACGACAGGTTAAGATCTACCTCTTACTGAAACACTTTAACTAGTGCCTTTTCACAATGTTTGAGAACAGTTTTAGGTATCCTAGTCTATAACCTAGTGAACCAGTGTTAAGGTATTCATCTATATAGACTTCAATGTACCTTTGTACTGTACGTCGCTCTTGATGGAAGCGAAGGACGTCTGCCAGATGCTGTAAATGTCTCCAGTGTCAGAACTTCAGCAGTCTGAGGTAAAGCTACCTTTTATTTTTAATTTTTTAAGGTTTTCCATTTTATGAGATCTACTGGTTTGTCAGTAACATGACAATCTGCATTTCTGTCTGATTAATTTGACCCTTTCATGCATACTGTTTACTCATAAGGACAATCAGTTTAAGGCCATTTTTTATTATTTATTTATTTATTTATTTATTTATTTTTGGAAAATATACGAAATAATACTCTTTTAATGATACGCTATTACACATTAACTGCACGTTAACAACAGCCTCTATACCTTTGGAGACTGACTACTGGTTTTAAAAAAAATACATAAATATAGATAATACATAAATACATAAAGAGAAAAGATATGTGCGTTAATAACTTATGCGTTAGGGTTAAAGAGAGAGACACAAGAAAGGCTGGTGAGAGAATGATTGAACGACCGAATGTAATTAATCATCTGGTGACCCATAAGAGCAAAACAAATTAAAAACACAGCTGCAAATGAGAAACATATCAGCAAAATAAAACAAAACACAACACACAGTGGCATTAGGTCACAATACAACTTAGTAAGTCTGTATTGAAGGTCATATACTCGTTTCCCATTGGCTACGGCTTGTGTCAGTCAGCGATGGAGGAAAACAGAAATCTGGAGCTGGAAAATCGAGTGTAAATGAATGGACTGTCTTACGTGTGATTGCTTATATTTGTCATGTATGGCATTCATTTTAAGATGTTTTTTCGACATGGTGTCAACTGTACAAGGCATTAATATGAGTATAAGAATGCTTACTGTAGATCATATCTTATGGAAGCCATGATATTCAAAGAAAAAAATAAATTCTTCACTATAACAGCATAAATAACTTCATGATAAATAGTTTTCTCTATGCTAACTAGATCTCAGATTAAAAATGTGCAATTCCTTTATATTCCTTTATTTGTTTATATTTTGCATGTTCTTTGCTTCATACTGAATTTTTCTTTTTTTGCATGTTTTTATTTGCTTCATACTCAATTTTCCTTTCTTTTTTTTTTTTGCATGTTCGTTTTTGCTTTTTTTTTACGTTAAACATTAAAAATATTAATTAAAAAAAAGTTTTCTGCTATGGTGAAATGATCAATCATGAATAATTCTATTTATAATAAAAGCATGCCATAATTTTCTACTCTCAACCTGTCCACCACTTCTGTTCCTTTCTACATTATTTTAATTATCGTATTATATATTTTACACATTTTATCTAGCAAATTTTTCATATTTACATTCATACATTACATAATGCCAACAATTATTATTTAAAAACTTTGAATTTGTGTTGAATTTTCTCCCATCTGACTTAACATTTTCTTTGTGTGTGTATATATATATATATATATATATATATATATATATATATATATATATATATATATATATAAAATATATATATATATATATATATATATATATATATATATATATATATATATATATATATATATATATAAGTATTTGTACTGAACAATGTTAATAAAGTTCATTTGACATATCACTGTTCTTGTAATCTGTTCTTTGTAATAACACCCAGCAGCTGCTGCGTTAATTCCATCTGCGCTATCGACAAAACCTAGCAAAGAAATCCGCCTATCATTGCTTCTATTTTTAAATCGCTCTCCTCTCCTCCCTCTATCTTCTCACACAGAAAACGACATTAATGAATAAGATAATTACCCACTATATACAGTACAGACCAAAAGTTTGGACACACCTTCCAAAAGTTTGGACACACACCTGGCCTCCACAGTCACCGGACCTGAACCCAATCGAGATGGTTTGGGGTGAGCTGGACCGCAGAGTGAAGACAAAAGGGCCAACAAGTGCTAAGCATCTCTGGGAACTCCTTCAAGACTGTTGGAAGACCATTTCAGGTGACGACCTCTTGAAGCTCATCAAGAGAATGCCAAGAGTGTGCAAAGCAGTATATATATATATGGGAAAGAGAGCGCGTGTTTAATGTCACGTAGCGAGTTAACGCAGTTGTTGGATGATCACGGCAAGTGTGTATATATATATATATACTTATCAAATCACATACGTGTTTATAATATATATATATATAACCAAACCATATATATATATATATATATATATATATATATATATATATATATATATATATATATATATATATATATATATAGATACACTTGCTGTGATCATCCAACAACTGCGTTAACTCGCTACGTGACATTATACTGCGTTAACTCGCTACGTGACAGTAACACGCGCTCTCTTTCCCAACATACTAAGCAAACGTACATGCAAATGATGTGCCATTTGGAGTAATTTGTCATTAAACATAGTTACAAAGCAATTCTGTTGAAAAGTGCACTTGTTGAAAAGTACACGATGTGAAGGTCAACAATGGCATTTTGGCCAAATAAGCACAGCTCGCCTTGTTTGCCAGGCAGAAGATGACAAACACTTTTAATGATTTTTATGATCTATGGTTTTCTGGGAAGAATTTTGAGCAGCTTAATCAATAGAGGATGTACAGTAATATATCAACTTTTGAAATATCAGAAATAACTAAATCACTGTTATTTGTATGGCATAAACAGACTAAAATAAAATAAAAGTGGGGAACTGCCGAAATGGTGACGTTTCTTCAGTCTTCAGTGTAAGAGACGTTATTTCAACATTTCCAGTCTTCGGTGTAAGAATTTTAATGTAAAGAAGTTTAACGTTTTTTTGTTTTTTTCCGACCAGGGGAAGTATGCAAGATGGTAACACCATGCACATGCACAAGTACACTACTTACATATACTGTACACCAATCCTTACAATACAAGAGAATTTCTTTTAATTCATTTCTAAAAGTCATAATATCTTAAATATTTTGTAAAGGTCTATAAAATATTTATTAAAAAAGCAAAACAAAAACAAATTCTATTTCTGCCACTGATTAGCACATGAACAAGTACATGTGGTCCACAAAGAGAATGTCCTTGAAAAGCCTTACAGGTCAGGACAATGCAATATAACCAGCAAGTTAAGTAATTAGTCATGATTTTTTATATAGCAAGTGGAGTGTTTTTCTGCAAATGAAATTTTGGTGGTCAAAATGTGCAGTGAGTCTTGAAAAATCTCATTTCTGCATCATGCTCCATCGATGAAGTGCTTTAACAAGGCACATTTTTATACCACATTAGTAATATCCGTAAATCCATCCATCTATCCATCCATCGATAAATCCATCCCTCAATTCATCCATCTCTGTTTATTTAATTTATTTTTAAAATTTCCTAAAATATCCTATTCTCAATTTCCCTTTTGTTACATTAACATGGTTATATTTAACCATGTCTTTAACATGGCTAGTGTTTAAGGTGTTGGATTACTGATCAGAAGGTCATGAGTTCAAATCCCATGTCCACCAAGCTGACACTCCTGGGCCCCTGAGAAAGGCCCTTAACCCTCAATTGCTCAGCTGTATAAATGAAATAGAATGTAAGTCGCTTCGGATAAGGACGTCTACCAAATGCCGTAGATATAAATGGATGTGGAAGCCAAGTGGTAAAGGTTAAGTCTGATAAGAAGGTTGTGAGCTCAAATCCAGGGGTCAATCTAAGGTGCCACTGCTGGGCCCCTTTGCAAGGCCAAAACGTTGCTCTGGATATGGGACATAAATAGATGTGGTAGACAAATGGGCTAGGTGTTGGACTACCGATTGGAAGGTTGTGAGCTCAAATCCCAGATTCACCAAGCGGTCACTGCTGGGCCCTTGAGCAAGACCCTTAACATTCAGTTGTATAAAATATAAATTGCTCTGGATAAGAGTGTCTGCCAAATGCCATAAATGTTTCCCATAACAAAAGTTTGTTCTCTGGTGGAGCAGATGGGTCTATGGAGTGGGCTGGAGGAGCTCTTGAAGCCTCTGGCGGTGGTGACATACTGAGCTCTCACTGCATTCATCATATTGCTTTTGTTTAAGCCTGAACCAAGTCCACTGTCTGTACAGGACTCACAGGCTGGATGCCCCACATGGTGCAAAATGGCAAACTTCATAATGACCAGATTCTTCACTGGAAGCTAAGAATAAACTAGTCGCTCTCATAAACTCCAGACCCCAGTGTAAACATCTCTCTCTCTCTCTCTCTCTCTCTCTCTCTCTCTCTCTCTCTCTCTCTCTCTCTCTCTCTCTCTCTCTCATCAGCCTGTGGGTATGCTAATTATTGCAAATATATTTTGTACTGAATAACAGAGCCCTTTTTTTGAATTCAAGGCTGATGTATGGAGCTGGAATATCTAGAGGACATGACAAATGTCAGTCTGTTGGGGGATGGAGTGAGAGACTCCGTAAGGTGTTGCTTAACAGACTTTAATTTATGGCTACGAGGTGCTCACAGGCAAGGAAATGGTTTTGGGAGCAGTTTAAGATGCCGGGTGTAAAGAGTATAAAGAGTTTTCGGTATAGCGTCGCATACACTATAGTGTCTCGCCAGAGGCAGAATTCTCTGTAACATGACTTATAAAGCAGGGAAGATGACGTTATACAGAAATCCTATCGAACGGAAGGTGCATCGCAGGGGTGAGACAGACAGAGTTTGTATGATAATCTATAATTGTAATAGAAGCTACACAATGCAGAGTGGAGAAGCAAATCAGGAACAAACGAGGCAGGAGTTTAATGGTACGAAAACAGATTTGTCTGGGGAAATAAATCGACTCAGAAGGGTGAAACAAGGAACAGGTGCAAACGATCAGGGAAGAAAAAAGGGACGGAATGGAAACAGAGACAAGAGCAAAACCCAGAAGCTAATCGTTACCATGGCAACCAAGATGTAAACCAACAGTTATTTAATTATCCGTTTAGTTTTTCTTTTAAAATGTAACCGGGGGGTGTGTCGGTGAGGTGGGGGAGGTCGGTGGTGAGGCGATGGCATTTAAGGTAATACATTAATTAAATAATGTATTAACTTTATATTAGAATTCTATTTAGATTTACTCGGTGTGTTAATTGTCTGGCTGGTTATCTTACCTGATGAGGGTTTTTTTTTAATATTATTAAATTATATAAATAATAGAAAATTAACATGATTACATTTAATTAAAAAAAATATTAAGAAAAAGACCAAAAAAACAAAAACAATGGAATATCAAAAGTATACATCTTAAAATAACAGTGAAAGTGTGTGTGTGTGTGTATGTGTGTGTGTGTGTGTGTGTGTGTGTGTGTGTGTGTGTGTGTGTGTGTGTGTGTGTGTGTGTGTGTGTGTTTTTTTACTCTGTCAGTACAGCAGCGTGTGACCTGCGCTGTGTTTACACTGTAATTATATCACTGCGCATGTTTAATGTTCAGTCATCACTGATGGTTCACCAAACTCATTGTGAGGTGTCGTTATGTATATCTGCTGTGCTCTGTGTTTCTGTATCTGTGTGTGTGTGTGTGTGTGTGTGTGTGTGTGTGTGTGTGTGTGTGTGTGTGTGTGTGTGTGTGTGTGTGTGTGTGTGTGTTTTCATAGATGAACGTGAGCACAGACACATGAGCAGCCATGGCATTCGAGCAGATGAGACACATTTTGATTATGGGAACGATACACACATGCTAAAACATGACTGTACATCAAGTATTGCATGTTTGTAAAGTGTAATGGTGTTTAAAATAGAAAAACCTAAAACTCGTACCTGCATCTTTACAACTCTAATAGCACAGTTTTATCGTATCTTATATTATTTTTTTATTATCATATAGAATTTCGTATTTTGTGTATGACACCGGTTCAGTATATCACTGAAAGCGGATTACATCACAGATTTAATTACATTCTGGTGAAAGGTGACAGAATTAACATTCTATTCAAAGTAATTTAGCTGAGTGAAGAATATTATATTTTACTATACCAGGGGTCGGAAACATCATATATTTAATATGCCGCAGCACCCAAAATGTATATGTCCGCACCGCTGTCTCTATGGAACCGGGCAGGAATCAAGCGTGTCTCCCCTGGAGTTATCAGCCAATCAATAAAAGAGGCTACATAATAGCCAATCAGAAAATAGCACTATCTGGGAAAGATTTAACGCAACAGCCAATGAAAATGGGGTTGTGGGGGGGTTGGAGATGTCATGCTTGCCTGTCTTCAAAACTTGTGAGCCCTGGTCATGAACAAAGAAGAACAGGGGGCATGGGAGCCTTTATTATCGCCACATATACATTACAGCACAGTGGAGTTCTTTTCTTCACATACCCCAACTGAGGAGGTTCTGGTCAGAGTGCAGGGGCAGCTATGCCCCTGGAGCAGGGAGGGTTGAGGGCCTTGCTTAAGGGCCCAGAAGTGGCAGCTTGACTGTGCTGGACCTTGAAACCCGATCCTCCGATCAACAACCCAGAGCCATAACCAGTTGAGCCACCACCAGTTGAGCCACCACTGCCCCATACAGTGAATACGAAGAGGACTCAATTAGACATTGAAAATTTTATTTGAAAATAACCTTCAAACCAGCGACTTTTTTGTTAAGGTTATTTCAAACTGTTCAAAATATTTTTGTTTGCCTTCAGAAAAAAAATGTCGTTTACTCGCTAGCAGTTCATTGATTTCATAACTGCAACGCACTACAGTTTT
This sequence comes from Tachysurus fulvidraco, assembly GCF_022655615.1. NCBI lineage: Eukaryota > Metazoa > Chordata > Actinopteri > Siluriformes > Bagridae > Tachysurus > Tachysurus fulvidraco. The sequence goes on from NC_062522.1 coordinate 6,688,453, forward strand.
TTCTACACTTTCCATAAAGGTAAAAAAAACGATATATACAGTGTTCTCTTTATTTTAGATGTCAAAAGGGTTTTGTGGCTCCCTGTGTTTGTTATTCTGTGGGAAACGGGTCCTAATGGCTCTTTGAGTGTTTAAGGTTGCCGACCCCTGAACTATACATTACTTTAAGCTATTAGATCATTCATAATCACTGAACTAAGAGGAGAACGAACCTTAGTACTCAGTAACGCTGTGAAAAAAAAAATCAATAAAAAAGATGAACAGCATAACTTCTAAAGAACACAGAATATCATCTTATTTCATCTGGTAAATCTTTTTAGCACATGGGGAAATATTGTAGAAATATCTATTCGAAACAGCCGGAAATTCTAATTTGTTAAAAAAAAAAAAAAAGAAAAATCTGAGAAAGGATACAAAGAAATTGTTGTTTTTGTGTCTTATTGATGAAAATGAAGCCATTTATCAGCTGTTTAAACACTTCCTTCTTTTTTTTCACCCCACAGGAAAACTGTAAAATGATCCTTTACTGTCTTTGTTGTTTCATACGAATAACACGACTAAGGTAAAATTGAAATAAATCTGTATAGGCATTAACAACCATATAGTGCAGTTGTGTGCATTATGTACATTGCATGTATAACAATAAAAGCAAGGCTTATCTTGAGGTCTTTCCCTTGGTGGAAAACATAAAGTTATTTCTTTACATGTTATCTAATGTTAAAATCAAAATACCGAAAAAAGAAAAAAAAAATCACTATATTTACACTTGCTTAATTATACGGTTTAGATTATACGGCATGCCACTGGTGATAATATAATATATTATAGTAAGTAAAATGTTTCAAGAGCAAAAAAAAACAAAAAAACAAAAAAAAACAAGCACAGATCAACAAATAGTGGAAATTGAGAGAAATTAGATAACCACAGAAATCAAAGAACTAAATAAAGTAAAATCACAGGCAATCAAACACATTATTAAACCTTGTTTGTCTATTTGCATGTGTGGGGGTGGAAGGGGCGTTGGGGATCGGTGCGGCCATGTTTGTAGGTCTACACAGACATCCTGACAATTAGCATTCACATTTACAGCATTTGGCAGATGCCCTTATCCAAAAGTGCTTTAAGGACAATAGGTTTAAAGACTTGGGATACCATCAACATAAATCTCTGTTCAAACAGTTAAAATAAACGTTAGTAAGAGGTAGATCTTCACCTGTCGTTTGAAGACAGTCGGTGACTCAGATGTTCGGACATCTAGGTGAAGTTCATTCCACCACCTCGGTGCCAGAACAGAGAAGAGTCTTGCTGCATATCTGCCTCTTACCCTGAGAGATGGTGATACCAGTGGATCAGTGCTCTACATCTGATGGAGCGAGATGCAGTGATTTGGATTACTATACAGTGCCATTACTGTCTCCTTCTAACCAATCAGATTTGAGAATCTAGCAGCTCTGGAGTATAATAGCAAACGATTAACAAAAATATATTTTTTTCATCTTTCAGCCGAACACTATTTTCCAGGCACTAAGAGTTAACCCTTTATTGACTGAGTTAGCTCACTGCCTGGGAATCAAACCCTGGCTACAGCAACGAGAGCACGGGACCCTGCCGCTGGACCACCAGGAGGCTTTCTTGTCATCTTAAATAAATGCTCTTAAATAGAGCTTTGTAGTAGACGTCTTCTCGGGTCTAAAGAAATGTACCCGACCCGAAGTGACCCGAATGACGTTTTACCCGAACCCGACGTGCATCTTTTTTTTTTTTTTTTTTTAAGAAGACCCGAACCGAGACAAACCGGAAAAATTAGACCCGAGTCCGACCCGAGTCCGACCCGAGTCGACGGCAATTTTTTTTTTAACCCGACTGGACCCGAATGTTGCATAACTCTACACTAAAGTAACCGCTATGGAGTGGATTCAAAATTGATTGACAGGTCTGTTTGATCAAAAATTAGCTTACCGCCAGCCACACGTCGCCAGCCACATGTCGCAAGCAGTCTTGGCAAACAGAGGAGAGGTTGGAAAAGACTCGAGTCGATGCACACACACGAGGTACAGACTCGGGTCCGTTTGGTAAAAACACATTCATTTTAAATTACCCGAGATTCGATGCCGCTATTATTATACCCGACCCGTGTCAGAGGCTCACGTGAAACTTTTAGACCCGAACCCACTCGGGTCTGGGGTCGGACGTCGGGTTATCAGATCTAAGTGGACCCGTGAAGACCTCTACTGTGTAGCCCCTTTGTGTATGCCATATCAGCTTGGTGGGACGTCACTTTCCAAACCCTATTAAACCATCTGTATTAGCCTTCAATTAAAATGAGCATGTATACCATATTTCAATACCATTTATTTCAAAAGCAAGCCAAGTTTTATTCAAAACCAATATCCAACGCTGTCTGCTGGTCAATGTTCCTCTCTTATTTCTGTTTCAGGTTTGTTATCTTTTAACCCATCTCCTTCAGGTCACAGAGGACACGCCGGAACAGTTAATCATTAAAGCTCTGTTTGCCGACGCTCTCAGTATAACTTTATTATTTGGACAGCTGACAAATCAGTACAGAATTACACTGTATCTAGAGAACGCCAACTGTTGTTTTCTCTTTTACTAACAGGAGGAAAGTAGGAAGGAGAACAGAACACCATCTGCTTGATCCGAGCCAGGAGTCAGAGAAATCTCTGCTACAGGTGTGTGACAAGGACAATGTCTCAAAACACAAGCCGTTATCTCTCTCTGACGATCTCTTATCTCTTCTAAAGTGATCTACAGCCTGAAACCATTGCACCTCCCTACCTGTGTTTTCTGCTCCAACACAGCTTAACGCACATTTCATGAGGATATTATATGGAATGGCTACTCTTTTTTTTTTTTGGAAAGATTGTTAACGGTACGTTAGAGCAGGATCGCTAACAAAGCAGGATGAGAACATGCTGGCCCAAAAGAGTCAAATAAACACAAGGGTATAGATTTTATCTTTGAAAAGTTCGAGTCGATGAGCGTTCAAGCATCAAGTGTTATCAGAGCGAGCAACCTAAATGACTGATTTATTAAGTCTACCTTCTTACGCTCGCTTGGCAGATGACATGAAGATATAACACACACAGCTGGTGTTCAGCAACATGGTCTGAGAAATATTTCACCAGAGTCAATTCATTCTATCCGTCATCTATTTCACCTCGAAGCAAGCATTCTTAGCAGAAATAAATATTTCTATACACATCCTGCACTTAGCAGACCCTCCAGGATTTAGTGATTTTCTGACCACAGAAAATAACAGAGAATTCATTCAGAAATTTAATTAAAACAGAAACTTCTTAGATTTGGAGGGAAGTCAAAATTTTGCAAAATTGATCAAAGACTTTCTGGAGATTTGGGCCGAGATCACAACACGCCTTCAGCCAAAGCCATATTTCATTCAGTCAAATATGAGTAGAAGCTATCATAGAAAGTCATTACAGGCGTGTTCACTGCTAGGAGTTCTGTGCTTGCAATTTCAGAAATTCAAGCAGTTTTCCGCAAATAAATAAATAAATAAATAAATAAATAAATAAATAAATAAATAAATAAATAATTGCATTGCCAATTTTGGAAAAAATACATTTCAAAGCATTTTTGGCTGTCATTCAAATTGAAAATGAATAATGTTATAAAATCGTAAACATTCCATGTAAGCCTTTTTTAAACAATATAATAATGGCTCATAATATTTAGTTATCACTTTTAATCTATACATAATTCTATGTGTTACATTCCTTCCTTTCTTCCTTCGTCACTTCCACCCTCCCTCCCTCCCTCCCTCCCTCCTATCCACCCTTCCCTATGCTCACCCTCCCTCCCTCTCATCCATCACTCCTTCCTTCCTTCTTTCCTCCCCATCTCCTTCCCGTCTTTCCTTCCTTCCTCCTTCCATCCTTCCTATAGTTCCATCTTTCCTTCCATTTCTTTCTTCCATTTCTTCCTTCCTTCCTTCCTTCCTTCCTTCCTTCCTTCCTTCCTTCCTTCCTTCCTTCCTTCCTCCTTTCATCCCTTCCTTCATCCTTCCTTTAGTTCCTTGCTTACTTTCATTCCTTCCTTTCCGCTCTACCTCCCTGCCTCCTTCCCGTTCTTCCTTCCTTCCTTACAAATTCCAGGGTTCCGAGCATGGCCCTTAACCCACGAGTCACTCCTGATAAGGGTGTCTGCCAAACGGCATAAAGAAACAATTCAAGAAATGTTGAATTCATTACAGGAAAATTACACATATAAATGATTCCTTTTTTTTTCATTTGTTTATTATTACATTTAGATTAACAAGGAGCGCTTGCCGTTCTGGTCTCTGTATGAGTGGTTGCTATGGTAACAATTACAGATCGGACCGAGCGCGTTAATTCAAACCTATCATTAGGATTACAGACGGATACGAACGCAGGAGCCTCTGTCGTACAAAATGAATGAAGAGCGTCAGATGTTGAGAATTAAACAGCACTGTGATATGAAGTGTTGTTGCTAGTGTATAGAAAGAGGGGGAAAAAATCTCAGGAATTCAAGAGAGATATAAACCCTGACCTTCAGCTCAGCATTTACTGGAAAGTGCATGCGTTTAAGTGTTTTTCTGGGCCTATACTGTAGGTGTACAATCAAATCCCTGGTGTGTTTTAACGGTCCTATGCTGACTTTTTACCTCACATCACAACACCAGAGTGTCTTGTGTTATTGTTTCTATAAGGACCATTACACAGCACGGTTATATCAGTATCCATTCTCAGAGATGGATGAGCTACAGGACAGTTACACTCTTCACACACACACACACACACACACACACACACACACACACACACACACACACACACACTCAATAAAGCATGATGACAGAGAAATAGAGCAGAACAAAAGCGAAAAAGAGGTAAGAGCAGAAAAAGACAAGGGCATGAAGAGAAAACGTAAATGAGGGACAGGAGGAGACGGGGATGATACTCATAGAGACAGACAGACAATATATATTATTAAACACACTCTGTGTGTCTGTGTGTGTGTCCCTGTACACCTAACAGGGCTTTTTAACTGAACACTGTAGTTCGGTTGAATAAATGATAAATAATAATGCTCCAAATTGTTCTTATTTCCTTCACCAAAGGAGCCGCACCACACCTAAGAATACACTTGTTTCCCTGAGTACTGTGTTAGTTTCCCCAGATATGTGGGCGGAGTTAAATGCAGTGATGACTACTGACTGGTCAAACACACTGACATTGATTTATCCTGTAATGTGTTTGGAATCGATGAGCCGCATTCATAAATATATCAATAAGAATGAATACAATGAAGAAAAGAATGAAAGAAAGAAAAAATAAAAACCCCTATGGGGGTTCAATAAAGTTTCACCCATCCATGCTCTACAAACACACATACAAACTCAGAGAGCAGGTGCAGGTGCAGGTGTGTGTGTGTTTGTGTGTGTGTGTGTGTGTGTGTGTGTGTGTGTGTGTGTGTGTGTGTGTGTGTGTGTGTGTGTGTGTGTGTGGCCGTTTGCTTGTGTTTGGACTGTGTAAGGATTTGGCTCAGTTCCAGTTGAATGAGAGTGAGTATAGCTGTGTGTGTGTGTGTGTGTGTGAGTGTGTGTGTGTGTGTGTGTGTGTGTGTGTGTGTGTGTGTGTGTGTGTGTGTGTGTGAGAGAGAGAGAGAGAGAGAGAGAGAGAGAGAGAGAGAGAGAGAGAGAGAGAGAGATAGAGAGAGAGAGAGAGAGAGAGAGTTGTAAATATGGGTAATGTGAGAGGTCCTGCAACCAATTCTCCCCACAATTCCAGGCACACACACAAACACACACACATGCAACACATACACACACACACACACACACACACACACACACACACACACACACACACAGCAATGCTATTCTGGGGTATGCTATTTCATTTTAAAAGTATGACATTTAGAACAAAACATACAAAAATAGAACAAAAGATCATCTCCTGTATGCATTCATTCTGAGCCCCACACAGAGCAGCAGCTACATCCAGGCATGCAAAGCTCATAAACAGACACTTTTGAAGACTTTTGAAATGAACATCAACAATGTTAAATGAAACAGAACTCAGAACACACACTCTGCCTGTTTGGGACAAATCCAAAAGACTGCTTTTAGGTGTTATTTAAAGCTGTAGATGTTCGTTTAGCACAGTAGGTGTTAATTCAGCATTTGGAATGATGTTGTTCACATGGAAATGTGTTGATATTTCTCAGGAATACCAGACTGAGTCTCTGCACCTCGCTCTCGCACATTTGTTCTTATCTGTAGTTTGGTGTTTATTTTTGGCTGATAAGCCTGTACACGTGTGGCTTATCTACTGCACCATACACTGTTATTCAAATTATGAGAGAGAAAGAAAGAAAGTGTGTGTGTGAGAGAGAGAGAGAGAGAGAGAGAGAGAGAGAGAGAGAGAGAGAGAGAGAGAGAGAGAGTGAGTGAGTCAGTGAGTGAGACAGAGCAAAAGAGAGAGACAGAGAGAGAGAGGGGGGAAGTTAAAGAGAGATAGAGAGAGATAGAGAAAGGAAGTTAGAAAGACAGTGAGTTAGAGAGTGAGACAGAGAGTGAGACAGAGGAAAAGAGAGAGAGAGAGAGAGAGAGAGAGAGAGAGAGAGAGAGAACTAGAGAGCGTGAGACAGTGAGTGAGACAGAGCAAGTTAGAAAGAGACAGAGTTAGAGAGAGTGAGAGAGAGAGACAGTGAGTGAGAGAGAGTGAAAGAGAGAGAGAGAGAGAGAGAGAGAGAGAGAGAGAGAGAGGGTGAGAGAGAGAGAAAACTAGAGAGCGTGAGACAGTGAGTGAGACAGAGCAAAAGAGAGAGACAGAGAGAGAGAGGGGGGAAGTTAGAGAGAGAGAGAGAGAGAGAGAGACAGTGAGTGAGACAGAGAGAGAGAGAGAGAGAGAGAAACCTAGAGAGAGAGTGAGACAGTGAGTGAGACAGAGCAAAAGAGAGAGAAAGAGAGAGGGGGGAGTTAGAGAGAGAGAGAGAGAGAGAGAGAGAGAGAGAGAGAGAGAGAGAGAGAGAGAGAGAGAGAGAGAGAGAGAATTTGGCAATTGCTACAATAAATACAACTGTTTAATTAAAATAAAATAATATTCTAATAATTCCAATGAATTTGAAAACCTACTGCAGAAACAAAGGAAGTATCAGAAATGTATTCATTTCATTTTCTGACAGAATGTCCTATAGGGGTATTTAAGGGTAACTTGAAATGCTTTGATTCTTTAGGTGTCAAAAAAAAAAAAACACCAAAAAAAAAAAAAAAACAACAACAACAACAAAAAAACAATTTGAGATAAAGGTCATAGTATTAAGAGAAAAAAAATTCTAAAAATAAATTTGTACTATTTCAAAAATAATGTCAGAGATCTTTGAAAGTCAAAAAATCTTGTTTATTTTCAAGTTTGTTTACAAGAACAAATAACACAAATCTGTGAAATTCTTGTGTGGAAGGAAAAGTTGCATGCAGTGTTTGCTTTCTAGGCCGCACGTAGAGACCGGACGATGATGGACGGAAGAGGGGCGTGGCTACTAATCATTAGCACTGGATGAGAAAACATTTTCAAGATGGCCGACGACACTCCAGTGGACAAGACATCTTACAGACATTTTTTTAATGAGCCCATACACCATGTATTATTTATTTGTTTATTTATTTTTAGCATCGCATTACATGCGTTTGATTTGTGGCATTTGCTAATCACTGGGAAAAGACTTTCAGTTAGTTCAAGAACCCTTAATGTTCCATTTGAGATAATGTTCCCCTTCTATAATCATACATAGTGTGCAGTAGGTCATTTGGGACACAGCTTTAATGTTGGAAAATTGAGTTGGTATGTAACAGTGACTGTCGTTGTTTATTTTCCCTTAACCACATGACACTAAATGTTTTATTCCTTACTTGGCATGGCCTTGTACAGTTTTGCCAAAGCATTTGTCAGCGGAACAGGGAGCCTCCAAGGGGGGAAGAAAATCAGACCCAAATGCGTGGATAGCAAAAACAGGAGATTTAATAAAATAAAAGTATCGACACACAGGAGACACTACGGGGGGAAAAAACTAGCACAGCTAGAAAAAAGAACTAAGAACAAAACATACTGTAGACACAAGAGACACCCGAAATATGACAAGGACTCAGCAAAAAATCAACCACAACACAACAGGTATAAATAGGGGAAGTTGTAATGATGCATTAGGAAAAGCTGTACAGAGGTGGGAAGGGCTTAAGGATCGGGTGGTGCAATCACGCATGAGGACAGAAAGTAAACAAAAACACATCGCACAGAACAACACACACATACACATATTGATGGAACGCCCCCTAATGTTCTGGAGGGGAAATGTCCAACCATCCTGACAGGAAAAAAGAAGAACTCTAATCAACAACTGCTAATTCAGTTGATATTCAGAGTTCATTATTATTATTATTATTATTATTATTATTATTATTATTATTATTATTATTATTGTTGTTGTTGTTGTTGTTATTATTATTATTATTATTATTATTATTATTATTATTATTATTATTATTATTATTATTATTATAATAACACAACCTTTCTGCTCTTTCCAAACTGAAGCAATAGAAATTTCAAGAGTAAATGAATAAATAAACCAGCAGCAGCCAGTCAGCTAGTTGATGTAGTTTCTATGTTTGTTTTGTTTTTCTCTACTGATGGCTTTAAGCTCATTGCTGGTGCATTTAGAAATAAATCAGAAATCATTTGATTTTTTTGACAAAATCAGACATTAAATGTATTATTTATATCTGTTTGTCATGTTATCTAAATGCCATTCTGACAATAAAAACAATAAGCGATTGTTTAAATGACCATGTTTGAAGTAGTCTAAAATTAGAAAATGTTTAAAATTCTCAAATACTAATTAATTTATTTACTGCTTTAGCAAATTTAGAAATGTTAGAAATGGACTATTTTAAGGGAAGGTTTGAGATCTAAATGTCTTTAAACACAATACATCTACTGTAGGTATTTATGTTAAGTATACTAGCACTAGGAGCGTTTCATGTATAGACTCAAAGTTTTATCATCCACATCTGGCTGACTTTTTAGAGTCATGGCTCAGAGAGTGAGCAGTTCAAATAAAATCCACAAATTAAAACAAAGATAATTAAAATCTGTATCATTTTGTTTCATATGTGAAAATAACAGTGATTCAACTGTTAAAGGTGGGGTCTCCATTGTTTGAGAAATGCTTCAGAAAACTACGTTAAGCCGTCAAACAAAACAAAAACAAAACTAACGTGTAGCCATTGAACAGAAAGGGGCGTGTCTTGTCAATATGGGCGGAGAGAGTGTTCAGTGAGCATGTGTGACATTAGCAGAAAGCGGTTTTAACATTGACATGGAGGATAAAAACAAAGAAAGAAAGCGAAGAAAGGTTTGCGATAAGGCAAGAAGTAGGACGTGTTAACATAGGATCAGCTTTCCGGCGCTGGAGAGAACTGAACGTCTTCCGCATGAAACGGAGTAAAACGCACAGTTCAACAAAAATACATTTGTATTACCATAGTATTACTCATTGAGTTCATTTATTGATAAAAATATACCCTGCCCCAACAGGTTCCGCCATAATACTTGTCTAGGTTCTACTTGGGTTATACTTGTCTGGTGTTTGTGGGGCGGAGCTATCAAAACAGGGGTGAGAACCATTGTGGGTTAGGGGTGTGTTTGTTTTGGTGATTTCAAATGTCAACATTGGCTCTCAAACAACAGAGACCTCACCTTTAAGACGCACACAAAAACTTCTAATGTTTAACAATGTGTTTAGTAACAAACTGAGAGTCACACCATTGTCCTCAATCTTAGTTCAACACACATACTATCCTTCAGAAAGACAGTGATTTGCAGCTGATTTATTTCTTCGATGGTTCCTTGTATTCCCTGGATGTCAAATTCAGCATCATCTGAGTAAGATATTGTTTTTTGATGAATGATGATATAAGTACAGCTTTGTGACTGTACAGATATATGGAAGGTTTTCAATGAATCAGTGAGCAGCTCATTTACCTGCTCTTATACGTTTTATAATACACTCACACATGCACTTTCAATTTTTTTTCTTCTTTCTAAAGTAAGAAAGAAACTGCCACTTCACTTCTGCATTCTTTACCCCGTATGTAGTGTGTATGTGCTTGTCTGGGTGTATGTCCCATTGAGCCTTCTCCCCTTCCTATATAAACAATGTGGTTTGGCTCATTCAAGTTGGTATTTACTTTAGCCCTCGTTAGCTGAAACCCGATCCAACATCACTCCAATTCTGGAGGTCTTTATCCCTCCATCAGCAGACATTTACTCTAAAATAACACAGCGCAAGACATCTTGACATCTATAGTTGGGTCCAAATGTTTAACTTCATAAATCAAATATGTTTTTATTTTGACAGATGTCAAACACTGGATTACATTTTTTTAAATGGAGACAGACTCACATTTCAGCAGCGTGAGAGATCTACAGTACCTCAATCTAGTTTTCTTTTGTTTTAGTTCCATACATTTCAGTCTAGGGCAGCAAAACATTTACAGAGTTTGTTATTAGGATTAATGTATGCAGCACGATCATTAAATTCAGATAAAAGCATAGATAAAACAGCAGCATGTCAGTTCTAGGACAAATAGAACCACAATAAAGAAACAAAATACATTTAGAAGTGAGAATACTGATGGAGTAGAAAGTAAATACAACACAATTCAAACAAATGTAGAAAAATAAGACTAATAAATCTATGAAATTGCAATGTGTTCTAAGAGGTTGTTAGACATGCAGGCAGGAGGCTTTAGACATGCAGGAACCATCCCGGGTTCCAGCAATGTTCTAACGGTTGATTGATGGAACAGGGATCAGATTCCCCCTTTCCACCAGAAAGAACCGGTTGCTGGTTGAGAGCTAGTGCTGGTGCTGGTGAGAAGTTGGTTCCACTGGCGAAAGAGAACTAAGAACTTCTTCTAAGAACTGGTTTGCCCTTCCATGGGCTAGAGAGTCATCACAGAGCCAAGTCTTACGTCAGCGTATACAACGTTATACAGCATCGTTAGCGCAGCAGCTGCAAACACAAACACATCAACAATGGCGGATGGCTTTGTGAACCTACATTGGCATCCAAACGTGGCGAATACTGAGGTTTTTGGAGGCCAGTAATTGAGCAGGGTTCTTGTAGGTCAGTTGATTGAGCTGGGTTTTTAGAAGCCATGTGGTTGAACAGGGTTCTTAGATTTTGCTTGGTTAATCTGGGATGTTAGTGTCCAGTTGGTTGAGCTGTGCTCGTAGAGACCTGTTGATTAGCAGGGTTCTTAAAGGCCACTTGATAGAGCTGGAGTCTTTGAAGCTGTTGGTGGGGCACTGCTCTTAGAATCTAGCAGTGTAGCAGGGTTCTAAAATGGTTGGTGGGGCAGGATTCTTAAAAGCTGGGTGGTGAAGCAGGATTTTTTACGACTGGTCGATATGCAACGTTTCTTGGACACCGACAGTGAAGCAGAATTCTTGAATGTGAGCAGTGAATAAGTGTTATCATAGGCTTCTGGTGGAAAATGGTTCTTTTCATTGCTCACAGTAGAGCAACATTTTCAGAAAATAAAACTTAGTGGCCAGAGAACAGTGTTTCTGAGTGGTGGGTAGTGGAGCAGGACTTTTAAAGAAGGTTTTAAAGGTGAATGAGAATGATTGGTGGAGCAGGGTTCTTACAGTCTGCTTGGTGAAGCAGGGTTCCTAAAGGCTTATGGTGACATATGGTGCATTCTTATGTGAGGCACTTACAAGCTTGATGATGGACCAGGGTTCTTAAGATGCCATTAGTGAAGCAGGGCCTTTAAGAGGCTAGTTGGTGGCGTAGGAATCCTTGAAGGTCGACAGTGAGTCTTATAGACCAGGACATAGAGGGTTGATGAACAACGGTTCTAAAGAACTGGCAAGGTACTTAGAGCCTGATGGTGTGGCAGGGTTTCTGGTTAGTGGGGAAGGGTTCTTTGTTCTTTGTGACTGGTTGATGGAACAGGGTTTTAAGAGCCTACAGTAGTTAGATGAGAAGGCTTCTTATAGGCTGGTTAGTAGAGCAAGGTTTGTAGAGATTCTGGTTATCAGAACAGGGTTTGCAGAAGCCAGAACGACTGGAAGGTCTACACCACCATAAAGCACCATGCTGAGGAGCCATTAGACATATTTTTGTTCCTTTTTCAGCCTCATCAGCAGAATCTGATGCAAACACACAGCACTTCACATTTTCTGTTGACCTTGAATCAGCAGGACTTCTTTTAATACTTACAAATATATTTTTTTTTTTCCTGCATGTGTGTTGTACTGTAGCTGTGCCTTCTGCACAATTATTATCTGGTTCCTTTCCTGAAAGAGGATAAAATACTAGAACAGTTTCTTCTCCCCTGTGGTTTAGAGGAGATGTGGTGGGATTTCTGCTCTAATGGCCATCATCTGACCCTTTTAGAGACACTGGGCTAGTGAGATCCATTACATACCACTGAGGATCTCTAATGCTACTGACCAGCACCAGTAATGTCACATACATCACCTACCACAGGCTAAAAAGACAGACATGGACTTTGTTGTTGAAACAGCTATGAAGGCTCTACCCCACAAGAACTGACGTACTCTCGAAATGAAAATATTGTAATGTCCAGGTAATGCTTGTTCAGGAGAATTGAAAATTTATTTATTTATTTTTTTTGGATTTTTCTATTTCTATTTACTTTGTCAAGCTTTTCCAAATGCCATGCTAACCACAGCCAAATGACATTATATGGATATGATAATGAATCCAAATCATTTTCAGATCACTTATGCTACACTTATACAACTAAGCAGTCTTAAAGCTAAGCATTCTTTAGTGGTCTTTTTTTCTAAATTGAGCACACTATAAACTTTGAATATAAACCTTTTGAAACTTTCAAGGATTTCTACAAGCTCTCTGTTTTCATCAGCATCTCAGACATTGCTTATTTTGAATAAAAGACTGGTGGGACGGAGTGTGGATGTTAGACAGATTGCTACAAGGCACCCAATGCAAAATGATGAAACTGCTCTGTGACAAAGTGCTGGGCTTTTTGTTCAGCTTCGTGTTCCAGATTATGCTTTAACTAGCTCTCACAAATCAGTGCAATAAAACTGGGACTGTCCTTGACTTTTTAACACCAGCACATTGTATGTATGTATGTGTGTGTGTGTGTGTGTGTGTGTGTGTGTCTGTGTGTGTGTGTGTATGTGTGTGTGTGTGTGTGTGCATGTCTTCATCTGGACCTTCTCAGATTCCCATATTCTCTTTTCTCTCCTTCATTCTTTCCATGTATCTTTCTTTATTTACCTCTTTCACTGCCTTACATCATTACTGTCTCACCAGCTCTCATCTCCCTCCCACCTCTTTAGCATCAGGTCTTTCTATCCTTCTCTCTTTCTTCCCTACATCAGCATGAACAACTGCCATTCTCCATTCCTACCTCTCTTTTACCCTCTCCCTCTCTCACGCTCTCTTTCCCTTCCTCTCGTTCCCTGACATTGCATCTATCCATCTCACTCCTTCCCTCTTTAGCATCGGGCCCTTATGTCCCGTGCTATCGGATTTTTTTTCTCTTCTCGTCTGCACTCTATATTTACTTACTTTCTATCTTGTTCTCCCTCTTTTATTCTATCACCTTGTCTCTCTCTCTTTAGCATCTCTTGCCTTTGCCCCCCCTTCTCTCTCTTTCCCTCTCCCTCTCTCTCTCTCTCTCTCTCTCTCTCTCTCTCTCTCTCTCTCTCTCTCTCTCTCACACACTTATTGCATGACCTTGTCTTTCGTTCTCTATTTAGCATCAGGTCCTTCTATCCATCCTTATCAGATTTCCTTTCTCTCCTTCACTCTCTATTCCTCCCCTCCTTCTTTCTCTCTGCTGTGCTCTTTAACACCCTCATCGCCTCTCTTCAGCATCAGGTCCTTCTATCTCTCCTTATCAGATGTCTTACCTATCCTTTTTCTCATGCACTCCCCTTTCTTTCTGCACTTCTTTCTCTCTCGCTGTTAGAGAACATTGCATATGTCTTTCTCGGGCCCTGCTGGAGTAAACAAGCCCAATGCTTTTGACCTTTTCCATTCTGAAAAATGATCCAGGCAACGTTGGGTGTGTTTGGGAGAAAGAGGCAGTGAGAAGAAAAAAAAAAAACAAAACAAGAAGATGGTTTTAAACGAATAGTTCAGGCGACAATAAAATATACACAATGATCCTTGTAGCCCAAAATTTACTCAAACAACTGATACATGCTTTGTGTCTGACATTTTCTTCATTCGTTTTGATCTGGAGCTTTAAGGCTAACGTTGCCCATAAGTAATAGAAGCATAGCTGCCTGTTTGGCATAATTTGGGCCTTCTAAATGTATAAAAATGTTGCCTTGGTAAGTATTCATGTGTTAGAATAGCCTAGCGAAAACTTGGCACACACTCGTCAAACCTCAACCCCATTTTGGAATCTCTAGACATAAAAAGCACGTCAGTTATAGTTCACCGATGATCTCTATACAGTCTGACAGATCTCATGCAACCAAGAAGAATAAGCAAAAAAAAAAAGCTGGATCCAGATGTGCAAAGCTGAAAGAGATATTCTAAAGAGACTTGCAGCTGGAAATGCAGCCAAAGATGATTTTATACTTATGCAACCAATTAATCTTTCTGTCGCAAGAATACCATTTTGTTTCACTTACAAACTTTACTTATACCGTGCTACGTAAATCAAACAGAGGAAAAATTGGGATGAGCACAGGATTGTCTTATACCACATGACAGCTCTTAGGTCCGAATACATATTTGTGTTATGATTATGAATATTGTATTGTTTAGCTGAAGCAAGCGAGGCTTTGGCATGAACTGTTTTGGGGAGGGGGGGCACGGTGGCTTAGTGGTTAGCACGTTCGCCTTACACCTCCAGGGTTGGGGGTTTGATTCCCGCCTCCGCCTTGTGTGTGTGGAGTTTGCATGTTCTCCCCGTGTCTCGGGGGTTTCCTCCGGGTACTCCGGTTTCCTCCCCCGGTCCAAAGACATGCATGGTAGGTTGATTGGCATCTCTGGAAAATTGTCCGTAGTGTGTGAGTGAAAGAGAATGTGCCCTGCAATAGGTTGGTACTGCCTTGATGCCAGATGACGCCTGAGACAGGCACAGGCTCCCCATGACCCAGGAACTTCTTATAAGAGGTAGAAAATGAATGAATGAATGAATGAATGAATGAATGAATGAATGAATGAATGAATGTTTTTGGGGAAGTAGAAATCTTTAGTGCATCCATGTGAAACCATCCACAGAGCATTCAGAGTGTCAGAAGTGCAAAAGGTTCCCAGAAGAAGAGGTATTAGGATGAATCAGGCAAGCCTGGCAAGTCTGACACCATATCAGGCAGCAGGAGTACACATGGTGCTTGACAGAAGGAACATACTGTATGAGGTATAAACTTATCATGTGGCTGTTTAAAAGAATGTTTGTTGTGAGAGAATAAAAGCGGGCACTAGATATGAGCTCATTAGGCGAGTCAAACTTTGTCATTAGGAATAACAATTCCATTCTCAGACTTTTCAAACCTTGTGCTAACGTTCGACAACCATGAGCTCGTCTAAGCGGCAAAGTGAGGGGGAAAAAAAAACAACAAAAAGAAATAAAGCTAGCTGATGCCTACAAAATATGAAAAGTCTATAAAAAAGATAGCAAAGCATTTCCACCTCCTCTGCCAGACATATCTATGAGAAACGGCAGTTAGAAGGAACCATCAATGTCAAGGGATCAAGGAAACCTTCAAATAGAACTGGCCAAATGCTGGGTAGAAAGGCAAGGCAAAATCCAACGACACCAAGAACCTGTTTGAAGGTTTATCTGAGACCTAAGTGGCAGCAGACTCTTCCACTGTGCAGCATTGCTTACACGAGATTCAACAGAACGAACCTTCATGACCTTGTCACAGAATGTAAGCAATATCTTTGTGCAACGATCACAAAAGCTACAGAGTATTTGGAGAAAAATATGAGGAGATGAGATCTAATGGGGGGAAAATGCACAGTTTGTCAATTGTTCAGCATGCTGGTGGATCCCCTGGGCTCTGTAGGGATGTCGTTGCCGAGTGGATAAGGTTTGCCTACATATCGAAAGGTCATGAGTTTAAATCCCAGGTCCACCAAGCTGCCACTGCTGGACCCCTGAGCAAGGCCCTTAAACCTCTCTTGCTCAGTTATCAAGCATCGCGTTAGTTCAGGCAGGCCACGCAGTAAGCTGCATCAGCTGCTAATCAGCTGTCCACAAAGCGCACCAATCCAGCACGGCTTCCGTAATTCCCCTCCTTTAAATCCTCGCCTTCGAGCGCACCTACACATCACCGCTGCTGCGATCCAACACCCTCCTCCGTCCCCGACTCCTCCAGCCAGAACCTGTCGCCAGCGCCGATTAAATTCTTCACGTAAAGAATCGCACCTCGCGCAATTTCGGTTCTGATTCTGAGCTGTAATGGGGGGGTCTATTCATTCCCCAGCGCTGCCTCCCCACCCCGTCCACGCATACGCACGGACAGGCGCGTGGGAAAATTCTCCCAGAACAGAACCATTCCGCCAACACTAACTGTATGCTCGCTAACCTTCCTTTACGAAGTGGTCCTGACTGAAGTATAAAAATGTAAGTATCTATGGATAAGAGTGTTTGCCAAATCCCATAAATGTAATATAAATGTTATCTCCTATAGGTTTGTCCACAGTTACGTGGAAGAACAGATTCCAGTAAATATTGAAAGTCTGGACATATTCAGTCAAGAAACTAAATCTAAACAGAGACTGACAGCAGGACAATGATCCAAAACATAATTCTTTAACAAACCATAAAGTTGAAGATTTTGGAATGACTCTCACAATCACCCTGACTTGAATATAATGAAATATACGAAAGCAGAGATTAAACATGCTGTGAATGCTAAAAGAGGAACAAAAAAACTCTACAACAAGCAGTTGCAAGCTGTTATATTAGCGAACAGAAGTGTTAAAGTTGTGTACTAACTTAGTAGGAAATACAAACTTTTACACATGCTACAATTAATACTATTCGACCGCGCATTAATGTTGCATTAACGTTTGTGAAAAATGTTCTCTTTTTTAATAGAGATTGCTGCAGTGATTGTGCTTCGTCCTTTTCACTTCAGGAATCAATAAAATATGTAATCTAGCAAAGGGATACCTTAAAAGTAAAAAGCGAGAAAGTATAATGAGAGAAAATCTCACAAATCCTCTTTTTTTTTTGGTGATCCTTTAAAGTCAATCTCTGGTAACATGGTTTTAAATCTTGAATCATCTTCTTGTTACTAAAGATTTTCCACTTCATTTGTTAACCGTTCCCTAATTATCTCGAACACAGTGCAGACACGATACTAATTTGAGTTTTGGTGCTAAAATGTTTCATATAAAAAGCTGTTAGCAGTTTCATTATGGTCGATAATTGAGGATAAGAAAAGGCAGAGTGAACAGGAAAAATTGTCACTTCAGTTTCTGCGCTTGGGGTTAAGTGAGGAGTTAGCATAAGCTGATGGCTAATTCTTATGCATACACAAGGTCGGTTAGCATCACCTACACGGAGTGTAGCCCCGTCCAACACTAATCGCTCGGTAGAAAATGACAGAAATAACTCTTTCCGATGAACATTAGTGTATGTATTCTCTTTGTAGTCTATAGTTAATTAAACAAAGAAGGCCTTCTAACCCTGGTTTATAGAGTGATTATATAAGTTACTATATCCTTCCTGGAAGCTCAGGTAATTTTCTTCTGATCTTTCCTAACAAGAAGTCGTGTCCACAAATCCAGACTTTTTTCCCGCATTCTGATGTTTGATGTCTGATGTGAACAGCTCTTGGGTCTGGATGATTTTATGTATTGTGCTGCTGCTACCTGATAGGCTTATTAGATAACCGCATGAATGTGCAGGTGAACATCTTGCCGGCCATCGGCAAGATGACCATCTATCTGAAAATAAATCTATCAATCCACCCATCCATCCATCCACCCATCCATCCATCCATCCATCCATCCATCCACTACATGCTTATCTTCCTGGGTTATATGGAACTTAGGGTCTATCCCAGGAGCTTTGGGTCACAAGGCAAGATATACCCTGGACAGGATGCCAGTCTATCCCAGGGCAGGAAGTTAATTATAAATAAATAATAAACAAACAAACAAGTAAATAAATAAATAAATAAATAAATAAATAAATAAATAAATAAATAAATAAATAAATAGAAGTTTCAAATAAGGGCTCTAAAAATATACAAAAAAAGTCAAAAGTAATTTCTATCTAAAAAATATCTCAGATATTTTATTCAAAAACCCATCACAGTAATGCAAAAAAAATGCTTCATTTTGTAAAGAGGAGATAAATTATGATCAAAAGAACACAAATCAGTCATACAAACTAACAAGCTAAAGGCAATATTACATAGAGTCTAGAAAGTAGAAAGTCTAGAGTTAATGTTAACACCCTGAATTTGATTCTGGTTATAAAAGAGTATCTCCAAAAACGATGTATTCCCATCACATTGCAACATTACTGTTTATTTAATCAAAGACCAGCACATTCATTATACATGTATGTATATGTTAACAGTCACTCTTAATGTTGTGTAATTGTGTAGAACCAGCCTTCTATTTATCTTATTGTATGTCTTGGAAATGTCTAAATATGTTACCTTGGGGTAGTATTCATGTGTTTGTATGGCCTAGTAAAAGCCCAGCCCTCAGTCCTCAATCATCAACCTATTTCAGAATCTGTGGCCCTAAAAAGAGAAAACTGTTATTCACCAGTGGTCTTCATATAATCTGACAGAGCTTGTGTAATTTTACCACAGAGAATAGCCATAAAAATCAGGATCCAGGTGTGCAAAGCTAAAAGAGACATATCCTAAAAGACCCGCAGCTGGAATGGCAGTCAAAGGTAGTTTTGACCAAGTATTGACATAGGGGGTGAATACTTATGCAACCACCAATTTTCTGCATTTTGTTTTAATTCAGTTTTCTGTCACAAGAAAAACATTTTACGTCGTAGACAGTATTGTGTACAAGAAGTGGAAAAATTGTGTCTACAATACATACTTTATAAATGTTATTTGTTTAAAATTTGTTATTTGTTGTTACATTGCTGTGACCCGGGTTTGATTCGTAGACAGGGATCTGACCCAGTCACTAAGGAGTTAACTCTCAGCTCTGGTCCCAAGCATAGATAAAATGAGAGGGTTGCATCAGGAAGGGCATCTGGTGTAAAACCTGTGCCAAAATTAAATATGCAGACAAAATGATCCACTGTGGCGACCCTGAACCAGGGAGCAGCCGAAAGAACAACACATATATATATATACATACACACAGTACTGTGCAAAAGTTTTAGGCAGGTGTGGAAAAAATGTTGTAAACAAAGAATACTTTCAGAAATATAAATAATGAGTGTTTATTTCTGTCAATTTACAAAATGCAAAGTGAGCAAACAAAAGAAAAATCTAAGTCTTTCTTTCTCTAAATCTAAATCTAAATCTTTTGCCTTCAAACCAGCATGAAGCGATGGCACGGCCCCCACAGAGCCCTGATCTCAACATCATCCAGTGTGTCTGGGATTACATGAAGAGACAGAAGGATGTGAGAAAGCCGACATCCACAGAAGATCTGTGGTTAGTTCTCCAAGATGTTTGCTGCTGGTTGGAAGACAAAGGGCGGTCACACTAAACATTGATTTGATTTAGATTTCTCTTTTGTTCATTTATGAAAATAAATGTCAAACACTTCCATTTTTGAACGCATCCTTTGTTTACAGAACTTTTCCACACCTGCCTAAAACTTTTGCACAGTACTTTATGTATATATATATATATATCAGTGATAATGTCCATTGTCTAAAGAGCTATACAAATCAAATTGACTCAGTTGTATAAAGCTTGGGCATGAACTGTTCTGGTTTAATAATAATAATAATAATAAATTATAACAATAAATGTCTCCTGAAACACCATGTCACTGACTGCACACATCTTTGTTGTACTGTATGTTGACCCCAAACAGTTCTTAAAAGTGCCAAATATTAGAAAAAACAATCAAATATTATTGATCAATCGTTCATGAAAATTTCAGACATTCAAAGAAAAGATGCCAACTCCATGTGGTCTTTGAGGACAACAACCTCCTAATGAATACAGAATTGTTGGACTGTATATGACTGTAGAAAGGGCATTATTCATAATATCACTCTTTGGTGTTTATAACAGTTTATAATCACACCCTCCAGTGTCACCCAAATGAGGATGAGGTTCACTTTTGAGTCTGGTTCCTCTCAAGGTTTCTTCTTTTTCCACCTAAGGGAGTTTTTCCTCACCACAGTCACCTCAGTCACCTCTGACTTGGTCTAATATTAATCTTGAACTTTATTATTAATCTTTGCATAAATTTTTGTACTATATTTCTATTCTGTAAAGCTGCTTTCAGACAATGTCCACTGTTAAAAGTGCTATACAAATAAAACTGAATTGAATAAAGCAAGCTAATTAAATAATATTCTTGTACTTCAAAATAATAATACCAACAGCAACAACAACAATAATAATATTTTTTTTACTATCCAAAATGAAATAAAGTAAATCGGCATTAGGTTTATGTCGCCAAGCATTTCTCAGCCACACCAAGTTTTCCCATTTCCACTAACAATTTGGTCACTGCCTCTGGCTTCCTCCCAAACCACACACTCGTGTACTAAATAGTATGTCAAAACAGCATGACAATACCATTTAGTACGGCGGCAGGTGGCTCTGGATTGCAACACACACTCCCTATGTCATCATTTATTCCCCTTTCTCAGTTTCTCTTTCCTTCTTTACATATTCTCTTTTACACCTCATACATTAATAAACCGGACCAAACCACATACTACTGTACTACTAAATATTTCACCGGTTTGGAAAAACTGTAGAATTTAGCCACTTTTTTTTTTATTATTATTAACCTAGCATGCTATCTGTTTAACAGCTGCAACAAAGCTTCAAAACGTTGAACGATTCGACGTTTTCGGCCCGATCCGGACTCGAGAAACGTTTCTGCTTTAATTAGAAAATACGATTCTGATGTATTTGCAACAATGATTAACTCTGGTGTTAAAACATAAGGATCTTGCAAGTATTTATTTTTTTCTCTTATTTTTATGAAATTTTTTCAGCCATATAGTATTACCTCAGTTACAGAATTAGATAGGACGTCTGATTGAAAAAAAAAAAAAAGTAACGAAACAATCAAAACAGCAACAGATACCCCACCAAAAATCCTCTCCCCAGAGGCTGCAATAAAATAAATAATAAATAATCCCGCCTCCGCCTTGTGTGTGTGGAGTTTGCATGTTCTCCCCGTGCCTCGGGGGTTTCCTCCGGGTACTCCGGTTTCCTCCCCCGGTCCAAAGACATGCATGGAAGGTTGATTGGCATCTCTGGAAAATTGTCCGTAGTGTGTGAGTGTGTGAGTGAATGAGAGTGTGTGTGTGCCCTGCGATGGGTTGGCACTCCGTCCAGGGTGTATCCTGCCTTGATGCCCGATGACGCCTGAGATAGACACAGGCTCCCCGTGACCTGAGAAGTTCGGATAAAGCGGTAGAAAATGAATGAATGAATGAATGAATGAATGAATGAATAACAAATAAAAAAGTGGTCTGGTCAAGTGGTCCACCAATAGGGCAATAATGAAAAGGTCCAGATATTACACTTGGTTCTCAGTGAATTGGACCCAGTATAGGGCTCCAGATTTTGTAAAAGGACTTCAGAGTCTGATTTTTTCGAGAAGGATGCACTGCTGTATGTCTCGTATCCAGTCCAGACCACAGGAGGGATGACGTGCGATGAGGAGAGGTATGTTTCCATCTAAGGAGGATGGCGCGTCTAGCCAACAGGGTGGTGAAGGCAATGAAGCCATTCATTCGCTGTGGAAGATACAACCTAAGCAAGGTGAAGGCCAAACAGGGCTGGTAATGCGTTAGGGACAACAGTGAGGAACAAATCATCACAAGCACATCACAAATATTCTTATACATAGCAAACATTATTAAAGTCTTTCAGCTTTAGAGATTTAATTAAATCAGCTTTTTTGTACAGTAATCTCTTAACGAGAATTTTTAGCTCATTGTCTATATTCAACCCACACATACTGTATCAGGTTAGGAAAAAAATCACTACAAAAAATTTGTTTGAGATTCAACCTGCGGAAAATAACGTATTGTTTCGGACGCACAACATGTGACATCAGGTGGTAGAAGCTTCTCAATTCCTGTTCAGGTTTTTCCTTTAACTTTTTGTTATTCCTTTTTAATATTGCTCTATAAACAGGTGGATAAACCACAAACACACAGACTGTTAGGAGGAGTGAGTGAAGGAGTATTCCTTAAGCCCTTGTTGCTCTGCTTTGCCAAGGATATCTGTATCGATCGAGCAGGGTGTCAATCACCCCGTTCAATAGACTATTTATGTACAGAGTGTCACCTTTGAAAAAGTAGCCGAGATGAGCAGCTGAAAAGGGCAAACCGATAACGCTGAAACTTTAACCCTTTATTGTCTTTTCCAGTTCCAATTTTTTTTACTAAACCTGAAAAAAATACAGATGACAAGAAATTAAAGTGATGACATGACAAGACCGGAAGTGACTATTTAAATCACAGGTTTAATATTTACATAAAAATTAGATTTTCTGATTAGTTTTAATTAGAATAGAATAGAATAGAATAGAATAGAATAGAATAGAATAGAATAGAACGAGGCATAGAAGCCTTTATTATCGCCACATATACATTA
The DNA here is from genome assembly GCF_022655615.1 of Tachysurus fulvidraco. Taxonomy (NCBI): domain Eukaryota; kingdom Metazoa; phylum Chordata; class Actinopteri; order Siluriformes; family Bagridae; genus Tachysurus; species Tachysurus fulvidraco. The sequence goes on from NC_062522.1 coordinate 6,711,282, forward strand.
CAGCACAGTGGAATTCTTTTCTTCACATACCCCAACTGAGGAGGTTGAGGTCAGAGTGCAGGGGCAGCTATGATACAGCAGCCCCTGGAGCAGGGAGGGTTGAGGGCCTTGCTCAAGGGCCCAGCAGTGGCAGCTTGGCTGTGCTGGGTCTTGAACCCCGATCGTCCGATCAACAACATAGATAGATCTAGATATCACCATGTTTATCTTGTAACTTTAATCCAAACTTCATAAACTCTATAACAAATGTGGGTGGAATAATATATAATAATATATAATAATATATAATAATGTGGGTGGAAATTTCAGGAATAAAAGGCTATGGTTTAAACTCATGGTCAAAATATAATTGTGCACAATTAAATAATCAGCCTCATAGTTAAATCACAGGGTTTCAAAAATGTTATCTTTTAAGGGATCTCGGTTTTAAAGTGTGCAAACCGAACGAATATTAGTTAGCATGATTTCTTATAAGAGCGAACAGTTTAAATCGGTCTAAAACATTTTACAGCCTGGAACATTGTGAATACTGAACACTACAACAGGGTTAACAACGGGCTGTGACCCAAATCAATCAAAAGCATCAATCACACAAAATTCTGTCTCTGCTCCAATTTGTGTGTGTGTGTGTGTGTGTGTGTGTGTGTGTGTGTGTGTGCGTGTGCGTGTGTGTGTGTGCACATGAATATCTTATGCCTTGACTTCGTTTTTTGTAGTCAGTGTCAAAGGCTTAGTGATAGCCAGGATAATAGGACCTCAGAGACAGCGTGTCTATGCTAACCATGTGTCTTTAACCAGTCCACTCATTTTAAAATTATTTTATTATTTAAATTACAATCACAATCATGCACACAGAAAAAAAAAGAGAGGCGGAGTCAGATCTTTATAAACTTCTCCCATTATTTATTTATGTATTTATTTATTTATGTATTTATTTATTTATTTATTTATTTATTTATTTATTTATTGGTCTTTCGTTATTACCCAGAATTTTTTGGACTTTAGTATGACTTTAGTTTTTCTTCTTCTTCTTCTTCTTCTTCTTCTTCTTCTTCTTCTTCTTCTTCTTCTTCTTCTTCTTCTGGCTTTTCCCATTAGGGGTCTCCACAGCAAATCATCTGTTTCCACCTAACTCTATCCTCAGCATTGTCTACTCTCGCACCAATTAACTTTTATTCTGACTTTAGTTACTCTATGAAATTTGTTTCCACTAATTGTTTTGTGATTAAACCCCATTGTTTCAGCCATAACATGCACCTGACTAAACTGTTTTAATTTTCAAATTAAATGGGTTTTAATGGTACGATGCAAACTTAATAATTTTTTATTCACAGTGGACATGATATAAAGCCTATCTACAGAACACTTGGGCAGAAGTGCAAAGAGTGGGATGAAACCAGAGACCCCAGAAGAAACCCACATGGATACAGATTGAACATGCACATAACCTGAACTCAAGGACCAAGAAGCATTAATATATTTTACAGTTATTGTATTTTTTTTTTTTATTTGCATTGTGGGGAAAAAATAAAGACATAAGATTCAATTGCCTGAATATGGAGACCAATGCAAATATGACATGAAAGTAGCTGGGTCCATGTGGTCTGGTTCTTCAGTGAGGGCCATCTGAGAGCTGACTCTAATGAAATCCGTCATCAAGTGCCCCTTTTCCACCGAGGCAGTTTGAGTGCTGGTTCGGGGCCAGAGCCTAATTTAGAACCAGTTCTTTCTTTTTCGACAGGCAAAGCACCGGCTCTGAACCAGGAAAAGTGATTCTTAAGTAGCACCAAAACGTTGCTGGTCTAGACATAAGAACCGCTTGTGTCAGTGGCTGTGGGCGGGGCTACTATTAGCGCCTTTGATAATGTTCCTTAAGTATATTAATGATTAATACATTTTTACTTTACCGCGATATGATACATTATCAGCACACATGATAGTAGGTAGCTACATGCTAAGGCTAACATTATTTTATCATTAACACAATAACGTTATGTACTTTCTCGATTACAACCTCCGTTTATACAGATTACATGGAGCTGCAAGTACACGTTGGATTCGCCGCGTTTGGATGTTAATATAGGTTCACAAAGCCATGAGCATTAACAGTAAAACAACATTCGCCATTGTTGTTGTTGTGTTTGTGTTTGCCGCTGCTGCGCTAATGTTGCTGTGTAACGTGACACGTATACAGTGACGTCAGACTCTGCGCTGTGATGCTCTCTAACCGGTGGAAAGGCAAACCGATTCTTAGACGGTTCGCCAGTGGAACCAACTTTGAACCAGCACCAGCGCTAGCTCTGAACCAGCACCCGGTTCTATTTGGTGGAAAAAAGGGGTATATGAGTATAAATGGTCTTTCATTGAGGAAGTACATATACAGCATGTGGCAGACATGCTTATCCAGAGCAACTGAGCATTTGAGGGTTAAAGACCTTGCTCATTGACCCAGCAGTGGTAACGTGATGGTCCTAGGATTTGAACTAACAACCTTACAAACAGTAGACTACCGAGATACCACTTCCCCTATGAAAAAGGCTTGAATGACTTTTGCATGATTTTGCAAATTCATCATAGACAAGATTGAACACATGGATATATGCTCACCCTGTCTCCATATGGACTCCTTGTCAAATCAACCCCATCTAACCATCTTTAAAGCAAAGAGAGCAATATGTCCAGGAGAATGATATTTTATTTGAGCAAGGAGTCCAAGCACTGCAATCTATCAAAAAGCCAGAGTGTTGTTGCCCCTGGTTGCTGAGTTAAATCTAAAAAGCTAAACAGTTATTCAATTTGTCCTTTGGTAAAACCCCTAAAGGCTATATGTAGACCTCTATAACAGACTTTCAGCAAGGTTTCCAAGTAGAATTCTTTCAAGAAAAGACCTATTCAAAGAAAGCATAAAAATGGTGATGTGTAGCTTCTGGTTCTTTCTTCTTATCTTCTTCTAGTTTGACTATTCACTTTGCAGTCATGTAGATTCTGGTTTCTGCCTGAGTGTTGACCATGAATATGAATTCACCCATAATGTCTGCTCGTGTCTTGACCCTTATGGTGGAAGACTGAATGTCTACGAGGATTGAAAGATCCCTCAAATACGTCTGACCCCAATCTTACCGTGACCTTCCTTTTTTTTTTTTCCCCTTTATACTACTGCTCCCTGCAATGATGCAGGATCTTCATGCCAAATAGACACTCTGTACATGTACACTGCTTTGCATCTAGAGCAGCAGTGTGTCCTATGTGTTGGTCCTGCAGTGCAGCTCAGATTTGAAATCCTGTTCCACATTAGCACAGAATGACATCATAAGGTTTGGAGTTTTTATAAGGATTGGAGAATTGGTCTTTTCACCCATCCCCAAAATCAATGGCTGCTTGCTGAAAAAACACTCGGCCTGGTAAAATATCAAGATAACCATCTTTTATGTGTGTGTGTGTGTGTGTGTGTGTGTGTGTGTGTGTGTGTGTGTGTGTTTTATGACAGGTTATCCTTCATCTCCTGTGCTACAGTTTTCTTCATTCAACATCATTGCATGACGCATTTTCACATTAGTTCTGCCGAGTTTGCAGTCGATCCGACGTCAAACAGCTGCTAATCAAATTTTCCTTCTCCTTCCTCACAGTCTGATTTAGAGCAAACTTTTCAGCAGAAAACACACTCACAACCACAGGAGTGAGGACAATGTAGCTGAAGCAATTTCCCCTGAGATTTACACACTCGGTTTTCCTTGAATCTAATTCCATCGCAAAGTAAAGGAAGGCAGCTCCATCAGATGACGAGATGGAGGAATAAAATCAAATCTAATAGTAGAATTTTAATATTTGAAGTTTCTTATTGCATGTGTGTTAAGGGTTTCATTTACCATTTCGGAAAATATAACCGTATCAGATCGGAGCATTGCCTTTTAGTTAAGTTGTGCTCCTTGAGTTTGTTTTGATTGACTTGATTTCCTCATCCAGCACTCATATAAACCTATTCTAACCCTCATCTAACGGTCATGAGATTACTTCTCTCAAATAATGGAACAATCCTTAAGATGACCGAGGAGATTTAAAGAAGCGGAAGTGTGCATTGGAAAGTCATTTTCCTTTATTGTTATGGTCTTTTAATGACTACGACTTGATACAAGAATTTAATACACTCCTCTGTGTTATTATTTGCCTTAGCCTACAGTATCATTAAACACTGTACAAGACTGACATCAGTGAAGAGTCATGGATTTATATCTGGTTTAGTAAGTGATGACTTTGGTGAAGCACGTTCGCCTCATACCTCCAGGGTTGGGGGTTCGATTCCCACCTCCGCCTCGTGTGTGTGGAGTTTGCATGTTCTCCCTGTGCCTCCGGGTACTCCGGTTTCCTCCCCCGGTCCAAAGACATGCATGGTAGGTTGATTGGCATCTCTGGAAAATTGTCTGTAATGTGTGTGTGTGTGTGTGTGTGTGTGTGAGTGAATGAGAGTGTGTGTGTGCCCTGTGATGGGTTGGCACTCCGTCCAGGGTGTATCATGCCTCGATGCCCGATGACGCCTGAGATAGGCACAGGCTCCCCGTGACCCGAGAAGTTCGGATAAGCGGTAGAAAATGAATGAATGAATGACTTTGATGAAATTTGGTGAATGTTTTGTCCTGGAAAAAGTCTCTGAGATGAACCAGACTCAGAAGTGAACCTCGTCCTCATTAGTGTGACACTGGACAGGAAATAACGTAAATATAAATAATGTCCCTTTTACAACAGTTTGTAGTTGAGCAGAATTAAGCAATAAAACCTATTGTATAGGTTTTAAAACCTCTAGGCAATAAAACTCACCAGGTTTCTATATGTGTTTTTATTTCCTGTTCCACACCTCTACAGTATTAAAAACTTGTACTTGAATATCACATAAGTCTATGAAGAAAAAAAAAACCTGAGAGTATGAAAACATAAGAATTCAAAGGTTTAAACGTCTTTTTCATACATTAACCTCCGAGTCCATTTAAACATCTCAAAATCTTATACCTGCAAATTTTTCCCTTGAGTCATCCATTATCCTTGATAAAAAATGTCATTTTGTGTCTCACGAGCATTCATACTGTCAGGAAATATTTCAGATAGTCCACAAAGGTATCAGAAGATCATGTGAAAATGTTTTATACTTGTTCCTTTTTTTTTTCCAATAATACTAATAAAGTGAAGTGGCACAGGGGTTAGAACCTCCAAAATGAATGAGGGTTTCATTCCCTTCTCTGGAATTGTGCATGTTGGGTCCTCTGGGTACTCCGGTTTCCTCCCTAATCCAAAAACGTGTTATAGCTTGATTGGCATCTCTAAATTGTTTGAAGTGTCTGAATGTGCTGAGTGTGTGTGATTGTATCCTGTAATGGGTTGACACCATGTCCACGGTGACCCCTGCATTGTACCCTGTGTCCCCTGGGCTAGACTACAGATGCCCCATGACCCTGTGTAGGATAAGTGCTACACAAAATGTATGGTTAGATAGATAGGATGTTACATTGACTGACAAGGGCACTTTGAGTGTGGGTGTGTTGTAGCCTAGTTGTTACAAACCCTTTTTGTATTTGTCTAGGGGTCAAGGGTGCATCATTAAAACATTGAACGTGTACTGGAAATAAGTAGTAATTGGAAACCACCAAGTCCACATTAGTGTCTTTTATTCAGGTGAACCATCACTGACTAATCCAAACATTATATACATAAATTTACAAACTACAGTATATACAGTCGAGAACCAAACCCAAAATAATTCACATTAGAACAGGGACAAGAGAAAAGAACAAGACCGTGCCACATCAAGGTTAAACCGGAAACAAAACTTCTAATCTAACTCAACCGTCACGATAAACCATACATTAAACGAAAAGAAAAATCTTCAGCGTGCAAGACGCCCTAAATACACTTCACTTACTAGAAACAAAAATACAAGGGGTGGCACGTGTCACTAACCTAGTGTTCTAAACAAGTAGCAGTGGCTCAGTGTTGCACATGTACATCACGTGATGTCTTACCTGTTCTATCTCTTTCCCCGTTTAATACTGTCATTTGATATTTGATCAACCAGATAACAGTCGATAGGAAACACCAGAGAGACACGACCAGAACGAGGCATGGAACACTGATACAGCAAAGAACACAGACTTAACCAACAAATCAATGCAAGGATACAGGTACAGAACAAAACAAAACCACACGAGTCAACCACCAGACAACCAAAAGAATGCCGAGCGGTTAAGGTGTTGGCTCACCAATAAGAAGGTTGTGAGTTCAATCCCAGGTCCACCAAGCTGCCACTGTTGGGCCTCTGAGCAAGACCCTTAACCCTCAATTGCTCAGTTATATAAAAAAAAAAACAAATAATATTAGATAATGTAAGTCGCTCTGGATAAGAGCGTCTACCAAATGCTAGTAATGTAATTTTAAAATGAATTTACAGCAAATTTATGTGAATCAAATTATGTATTCAAAGTAAATAAAAAAAAAAAAAGATAAAATTGCAAGTTATATGCTTAAAAAAAACAATTATTTTCAACCGTGTTATTCACTAAAGACAAAAACTGAAACAGAAAATAATTATGTTGCCTGAGATTGGTTAAATTCCACATCTGTACTCTATACACAACACAAATCTCATAAAAGTCTACAAAAACAAGCTGTTAAACTTGATTTAAATGCTAAATATACCCAAAGAAGAAAAAAGCTCTGAATAAAACGGCGAACGGTGGAATGTATTTCATAAGACATGTCGATATTATAATAATATATAAAAATATGATCTCTAAAAAGTTCATTTCCATGGGACGCTTGTTCCTTTTCTGTTGTTAAATCTAAAAGGGTGTTCTTTCGGGTATATATACGTAGTGTAATAGTACACCAGGATACGTTGTAGGATATTTAGTGAGCATATGAAGTGAATAGAAAGCCATTTAATGGTTCACTGGCAGTGCTTTTATTTAAACTTACAACCTTTAGGTCACTAATCGAGAACCTCAGCTTCAGAGCTGGCACTGACCTGCCTACAGTTTTACTTAGAGTACAGAATATATCAATAGGGATTAGCTTTTTATTTATTTTTTCTGAATATCCAGTGGCCCTTGAAATCAGATTTTCCACTAAACGTAGCAATAAAAGAGGTGAAACAAAAAGAGCATAAACAAATGAAAAATGTTGCATATACTTTACTGACTTATTTCTGAAGCTCTGATTTTGTGCTCCTTCTTTTTATTCCGTATAACTGCCCTTTTCAGATGCACCTACTAGGAAATTATTATCCACTGTTTTTATTAATAATAAAAAAAAAAAAGAAAGAAAGAAAAAGAAAGAGAAAAGACCTTTGCTGGTAACTAATGGCAACTAACAGCTGAAAAAAAGTCAACTTCACATGGCGTCTCTCACACCATTGACACTAATGGCCTAATCACATTATGAATTTTTGATGTAGAACAACTGTAAAGGCTAAAAATATCTGTAACGATCCTCACGTAATATGTGAGGAAATTTTTCATGCCTTTTTGAAGACCGCGAGATTTACCGAGTGCTTTTCAGATAGAGGTGAGGGGAAAAAAAAAGTTCCTGAACAAGATGTGGTTAGATGTAATAGGCACACGGAGAAATCGTGTGAACGCAGTGTTTTTTTCTTCTTTCCTTTTTTCCTTTCCTTTTCTTCTTTTTTTTTGCGACGTATTGTTCATCAGAATACAGAACATTTCTGTCCAGTCATAAGGTTTTCCAGCTGCACCTTTCTGTTTTTCTCAGTATTGCTATTTCTCTGACCTGTCAACCACTTTAAAATTTCATTACAATTTCAAGGACATTTTGTTAAAGCATGTGGCTATGGGTCAAACGGTGAAGTTTTTGAATAAATAAGAATAGAAGAAGGCAAAAAAAATGTAAAATAAAATAAACAGATCCAGTTTTTCATTCGGTCTGACGAGACGTCATCGGATAATGCAGATCGATGAGATATAAATGAACAACAATACATACTTACAATGATGGTAGTGCCGAGGAAAAGAAACATCCATTCTTATTTGTATTTTATTATTTATTTACATTATTTGTATTATATATATATATATTTCTTGTTCGGTAGACCTTCTACTGTGCCTGTACACCAACCACAACGCCTGCAGTATGTAAAAAGAGGAAACTAAGTAGCTTTTTTTCCCCATCTATTTAAAATGAACATTTAAAAGCATGCTGCATTTCACTAGTCACAAGAAACAGTTCACTAGTCACTGTTCCCTACATTGGAAAAGCATGAAAAAGAATTCCACTGTGCTGTAATGTATATGTGGTGATAATAAAGGCTTCTATGTCTCGTTCTCTTTCTGTAAGATCCCGTGCCGTGACAACTCGTACTCGGGTCTGCACTTTTTCAGGAGGTAATCTATTTTATTTGATAACGACATCACAACACATGTCTAGCATGAGAACCAGGGGACAGTTCTGGAACCCAGAATATCTGAGATGTATATAACATAAAAACATATATATATATATATAAGCCACATGTACATTACAGCACATATCCCACATGGAGGTTGGGGTCAGAGTGCAGGGGCAGCTATGATACAGAGCCACTACTGCCTCCTTTTATATATGTATATATATATATAGTTGACAAATGACCAAGAAAAAGTACTTTTTTTTTGGAAAGCATAACTTTTTAAGAAAAAATACATATATTTGTGGAGTATGAAAACTGCAGTTTCAGAAAATAGTACTGGTCACTCAATTTGTCAATGACTTCACATATTTTTTTTCACTTTTTCACTCAACAATACTGTAAATGTGTCCTATGGTGTGACATTTAAAAAGTACTAAGAAATTATATTAAATAACATACAATAAATACTTGAGACAGAATTGTTCACATTATTAAAACATTATTTTCTTAAAGTCATATTTATTTTACATGAAAGTACTAATTTTCACCATGAATAGATGAATGGTGTCACACCGAAGGACAAAAAAACTTAACAACTTCAGTGGTCTAAAAACATAGTTAAATATTTAAACAATTCTGAGAGAAATACTTACCATGTGCACTTCTCATGGCCTTCATAGGGGTCTTCAGTCACATGACCTTGAGTGGGGTCTTTCAATTAAATGTAGTTGTCCATGATATTGCCCAAATTAAAATTAGGTTTTTGCATAACACCAAAGGACATTTTTTTCTGTGACAAACTTTATGAAATTCCTACACTTTTAGAAATGTATGTATATGAAAAGTGATGGCCACTTCGTGAAATAGACACTTGCACAATTTTGCCATGAGTGTTCATTAAGATTTTTAAACATTATTTTCTTTATTTATAAAATGTAATATTTATGAAATAATGTTGTCTACCGTCACACCAAAGGACAATTTTGAGATTTGGCTCAAAGTTCTAAAAAACTAACAATAACTTGGGTATTAAAACAACAAATTCATGTAAAACAAGAAAATGTTTAACCATTTACAGTATTCTAAATTATGAAAATGTGAAATAAATTATGTTTTATCTTCTGTGACAGTGAAAAAGCCATGTCATATATATATATATATATATATATATATATATATATGGTTATTTTTTTATTTTTTTATTATATGAACAGCGATCAGGCATAACATTATGACCACTGACAGGTGAAGTGAATAATTAATTATCTCTTCATCACAGCACCTGTTAGTGGTTGAGATATATTAGGCAGCATTTGAACCTTTTGTTATCAAACGTAATGTGTTAGAAGCAGGAAAAATAGTGTAACACGAGCCAAATTGTGATGGCTAGACGAGTGGGTCGGATCATCTCCAAAACCGTGGCTTGCCCGTGTGGTCCGATCCAAGAGACTCACACTGTAGCTCAGATTGATGAAGAAGTTAATACTGGTTCTGAAGGAATAGTGTCAGAATACACAGTGCATCGCTTTGTATTCGGCTTCATCGCCAATCTCAAATGAACCACAACAAATGTCCGTAGTGTGAAAACCACCTGAAATTGTGACGATTTCCTCTTTTCTGATTTTTCGTCCTCTTTTCTCTCCATCCCTTAATTTTTACTCTTTGATATCCTTATTACTTATTGGATTCTGTTATTCTGCAGAATTCCAAGATTGCTGGTTCTCTAGATTCCTTTTTATTACCTTTCCTGATTGGCATGCCCCGGGAAACTTTCTCTTCCTATTATTTGCCTTGTCTTTGCTTCCTTCTTCACATCTCCTTTTTTTTTTCCCCTGTTCCCTATTTTACTTGTTTTTCAATCTCAGTTTTCCCTAGTTTCCTTCTTTCCTTGTGCCTGCGGTTACAATCTTCCCTACTTTCCTTAATTTCTTTGTTTCTCTGTTGCCTAGTTTTCAGTGTGTCTAGTGCCTTTATTTTATAGGTGTTCTATATTCTCCTTTTCCCTAGTCTTTTGTCCTTGTTCCCTTGTTCCGTAATGTATTTCTTCCCCAGTTTTAGTTTTTCCCTAAATCCCTTGTTTCCTCGTATTTCAAAGATTCGCTGTTTTTTTCTGTTTTTTTTGTTACCTGTGTTTCTAGTGTATTTTACAGGTGGATTAGAAATGTTCCTTATTGCTGAGTTTTCTTGTTCTTGTTTCCTACTTACCTTTTTTTTTTTTTTGCCAATGTGCCGAGTTTGTGTCTTCACAGTCCCTGTTACATTTATCCGTCCATAACCTAGATTTAACGCTCCCTAGTCTCCACTACCCCTGGTTTCATTATTCACTCATTTCTTTGTCCTTCTTCCACCGTCTGTTGTTCCAACTATCTGCAGCACTTTTTTAACTGCTTTTAAAAGCTCCCAGTCAACATTATTTGATTGTTCTCATGTTTAGTCTATTACATAGTTCCTAATGTTCAGTATCTCTTTATTTCCATGGGCTAAAAAAAAAAAAAAAAAATCTAAATTTGGATTAGTGGCTGATTGCTGATGGGGAAATTTTTTCTCTTTAGCACAGTCAGACTTTTGCCGTGATTTTTCCCACTGTTTTCATTTTGCTGCATCATTTTCACGGCTGCTTTAACACACCGAGTGCTGAGTAACACAATCAATGACACACGCTAGTGGCCTTTTTTTAAATTCCTGCAGAGCAGACAGCTATGTGTGTTGCCTGTTTGTGAACACACACTCACATGGCTTATGTCAGCAGATAAACTAGGACAAACCTGATGAAAACCACTCGCCTTCAGACGGAGTGTGTGTTCAAGTCATAGTGTAAAAAGGAGAAATAGGGAAATCCAGAAAGGCTTGAAAGCTCTTTCTTGCACACTGAAATGACCAGGGGGAATAAATATTTTACTGAGAATGACATCGCCACTCAGAGGCATTCACTGTTCAGAAGCTTTTATCCACCATGTTTTTGGCTAATACTGGTGGCTTGCAGAAATGGAACACACACACACACACACACACACACACACACACACACACACACACACACACACACACACACACACAGCTAGAGGCCTAGTCAGCCTGTTGGTCATAATCACAAGAGGCAGGTCAAAATCTCAAGCTGACTGTCCACCTCCAATTTCACTGCCAACCTAGCAAACCTGCATCAATGCAACTCGTGTGTGTGTGTGTGTGTGTGTGCGTGTGTGTGTGTGTGTGTGTGTGTGTGTGTGTGTGTGTGTGTGTGTGTGTGTGTGATAGAAAGGGAATGAGATAGAGCAGGAGATCTCCAGAGCCCTGGCCAGTCCTGCTATCTTTAGCCACAATCTGCTCTGGTGCAGTGCTGGACGGAGTGATAAATGTTCACACACACCCAGCTCCGCATCCACACACCATACACACACACACACACACGCACACACACACACACAGGAGCTTTGTGGAAGAACTTCAAGATGACTGTACCTGCTTTGAGAGAGAGAGAGAGAGAGAGAGAGAGAGAGAGAGAGAGAGAGAGAGTCACTGCAACACTGATGTGGAAACTATACAGAATCCACACAGACATTAAGAGCATAAAATTGATTATGAGTCCATTCAAGTACTTAATCTGGACCGGAAAATTTGTTTTGAACACAACGTCAGTATTTGGGGGAGAACTAACAAAAAGAAAACGATAAACAAAATAAATCAAATTTGTAAAATAAAAAGACATAATTAAATAAAGAATCATAGATTAAAAGAATATAACACATAAAAAGCATATGATGTAACTGTGTTTGGGATGATTTCTGTCATCTACATATTGTCTAAATAATGTCTAAACAATGTTCTTGAACTATTTTTATGCATATATATGTATAACTCTCACAGTGTAACTCTCACAGTGTAACTATCACAGTGTAACTCACAGTGTAACTCACAGTGTAACTCTCACAGTGTAACACTCACAGTGTAACTCACAGTGTAACTCTCACAGTGTAACTCACAGTGTAACTCACAGTGTAACTCACAGTGTAACTCTCACAGTGTAACTCTCACAGTGTAACTCTCACAGTGTAACTATCACAGTGTAACTCACAGTGTAACTCACAGTGTAACTCACAGTGTAACTCTCACAGTGTAACTCACAGTGTAACTCACAGTGTAACTCTCACAGTGTAACTATCACAGTGTAACTATCACAGTGTAACTCACAGTGTAACTCACAGTGTAACTCTCACAGTGTAACTCACAGTGTAACTCACAGTGTAACTCTCACAGTGTAACTATCACAGTGTAACTATCACAGTGTAACTCACAGTGTAACTCACAGTGTAACTCTCACAGTGTAACTCACAGTGTAACTCACAGTGTAACTCTCACAGTGTAACTATCACAGTGTAACTATCACAGTGTAACTCACAGTGTAACTCACAGTGTAACTCTCACAGTGTAACTCAGTGTAACTCAGTGTAACTCTCTCAGCGTAACTCTCACAGTGTAACTCTCACAGTGTAACTCACAGTGTAACTCATAGTGTAACACTCACAGTGTAACTCAGTGTAACACTCACAGTGTAACTCTCACAGTGTAACTCTCACAGTGTAACTCTCTCACAGTGTAACACTCACAGTGTAACTCACAGTGTAACACTCACAGTGTAACTCTCACAGTGTAACTCTCTCACAGTGTAACACTCACAGTGTAACTCACAGTGTAACTCTCACAGTGTAACTCACAGTGTAACTCTCACAGTGTAACACTCACAGTGTAACTCTCACAGTGTAACACTCACAGTGTAACTCTCACAGTGTAACACTCACAGTGTAACTCACAGGGTAACTCAGTGTAACTCAGTGTAACTCAGTGTAACTCTCTCAGCGTAACTCTCACAGTGTAACTCACAGTGTAACTCATAGTGTAACACTCACAGTGTAACTCAGTGTAACACTCACAGTGTAACTCTCACAGTGTAACTCTCACAGTGTAACTCTCTCACAGTGTAACTCTCACAGTGTAACTCTCACAGTGTAACTCTCTCACAGTGTAACACTCACAGTGTAACTCACAGTGTAACACTCACAGTGTAACTCTCACAGTGTAACTCTCTCACAGTGTAACACTCACAGTGTAACTCACAGTGTAACTCTCACAGTGTAACTCACAGTGTAACTCTCACAGTGTAACACTCACAGTGTAACTCTCACAGTGTAACACTCACAGTGTAACTCTCACAGTGTAACACTCACAGTGTAACACTCACAGTGTAACTCTCACAGTGTAACTCTCACAGTGTAACACTCACAGTGTAAGTCACAGGGTAACTCAGTGTAACTCAGTGTAACTCAGTGTAACTCTCTCAGTGTAACTCTCACAGTGTAACTCTCACAGTGTAACTCTCTCACAGTGTAACACTCACAGTGTAACTCACAGTGTAACACTCACAGTGTAACTCTCACACAGTGTAACTCTCACAGTGTAACTCTCTCACAGTGTAACACTCACAGTGTAACTCACAGTGTAACACTCACAGTGTAACTCTCACACAGTGTAACTCTCACAGTGTAACTCAGTGTAACCCTTTCAATGTAACTCGCACAGTGTAACTCAGTGTAACCCTTTCAGTGTAACTCTCACAGTGTAACTCTCACAGTGTAACTCAGTGTAACTCTCACAGTGTAACTCTCACAGTGTAACTCTCACAGTGTAACTCTCACAGTGTAACTATCACAGTGTAACTCATAGTGTAACTCTCACAGTTTAACTCACAGTGTAACCCTTTCAGTGTAACTCTCACAGTGTAACTCTCACAGCGTAACTCTCACAGTGTAACTCTCACAGTGTAACTCTCACAGTGTAACTCACAGTGTAACTCAGTGTAACTCTCACAGTGTAACTCTCACAGTGTAACTCAGTGTAACTCTCACAGTGTAACTCTCACAGTGTAACTCAGTGTAACTCTCACAGTGTAACTCTCACAGTGTAACTCTCACAGTGTAACTCTCACAGTGTAACTCAGTGTAACTCTCAAAGTGTAACTCTCACAGTGTAACTCTCACAGTGTAACTCTCAAAGTGTAACTCTCACAGTGTAACTCTCACAGTGTAACTCTCAAAGTGTAACTCAGTGTAACTTTCACAGTGTAACTCTCACAGTGTAACTCAGTGTAACTCTCACAGTGTAACTCTCACAGTGTAACTCAGTGTAACTTTCACAGTGTAACTCTCACAGTGTAACTCTCACAGTGTAACTCATAGTGTAACTCTCACAGTGTAACTCAGTGTAACTTTCACAGTGTAACTCAGTGTAACTCTCACAGTGTAACTCAGTGTAACTCTCACAGTGTAACTCAGTGTAACCCTCTCAGCGTAACTCTCACAGTGTAACTCAGTGTAACCCTTTCAGTGTAACCCTTTCAGTGTAACTCAGTGTAACCCTTTCAGTGTAACTCAGTGTAACCCTTTCAGTGTAACTCTCACAGTGTAACTCTCACAGCGTAACTCTCACAGTGTAACTCTCACAGTGTAACTCTCACAGTGTAACTCACAGTGTAACTCAGTGTAACTCAGTGTAACTCTCACAGTGTAACTCTCACAGTGTAACTCAGTGTAACTCTCACAGTGTAACTCTCACAGTGTAACTCAGTGTAACTCTCACAGTGTAACTCTCACAGTGTAACTCAGTGTAACTCTCAAAGTGTAACTCTCACAGTGTAACTCTCACAGTGTAACTTTCAAAGTGTAACTCAGTGTAACTTTCACAGTGTAACTCAGTGTAACTCTCACAGTGTAACTCTCACAGTGTAACTCAGTGTAACTTTCACAGTGTAACTCTCACAGTGTAACTCTCACAGTGTAACTCTCACAGTGTAACTTTCAAAGTGTAACTCAGTGTAACTTTCACAGTGTAACTCAGTGTAACTCTCACAGTGTAACTCTCACAGTGTAACTCAGTGTAACTCTCACAGTGTAACTCTCACAGTGTAACTCAGTGTAACTTTCACAGTGTAACTCTCACAGTGTAACTCTCACAGTGTAACTCTCACAGTGTAACTTTCAAAGTGTAACTCAGTGTAACTTTCACAGTGTAACTCAGTGTAACTCTCACAGTGTAACTCTCACAGTGTAACTCAGTGTAACTCTCACAGTGTAACTCTCACAGTGTAACTCATAGTGTAACTCTCACAGTGTAACTCAGTGTAACTTTCACAGTGTAACTCAGTGTAACTCTCACAGTGTAACTCAGTGTAACTCTCACAGTGTAACTCAGTGTAACTCTTACAGTGTAACTCAGTGTAAACCTCTCAGCGTAACTCTCACAGTGTAACTCACAGTGTAACTCACAGTGTAACTCATAGTGTAACTCTCACAGTGTAACTCTCACAGTGTAACTCTCACAGTGTAACTCTTACAGTGTAACTCTCACAGTGTAACTCTCACAGTGTAACTCATAGTGTAACTCTCACAGTGTAACTCAGTGTAACTCTCACAGTGTAACTCTCACAGTGTAACTCTCACAGTGTAACTCAGTGTAACTCTTACAGTGTAACTCAGTGTAACTCTCACAGTGTAACTCTCACAGTGTAACTCATAGTGTAACTCTTACAGTGTAACTCAGTGTAACTCTCACAGTGTAACTCTCACAGTGTAACTCAGTGTAACTCTTACAGTGTAACTCAGTGTAACTCTTACAGTGTAACTCAGTGTAACTCTCACAGTGTAACTCTCACAGTGTAACTCAGTGTAACTCTTACAGTGTAACTCAGTGTAACTCTCACAGTGTAACTCTCACAGTGTAACTCAGTGTAACTCTTACAGTGTAACTCAGTGTAACTCTCACAGTGTAACTCTCACAGTGTAACTCAGTGTAACTCTTACAGTGTAACTCAGTGTAACTCTCACAGTGTAACTCTCACAATGTAACTCATAGTGTAACTCTTACAGTGTAACTCAGTGTAACTCTCACAGTGTAACTCTCACAGTGTAACTCAGTGTAACTCGTACAGTGTAACTCAGTGTAACTCTCACAGTGTAACTCTCACAGTGTAACTCATAGTGTAACTCTTACAGTGTAACTCAGTGCAACTCTCACAGTGTAACTCTCACAGTATAACTCTTACAGTGTAACTCAGTGTAACTCTTACAGTGTAACTCAGTGTAACTCAGTGTAACTCTCTCAGTGTAAAAGTGTAACACATAGTGTAACTCTCACAGTTTATCTCACAGTGTAACTCTCACAGTGTAACTCTAACATTGTAACTCAGTGTAACACATAGTGTAACTCTCACAGTTTATCTCACAGTGTAACTCTAACATTGTATTTCACTTTAGTAATTAATTTCATCAGAAAAATTCACTGATTTGTTAACTCACATGATTTGCCCAGATGTGCAGGCTGATTAGGCTGTCATCTGAGACAGAGAAAAAACAGCTTGTGTAGTGTAAAAAAGCTGCTAAATGTTACCATTATATGAAAATTTTAATATATGCTTCTTAGATGTTTAGATTTTTTTTTTCACAGCACAGCTCAGTCTACATCACCAATGTACATAAAACAGTTGTTTGTATGTCTAATCTCAAATTCATGTCCAACTGCAACAACAGAATTAAACAAAAATGAGATTTGTTTCTTCGTAATTTTCCCAAAGTTCACATTCTGAATAATCGTATTACAGAATTGTAAAATGACAAAATGTATTTAATTCATTAAAAAACGAATCTTAACTAAATAAACAACTAAGTTGTATTGTTTACATTTTGATGAATTGTCTGTAATGCTTCTATTTAAGGAAATAATTCTGGAGTCTAGAGTAAATACTTTTATTCTTTTGACATTTATGAAACCTGTAGAGAGTTAAAGTCTCTCTATTACTTTCCATCTCCTCTTTTAGTGTGTGTGTGTGTTTAAGTCTCCCACATACTAGATATCCAGTGGGCGTTTTCCGTGTAATTAATACAGAGCTTTTCCAATCAAGGAAGAGGGAACAATCATGAAACTTATTGAGAGGAGAGACAGCGAGAGGGAGGAGAGGAGCTGCAGCTGGAGAGAGAAGATGGAAATGGAGGTCTCGTACTCTTATAATAACTAACCCCTCCTGCCTGTGTGTGTCCCTGTGGGGAAGCAGCCTCTGTGTGTGTGTGTGTGTGTGTGTGTGTGTGTGTGTGTGTGTGTGTGTGTGTGTGTGTGTGTGTGTGTGTGCTCATTATGATCCCGATGCACTGCTATTCAAATCAACAAAATTAAAATTTCTCCTTTTCAATTTACTTCCCAAGACGAAAATGTCAGCAGACAAAAGTCTGTCTGTCTGTCTGCCTCTCTCTCTCTCTCTCTCTCTCTCTCTCTCTCTCTCTCTCTCTCTCTCTCTCTCTCTCTCTCTCTCTCTCATACACACACACTTTCTCTGTCTGTCTCACATACGCCCTTTGTTTTTCTCTCTGTATGCATCTCTATTTTTCTATGACTTCATGGTCTCTCTCTCTCACTCTCTCTCTGACATCACAGTGTTTGTTATACAGAATTTCTATCTATCTATCTATCTATCTATCTATCTATCTATCTATCTATCTATCTATCTATCTATCTATCTATCTATCTATCTATCTCTGAACAACTGGTTGTTCTGGTCTTGCAGTTACATTACACACACATTGTATGTGTACTAATACACATTTTGTTTATAGCACACACACACACACACACACACACACACACACACACACACACACACACACACACACACTCTCTCTCTCTTTCTCTCTCTCTCTCTCTCTCTCTCTCTCACACACACACACACACACACACACACACACACACACACACACACACACACACACACACACACACACACCATATCCTTTGATGTGTGCGAGCTAAGGGAAGAGCAGAACACATTTCCACTGCTTTCCTGTTTGTTCTCATTACCGACTGTGTGTGTGTGTGTGTGTGTGTGTGTGTGTGTGTGTGTGTGTGTGTGTGTGTGTGTGTGTGTGTGTAGCATAATGCAGCTCAACATATCCAAGTTGTAAAAGGTAAACACTGAACAAAGGAGTAAAATGCAGACATGTATAAGGGACGTTTACTGAAGTGTATACTGCAGTTTAAGTCATCCAGCATGTAAAGTCTAGGCAACCTGTAACTAGCAGTGACACTAACCAATCCTGGGAATCTGGAGTCCTGAGCTCATGAACTAAGTGTGGAAGCAGATAGTTAGTTTTCAGTCCTATAGTGGTGCATTGCTCAAAAAAAAGATGCTGTATCAGAGCTGCACCTGTCTTGGAAGAAGCCTTTGTTGGTTCTAACTTTCTCTGATTGGCAACTGTCATGTGATTAAGAAGAATTTGTGAGTGGGTGGGAAATAGATGTAGAGAAAAGAATTACAAAGCCCTGTACAAGAAGCTATCAAACACAATTCCTCAACTGAACCTTTTATGGATTCAACAATGAAATCTACGTAAGTCCTTAATAGTTATGGTTTCAGGATGACTTCCGCTAGATCATGACTATCCAAGGAACCCTTGAGGAACAGTTCCCCATATACATGATCATCTCTTCAACCACCTGCTTATATTATTTGATATAATTAAATGTAATATTTTAAGAAATCCGTTGGGATATTTATTCATTTGTTTGTTTGTTTTCTGTTAAAAATTAAACCTAAATTATTAATAATTAAAAAAAAAATTTGAATGTCATTAATAATCTTATACCATTCAGCACTAAATAAAATCAACTCTTACAAATTTGAGAGTAAAATGCAGTCTTCAACAGCAAATAAACGTTGCAGGAAATTATTATTTTATATATATTTTAAATACACAATTTTCTTAGATTCAACATTGAAAAGTGGCACCACATTCATAGAAACACACCGAAGATTATTGTAGAATTATGGAAATATTTGACTTCATATTTTTCCAACTAAACGGTTGCAGAAATGTTAACATCTGTTTACGTACCATCAAGTCAAAAATATGCTTGTATTTGGTATAATAAAATGTTACATATTAATAGATCCTTAGGATAACTATTTATTTATTTATTTATTTATTTATTTATTTATTTATTTATTTATTTATTTCTACTGTTCTTATCTTGAAGGCAGGGTCTCCGATTTTTGAAAGCCAATGTCGACATTTGAAATCACCAAAACAAACACGCCCCTAACCCAAATGGGTCCCACCCCTATATCGATAGCTCCGCCCACACATACATACGTAACCCAGGCAACTAATGGAAAGAAATGTGTCTTTATCATAGCTGAAGGGAAGAACGATACGATTGCAGACAAACAAACAAGCAAAAATGACACACAAGCATAATCATGCAAAGGACAAAGGCATATATTAGTTCTGTGTAACAAAGCAAAACAGCATTTAGCTCAGGAGTTATTGACTCGAGAAACTCGAATCTGTGTGAATATCTCCAGCGCTGGAAAGCTGATCCTATATTAACACGTCCTACTTCTTACCTTATCGTAAGCCTTTCTTCGCTTTCTTTCATTGTTTTTATTCTCCATGTGAATGTTAAAACCGCTTTCTGCTAATGTCACACATACGCACTGAACACTCTCTCCGCAGGATATTGGCATATTGACAAGTCCCGCCCCTTTCTGCTCATTGGTTACACGTTTGTTTTGAGTTTTTGTTTCGATTTTTGTTTATTATTCGGCCCGACTCAGTTTTCTGAAGCATTTCTCAAAAATCGGAGACCCTGCCTTTAATACGTTAATACGTTTTTACTATATATTTTCATTAAATCACTTGTTTTTCTTTTACCTAAAATGTTTACCCAAAAACCAGACTTCTACCACAGGTCTAAATCCCTGAAGCTCTACTTCTGGATGGTTCCACATGGATAGTCTGAAACAGTCCCACTACCAGTGCATTCCCAAATCTAGTGTTTGTGCCAGTGGTTAATCTCACCTGGATGTAGGATATCCTCACATGGTTAAACGAGCAGTGGAGGCTCAGTGAATAAGGCTCTGGATTTCTGATTAGAAGGTCAGGGTTCAAATCCCAACATCCTGAACTGGAATGTTGGGTTCTTGAGCAAGGTCATTAACCTTCTCGCCTCCAGGGACATTGTATCATGGCTGACCCTGTGCTCTGGCCACAGCGTTCTAACCAGCATGAAAGAAAAATAATTCCCTGTCTTGTGACAAGTCAAATGCTTTATTTATCTAGATATACTCTAAATCTAAGATCTGCTGCTGTAATCATAAATAATGTCCCAGGATTTTTATCCACAATATACTCGTATTGAACATTCCTTTCACACACTCAGTAGTGTTTGGCTTCACTTTTAAGGTTCCTCTCAAAGTTTTCTCCTCAGGTCATGTCATGTCAGAGCTTTTCATTGCGACTGTCACATCTGACTTGCTCATTAGCGATCGGAATATGACATCAGGATTCCTGTAAAGCTGCTTGTTTATTTTCTTCTTCTCTGATATACAAATGAAGTTTATTATTTGTATTTTCATCCCAAGCTTTCTTTCCTCTTATATTTTCCTCAGCTGTAAATTTGGTGGAAAGTGATGTTATGTATTTTTTCCGTATAAAGCTAATTTTTTAGCTTAAATCTAGCTAACAGTGAATGCTATCAGAGTGCAGAAGGCTAAAATATAGAATGTAGACATTTATTTCCCTGTTATAAGTGCCATGCTTCTGGGAAGCCATTCTACTTTCCATTTGTGGTTTTGTGTTCATTCAGCTACTAGGGCATTAGTCAGAGCAGACGCTGATGTTCAAAGAGTGAGGAGGTCTGGGGTGCAGTTGGGGTTATCAAGGTGGGCAGCAGTAGCTCAAGTGGTTAATTCTCTGGGTTGTTGATTGTTGGATAGGACTTCAAGCCCCGGCATTGCACTGTTCTGTAATGTATATGTGAAAACATAAAGGCTTCGTTTTCTTCACCCCAAAGGCGTTCAGTCAGGTTGAGTCAGAGTCAGGGCTCAGTGCAGGACACACTCAAGTTCTTCAACTCCAGCCTTAACACACCATGTCTTTATGGAGCTCAGGGGCATTGTAATGTTAAATAACAGGTTAATTCACCAGAATACAGAATATTATATACAACTGTTTGCTTCAATCTTTGTGGCAAAATTTTGGGAAGGACCTACATGTGAGTGTGATGTCAGGTATGCACATACTTTAGCACATAGTGGTTATCTATACTATAGTACAGGGTAATAAACCTCAACCTTCTACACATGCATGTTTCAGATGAATTAAATGTCCCAGACAGCACTTTACTTTGAACCGTAATCATTAAAATACTTATAGTAACGTTACCTGAACACATTCATTCCTATGTGGACATATTTAATTTCCATGGCACTTGTTCACATATTCGACCGGATATTGCATCCTAATTTTTTAAAGATTTTTTTATGATTGTTTTTTTTTTTCCCCAGTGGTAGTTTGATTTCAGTAGTTAGTAAATATTTATTTTTTTATTTATTATTCTGTTCTGTCCTTAATGAACCCATGTCATTAGTATGTATGCTAGTTTGCTGGTTGAAATGACTGCACACTGTTACTCTCACTCACTCTCTCATTTTCTACCGCTTATCCGAATATCTCAGGTCACGGGGAGCCTGTGTCTATTTCAGGCGTCATCGGGCATCAAGGCAGGATACACCCTGGACGGAGTGCCAACCCATCGCAGGGCACACACACTCTCATTCACTCACACACTCACACACTATGGACAATTTTCCAGAGATGCCAATCAACCTACTATGCATGTCTTTGGACCGGGGGAGGAAACCGGAGTACCCGGAGGAAACCCCCAAGGCACGGGGAGAACATGCAAACTCCACACACACAAGGAGGAGGCGGGAATTGAGCCCCGAGCCTGAAAGTGTGAGACGAACGTGCTAACCACTAAGTCACCGTGCCCCCCACACTGTTACTAATTTAAGAATATAGGCTGTCTTTCTTTCTTTCTTTCTTTCTTTCTTTCTTTCTTTCTTTCTTTCTGAACAATGAATGAACAAAAACATTTAAAAAACATTATTAGAGCATCCCTAATGACTGTATGTCATTAGCATGTTTGCTAGTTTGCGAGTTCTGAGTTACTAATTTTTAGAGCAAAGTCTTTCTTTCTTTCTTTCTTTCTTTCTTTCTTTCTTTCTTTCTTTCTTTCTTAACTTTTTACAAACAAAAAAAAATTAAATAACATTTTATTAGAATGTCCTTAATAACCTGATGCCATTAGCATATATGCTAATTTGCTAGTTCAGTGCTACAAAAAATCAACACTCTTACCCTTTCAAGAGCAAAATGCAGCCTTTAGCAGCAAATACACCTTGCAAGAACATAGATTCTCTAGTCAGAGTTGGTTTAATTATCTTCTGAAAAAAATGAGAATTACAGTTGTTAAATGGCCCCAGAATCGTGACAACACCCCAAAGACCATAACAAGAATTTTGGAAATATTTGACTTGACTAAAACTTCATTAATCTAAAACTTTTTCCAAATGACAATGAAAAAAGATTGATCAGAAATCAATCTGAGTAACTGACTCAATTCATTAGTGTTCACACTTGGCACAGCTTGTTAGCTCGTGTATGCAGAATAGGGCAATTAGTGATCCCTTCATAGGATATTCAGATACTGGGTGGAAATTGTATTTACAACCAAATTAAAAGAAAACCAGGGGTTAAAATAAACTTTTCCAAACATTGTTATAATGATCATTAAGAACAGATTAATTTTTGAGGCTTGTATTAGAGAAGATTTATACTGTCTTGTTTGTGGTGTGAATTTTACTCATAAAATGTTTTGGCAGTGCACTCAGACGTTTGGACACAATTCAATGCACCATAAACCTCCATACTGTGTGTGTGTGTTTGTGTGTGTGTGTGTGTGTGTGTGTGTGTGTGTGTGTGTGTGTGTGTGTGTGTGTGTGTGTGTGTGTGTGTGTGTGTGTGACAAGAAATCAGAGCTATATTAAAGAAAATTCCATATACTCCGTAAGGAAAATTTTAGTTACTACGTCCTACTACGAAGTGAGTTCATAGGTCATCTCCATGGTGATTGAGCGGCACCAGCCCCTGGGCTTTTCTGGCCCATAATGAGCTGTTGGATCAGCACTAAGGTTCCTCCCTTATATATTACACTCCTACATTATTAAACATTAGTGACCCGCACAGCCCTACCCAAAATGAGCTTAACTCGCTCACTGCTAGAATAAAATAAAGACAAAAAAAAAAAAAATCCACACCGGCTGTGTTCACTGCCAATGTTTATCTCTTTAGAATCATTTCTAGATTTCCTGAACAATCTGTTTTTTATTTCGGTGCTTATCAATGGAAACTGAATGCTGGTGACACATAGGAGAAAAGCTGATGCTACAAGTCTAATTGTTCATTCACCAATTTATTGCTTAAATCTGATATATACTGTATTTGAACAAATCAGTTTTTTTGTTGTTGTTGTTGTTTTTCGTGCTAATGCACTAGATGTCACAGACATGTCCACATCATTACAATATTCAGGATGTGCTCTGCACAGTCGCAGTGGCTGCTTAGCAAACTATTTTATTTATAGATACATTTAGCTAACATTTCTAATTACATCCCAGCACTCTACAATTCTGATTGGTCAGAAGAATTGATTTATTTTCTATATCAGCAGCTTTGACAACAATTCTGGCAGGTTTATATCAATGCCCTCGTTCTAATGCATTATTGTTTCTATAGTAACAACTTACATAACGACCGATATAGTAGATGTTCCACTTAAACCGAATAATGAAACTGTAATTGATGATATGACATATAAAAGAGGGTGAGAGAGAGAAAGAGAGAGAGAGAGAGAGAGAGAGAGAGAGAGAGAGAGAGAGAGAGAGAGAGAGAGAGAGAGAGAGCATACAACTCTTCTTCTGACTGAAAACACTGCACTGGTTTCCTGTGACATCCAGAACAGATGTTAAAGTGCTCTTATTAGCTTTTAAAGCTCCTAATGGCATTGCACTTGTGTGCTTAACAGAATGCCTGAAAGATTAAACCCAGTTTTTTTTTTTTATGTATTTATTCATTTATTTTTAAGATTAACAAACATCGGCATCCTAACACACCATCTATCATATTTACCTTGGTTTAGATTTAGTCCTCTAGATTTTATGCTTTTAATTGCATTTTTTCTCCTAACTCTATTCTTAAGAAGAAGAAGAAGAAGAAGAAGAAGAAGAAGAAGAAGAAGAAGAAGAAGAAGAAGAAGAATTGTAAGACAAAATTTGTAAATATTGTTCAAAATGCTACACAACAGAACACATGTATAAGAAATTACAAAATAATAATTCAACACTAATAATGCAATACAACAAAATAATAATAAAATATAAAAAAAGAAATCATTAATAAAATATATACATTAAAATAAGTAACTAAAAATAAATAAATAAATAAATAAATAAATAAATAAATAATAATAATAATAATAATAATAATAATAATAATAATAATAATAATAATAATAATAATAATAATTAGGTTTTCAATAAGGAGACATATATATAAGGGAAAAGCTGAGATTCAGCCAATATTTTTACTTCGATAGAGATGAAATATGAAGTCTTTCTTGTAAATGTGGTAAAATATTCACTGATCAGCCCTAACATTACAGTTAATATCGTGTAGGTCCTGTTTAAAGGCATGGACTCCACAAAACCTCTGTAGGTGTGCTGTGGTAGCTAACATCAATACTTACGCAGGTAAGTTCTGAATGTTGTGTTGTGGAACTCCGTAGATCAGACTTATTTGTCCAACACATCCCACAGATGCTAGATCAGACTGAGATCTGGGGAATTTGGAGACTCTTTATCATGTCCCTGAAATCGTTCCTGAACAATTTGTTTGGTGTGGCAGGAATCATTAATCCTATGTAAGAGGACAGTGGAATTATGGAATACCGTTGCCATGATTTGGCCTGCAACAATGTTTAGGAAGGTAGTACATGTCAAATAATATCCACATGAATGCCAGGACCCATGTTTTCCCAGCAGAACATTGGCCAGAGCATCACACTGTTTCTGCCAGCTTGCCTTCTTGCCATACTGCATCCTGGTGCCATCTCTTCCACTGGGAAGTGCAAAAACACACACTACCATCTACTGTACATGGGCAAGTATAAGGATCTAAGCGATTTTTACAATGGTCACCTGTGATGTTTAGATGAATAGGTCAGAAAATCTCCAAAACAGCAGATTGGGTTCATGTGGTCTGTACCTACCAGAAATGGCCAACCAGTGCGCCAGTGACAGTGTCACGCACAAAACAGTCATGATTTTTGTGTTAAAGCATCTATACTGTTTTGCCTAAAAACATAATTAGGCTCTGTATGTTTGCTGTCACATCACTTGCTAACGCTACAGTGATATCATTAATCAGTGAATAGTCTCTTATAAATAAAGAAAAAATGCTTTAACATAGCTGATTTCTGTTAGCTACTGGAATCAAAGCCAGGGTTAAGGGCCTTGTTCAGTGGCCCAGCAGTAGCAGCTTGGTGGACATAGGAATGGAACTCACAACCTTCCCGATTGGTAGCCCAACACCTTAACCACTAGGCTACCACATGCCTTTAATGAAGTGCATGGCTTCTAATAAGGTAAAGGATGAACTTAATTAACCATATCGAAATATAACTGTAGTTTAGTGACACATATATAAATATTTTTTATATATGTGTCTTATATATGCTATATTTAAAGCACATAGACAACTGACTCAGCTACACTGACAAACATTAAAAATTGCCACAAACTCTCAAATTGAGGAACTTGATCAGATGTTAAACTTGAAATGTAAGTAAAATACAGTCAGTGGTTGGGTTTGAGAAGAAGAGGTTTGTGACCAGAATCTGTATGTCCATTAAAAAGCAAAAGCGAACAAAGTAAGATTTGTTAATTTAGAAAATGAATTCATTCATTCGATTCAATCAATAATTTTTAAACCTTGTTCAACAATTTAATTATAAAATCAATTCAAAATGTTTCAATCAATAGAAATAAAGACACGACAGTGAAGATTTGTTCAGTTTAAATTAAAGATTGCAGTGGCACATTTCCCTGCATTATTATATAGCTTTCCACTAATAGCATCTCTAGCACCTTGCTCTGCACATTTAAGTGTGTATTTCAGCTGATTCTGCTCATCATTACACGTTTAGTGAAGATAAAGCGCGCGCCTTAGAATAAACCTTGGCACGTGTTTGTATGGATACAGAGGAAGCAGTGAGACGCAGAGACAAGACATTTCCTCCTGTAGGGGACGCTGTTGACCGGTGAATCAACCTCACATCTAGTATAGCAACAAGCCGTGCACACACACACTCACACACACGCACACACACGCACGTACACACACGCACACACACACACTACTCTGCATTTCATTTCACTGTGTTACAAAATAGGCTTTATGTTTATGTTTAATCCTGAGAGATATGAAAGCACGAGTAGGTTTGCATGTATTATTCATGCAGCAGATCAACAAATGACTTTTTTTATATATGCGTATTATTTGCACAAGTCCAAATAATTTCATTGGAAATGTTCTACGTGTATATTTATTGCAAAATAAATAAATAAATAAATAAAAACTGAGACGGGTTTAATGAATGTATAATGAATGAAGCGCGAGCTCTGGAAGTTTTAGTGCTGCATCCTTGCAGCATCTATGTCTCCGTTTCATCCTTCTATCTGTAGTGACACCGATTCCACCCAATCATCCTGTAGTTCGGCTTCTGCGTGCGTCCGTGCGCCAATAGGCTGTCCCGGGGTGTGGCTTGGGTGTAAAACCACGCCTTCTCTAGAGCATAACTCTAAGTTTAGAGGCAGAAATTCCAGTCCTGTGCAGGAGGAAGGAGCCGCGTCTGTCTCACTGCGCTCTCCGAAGCGCACAGCCGTGCGCGCTGCCGGGGACGCCACTGCCGCTGGATTTGCCTTATTTCTTTTTTTTCCCCCCACAACATTACAAAATAATAATAAAGACAATAAGAAATCTGGGAGCTAATGCATTTATTTATATGCATCGTTGAACTTGACTCTTCCGTGCTGGGATAAAATATGGGATGCCTCTGCGCGTATGTGCAAAACAGGTGCTTCTAAAAGCCTCAATTTTATGATGCATGGATTTTATTATTTTTTTTCTTAATTGTTATTTTTTCCTCAATTTTTTTTCTGGGCGAACAGTTTCCGGACCTGCTGCTCATAACTAGTACTGGAGGGCTTTAATGTCGGAGCTCAAGCGAATCAAGAGGATTTTTTCACTCACTATGCACGACCTCAAGAGTCACTAACACACACACACACGCATACACACGCGCGCGCGCGCAAGCATATACCAGGGTAAGGCAATGCTTTAATTTTTTTCAAGCGGCCGACTTTAATATCCAAGCTTAAATATTGCATGTTTTACGATGCATTGATGTTTCAGTGTTTTTTGTTTGTTTGTTTTGCTTATTTGTTTATTTGTTTTTAATCATGCGTGACGGAAGAATTAGCCCTCGCATGTTCACGGGCATTTAGTGCAAATTCTGCGAAAGGTCCTTGAAAGACGAAGCCAAGATGAATTGCATTACTCTGTGTCATAGGCTGAACACCAAATATAACAGGATAACACAATGGATGTTGCTTTAATGATAGAGATATGCATGCAATTTGCTGATTAGGAGTAATTAATTCCCAGAGAGACTCGTTTCCTGTGCTCTCTTTTTTCTTTGCTTAGAAAGTCTGAACTGTTAAATGATTTAGTGAGTACATACAGTGTACAGTACAAATACGCACTACAAAATAAATGCAGTAAATGAGTTGATATAGCTTCCTTTAATAGAGCTGATTGATCAAACCTGTATTGTAATGTTTATTTTTAGGCTCATGCTCCACTGCTCCTTATGGGAAAAGAAACATTTCCCTGAACGCATGACTCTGACCACATTGCAATGAGGATAACTGTTTGAAATAAAGCAGAGGGAAGACGGTTGAAGTGCTGTCATGGATTTAAAGGATTTTTACTTATTGGCAACCTTTGTTGCTTGCCTGTGGCTGGATCCAGCCATCGCCCAAGAGCTAATTTACTCAATCCGTGAGGAGCTGCAAGAGAACGTACTTATTGGAAATATACCAAAGGATTTGAACATCTCCCATATGAACACTGCCAGCAACAATCTGGTTTACCGTCTGGTCTCGAAAGCCGGGGACAACCCATTACTGAGAGTAATAAGCAACACGGGAGAGATTTTTACCACTTCGAACCGTATTGACCGCGAAAAACTCTGTCCTGGTCCATCGTTCGAGGATACAGAGTGCTCATTTGAAATTGAAGTGGTCATCCTGCCAAACGACTACTTCAGATTAATCAAAATCAAGATCATCGTGAAGGACACCAATGACAATGCTCCGATGTTTCCTTCCCCTGTGATTAACATTTCCATTCCTGAAAACACTCTCATCAACAGCCGCTTTGCCATTCCCTCTGCTACTGATCCCGACACGGGACCCAACAGCGTCCACAAATATGAACTCGTGAACGGACAGAGTACTTTTGGCTTGGATATTGTTGAGACACAGGAAGGAGAGAAGTGGCCACAGCTGATTGTCCAACAAAATCTGGACCGGGAGCAAAAAGACACCTATGTTATGAAAATCAAAGTGGAGGATGGTGGGAATCCACAGAAGTCCAGCACTGCTATTCTTCAGGTGACGGTAACTGATGTCAATGACAATCGTCCGGTTTTCAAAGAAAGTCAGATAGAGGTTCACATTCCTGAAAGCTCTCCAGTTGGGACTTCTGTTGTACAGCTGCAGGCTACGGATGCAGACGTCGGGTCCAATGCAGAAATCAAATATATGTTTGGTACCCAAGTATCTCCATCCACACGGAGACTCTTTGCGCTAAACGCTACGACTGGACTTATAACAGTGCAGAGGCCACTCGATAGGGAAGAGACTGCAATTCATAAGCTGTCAGTTTTAGCAAGTGATGGAAGCTCCAGTCCAGCAAGAGCAACTGTAACGATCAATGTGACTGATGTGAATGATAATGCTCCGAATATAGACCTGAGATACATTATCAGTCCGACTAACGGCACTGTAATGCTGTCTGAAAAAGACCCCATTAACACTAAAATAGCTCTTATCACCGTCTCCGATAAGGACACGGATGTCAACGGCAAGGTGATCTGCTTTATTGAAAAGGACGTGCCATTTCACCTCAAAGCAGTCTACGACAACCAATATTTATTGGAAACCTCAGCATTGTTGGATTATGAAGGGACCAAGGAGTACATCTTCAAAATTGTGGCTTCGGACTCTGGTAAGCCTAGCCTGAATCAGACCGCATTGGTCAAAGTAAAGCTAGAGGATGAGAATGACAATCCGCCCATTTTTAGCCAGCCTGTAATCGAACTGTCAGTCATGGAAAATAACCAGCGTGACCTTTTCCTCACCACCATTAGTGCTACAGATGAAGACAGCGGGAGGAATGCAGAAATTGTCTACCAGCTTGGACCCAACGCGTCTTTCTTCGATTTGGACCGCAAAACCGGGGTGCTGACGGCCTCAAGGGTGTTTGACAGAGAAGATCAAGATAGGTTTCTCTTCACAGTCACAGCAAGAGATAATGGCACCCGGGCTTTGCAGAGCCAGGCGGCTGTGATAGTTACAATTTTAGACGAAAATGACAACAGCCCCAAGTTCACACACAATCACTTTC
The DNA here is from genome assembly GCF_022655615.1 of Tachysurus fulvidraco. Lineage (NCBI taxonomy): Eukaryota > Metazoa > Chordata > Actinopteri > Siluriformes > Bagridae > Tachysurus > Tachysurus fulvidraco. The sequence continues at coordinate 6,741,354 of NC_062522.1, forward strand.
AGTTCTTTGTGTCTGAGAACCTGCCAAAGTACAGTACTGTAGGGGTGATTACAGTCACGGATGCAGATGCAGGTGAAAACGCAGAGGTGTCTCTCTCCATACTCAACGATAACGAGAACTTTATCCTCGATCCCTTCTCCGGAGTTATCAAATCAAATGTTTCCTTTGACCGAGAGCAGCAAAGTTCTTATACCTTCGATGTGAGGGCTGTTGACGGTGGTCGTCCTCCGTGTTCATCGGTTGCCAAGGTGACCATCAATGTCATCGATGTCAATGACAACCCACCTATTGTCATCTACCCTCCATCAAACACTTCCTTCAAGCTGGTACCACTTTCTGCCATTCCGGGATCTGTAGTCGCTGAGGTTTTTGCTGTGGATGGAGATACAGGAATGAACGCTGAATTAAAATACACCATCATTAGTGGTAATGGCAGAGGACTTTTCAGGATTGATCCTGTTACGGGAAACATTACTTTAGAAGAGAAACCCATGATTGCAGATATTGGCCTCCATCGTCTGGTGGTCAACATTAGTGACCTTGGCTATCCAAAGTCTCTGCACACACTAGTTCTTGTTTTCCTTTATATCAATGACACAGTCGGGAATTCATCTTTTATCTACGACCTCATCCGGCGCACGATGGAGACGCCGTTGGATAGGAACATCGGTGAAAGTAGCGAAACCTATCAGAACGTTGACAATCTTAAAACCATCATTGCCATCGTCACAGGCACAATGGTGGTCATCGTGGTGATCTTCATCACCGTTCTGGTCCGCTGCCGTCACGTTTCGCAGTTTAAAGCTGCTCAGAGGAAGAAACAAGGTGCTGAATGGATGTCACCCAATCAGGAAAACAAGCAGAACAAAAAGAAAAAGCGCAAGAAAAGGAAGTCACCCAAAAGCTCCCTGCTTAACTTCGTAAGCATTGAGGAGAACAAACCTGACGATCCAGCGCACGAACCCATCAACGGCACCATCAGCATCCCAGCTGAGCTTGAGGAGCCCGGGATTGGACGTTTTGACTGGAACACAACACCAACCACCACTTTCAAGCCCAATAGCCCTGATTTAGCCAGGCACTACAAGTCTGCCTCGCCCCAGTCGGCTTTCCACGTCAAGGCCGACACTCCAGTTTCGGTGAAAAAGCATCACGTCGTTCAGGAGCTGCCGCTGGACAACACTTTCGTCGGCGGATGTGACACTCTTTCCAAACGGTCATCCACTAGCTCTGATCACTTCAGTGCCTCGGAGTGCAGCTCCCAAGGAGGCTTCAAGACAAAAGGGGGGACCTTACACAACAGACAGGTAAAAGAACACTTTTACTGGTCTATAAGTAGTCCATATAGCCGCCCTATTCAGTTCTGAAGTGCCAGTCCTAGCCCAATTGCTATAAGTCACCAGATATGCATGCATCTTCTACAAATAGAAAAAAAAAAATCCAAAAAGTCTCACCAATAGGTGTACATCTACTTTGTACCAAAAAGCAACATGTAAGCGATTTGTGTTTGATTAGATTCGGAGAAAGTGTTATTCTGGATTTTGTCAACTTCCCTCATGTGTTTTTTTTTTTTTTTTGTGTGTGTGTTTTTTTTGTTTGTTTGTTTTTTTTATTATTATTTATTTGCTTACATTTTTTTATATTAAACTTTATATATATATATATGTCCAATGAAAGGCAATGATAATTCGTTAGTTACTGTAAGTTGAAGGAAACATGGATATCTATGTGATGCGTACATTACAGTGCTTTCCGAATTTGTAAAAGAAACATTTTTTTCTAGCCTGTCTACTCCGGCTACTCATTTTACCACCAATACATATAGTGATACAAAATCCCCATAAAGTGATCCAGTGCTTTTCGATCTTCAGTGCTGAATGAAAACATTTCTCATCAGAAGTATAACCTGTTGGAGTAATGTTTTTCCTTTACCCTTTTTTTTTCCTTCTCGTAACTGTTCCGCTCAGTAACTGCAGCTGTGTTCCTTCGCTTGCTTGAATCCGTTTTTTATTCGTACCGTTAGTCCTCGCACTGTGCACAGACTTATTTACATGGCCCATCACGATGAAGCAAACCGCTAAACACACTCGTCATGGGAAAGCTTCATGAATATTCACATAAACTAACCTAAGCAATTAAGGTAGAACCGTATCCGGTCCAAAGTGGATTAGCTGTTAATAAGTCTCGAATAACATATCTAATCCCGTTTCTTTGAAGCCTCATTAGAACGAGATGCTTGTTATGTAGCACAAATAATCTCATGTTATGGAAGGAGATTGACAGGAAGCTTGGGTGGAGGGGAGGAACGGATGGAAAGATGAAGGAGGGACAAAGGGAGGAGGGATTTTTCTTTACCTTTAGGTGGCACTGTTGCTTCATAAGACTTGGCATGGCTTTGGGCCAACATGCTGTGTGTGTGTATGTGTGTGTTTGGGTGTGTGTGATGTCAAAGGAGATGGAAGAGGGGAGCAGAGCCCCCAACTCCCAATTCTCTCTCTCTCTCTCTCTCTCTCTCTCTCTCTCTCTCTCTCTCTCTCTCTCTAGGTCTCTTGGCTGTGTGTGTGTGTGTGTGTGTGTGTGTGTGTGTGTGTGTGTGTGTGTGTGTGTGTGTGTTAGTGTATTCAACTCAGTATGCTGCTCATGGCTAACGAAGGTCTGAATGCATGGCAGATTGATAATGGCATTCACAGATGTAAGTGATAAGGCTTGACTGCTCAAAAGGATGCACACACACACACACACACACACACACACACACACACACACACACACACACACACACACACACACACACACACTTGGGTCAGTGGCTAGGGAATTGGCAGTAATTTCCTTAAGCGTGAAATAAGCACAAAGGGATGCCCGTCTTATTTATTAGTTAGCGTCCCAAAACCGTATCATGTACTAACAGAAAAATAGATAACACATTTTTATTAAACAATAAATCAATCTCACTTTGAATGTATATGTAGTCTGTGTGTGTCTGTGTATGTATTTCACTCACGTAATCCATAGCATTTTAGAGCCCCGGATAGACAACAATGTGCTCTGAAGCTCCCGCCGAAGCCAAGCGTACTCCGTAGAAGTAAGTTTTTCCTAGAAACACACACCGATTCACACTCTTTACCTGCTATAGTGTGAGATAATGTTGTACTGTAAGGTACATTTATATTGCTGCCGTAATGTCACCTGGTGTTTGTGTCTATCAAAATGTATTTTCTTATTAAATAATTATTCATGTATTACAAAGCAATCGGTCCTGACACCAATTTCCAGCTCACTAAAAGGTTCTTTATATACCTACTTACATATATGATGGTTGTCGTTAAGGTTTATTTCCAGGAGCTCCTGCATACACCGGGTGTAAAAACTACAATTACAGTGAACGATCCATAAGTGCCGCTTGGTTTAATGCAGAACTGATTGTTCAAGCAGTTCAGCGCACCTGAGAGAGGACTTAATTATTGCTATAAATTGTATTTTTCTGTTTAAAATGTAAACACTTTGACTCACAAATTGAGTCCAATGTAAACCTGAAATCAAGTTTATTCTGAATTTATCTATCGTGTGTGAATCAATCATGGTCAACAATACGGTATAACATCAACAAATCTCTAGTTAAATCTACAATGCTAACTTAGCATTGTAGATTTAAAAAATACAGACTAAAACGGACAGTAGTAACTCTAAGAACTTTTAAAGTAATGAAATAAAACTCCGAGCACGGTGGCTTAGTGGTTAGCACGTTCACCTCACACCTCCAGGGTCGGGGGTTCGATTCCCGCCTCTGCCTTGTGTGTGTGGAGTTTGCATGTTCTCACCGTGCCTCGGGGGTTTCCTCCGGGTACTCCGGTTTCCTCTCTCGGTCCAAAGACATGCATGGTAGGTTGATTGGCATTTCTGGAAAATTGTCTGTAGTGTGTGAGTGAATGAGAGTGTGTGTGTGTGTGCCCTGCGATGGGTTGGCACTCCGGCCAGGGTGTATCCTGCCTCGATGCCCGATGACGCCTGAGATAGGCACAGGCTCCCCGTGGTAGTTCGGATAAGCGGTAGAAAATGAATGAAAATAAAACTTCTCCACAGATGCTCAGGAAAACCGATCAGCGTTTTTATTTCTTTAATCTAGTGTGGAACTGTAGCATGGCGTTTCGTAGCATGGAGAAAGATCCCTCCTCTTACTAGCAAGCTAGTTCCTAAATGTAGCATGGGCAAACAATGTAAATTAGCATCATGGTCGAGAGAAATGCTTGTCAGATTCATAGAAGAATTGCTTTACATTATACTTCTTATTCCAAAAAAAAAATGTACAATATTAGTCTTTTTTTTTCTCAGTAGGAGCAAGCGAAGTGTCTCAGACTTCTCATGCTGTGCCTTAAGACTCAAGACTTTTTAGATTAGCTGCCCATAATGTAGACATTATCTAGGGAACAACACAAAAAGTCACTTCCCTAGGCTAATTCCTACTAATGTAATTCAGTGATGGTAGTGATAATACATTTGAAGTGTCCATGACAACCACTGGCTTTATTTAGGAAAGAACAAAAATGTTTACTTCATGTCTTTAGACATCATCTCTGACTCTTTTAATCTATTTCTAGATTAAAATTGTACGTTGATGCAATATCTTCTTTTAGCTTGTTAATGCATGTCGGCTAAAAATGCGATTCTTAGGCTGTTTGGCTAAATGACCCATGTGTCACTTGTTATTGTGATTTTATATATATATACACACACACACACACACACACACACACACACACACAACAATTCTGAATGAAGAATGAATGCATGTCATTTACAGAATACTGATAACAGTTATCAGTTCTCGACAGCCACTCGCTAGAGTCGTGTGCCTGACTCTCAACTCGTCTCCTAATGCCTCGGACAAGGTGTACAGAGAGATTATTTTATACTGTATGCAAGGTGTATTGTGTTCTAAGGTACCAACACCTGTGTATAGTTTAGTTTCCTACAGTGATACCAGAGACACTGTACATTCATCTGACAGACAAAGCTACAGTACTTTAGGAGAATTAGGAGAAAGAGATCGGGATATTAAGGATCGTGTCGAGTTTGGTACAGTAGTTGTTGCTTTTTCTTCATGTCGACTATCTAGATAAACTCTGACCTGTGAAGACAATGGAAAAAAAAAAACATGGAGATGACAGAATGGTTGGTGAAAATGGATAGTGAGCTTATACATTCAGGCGGTTGCTCACGAAGCATTTCTGCAGTTCAGTATAAATTCATTCTTGCTAGTTGTTGTTTAGAAAGCATTTACATTTGCATTTACGGCATTTGGCAGACGATCTGATCTAGAGAGATGTACAAATGGACTTTGAGGTCTCTATTGATGAATACATTAACACTGGTTCACTAGGTTTCACACTTAGGGTACTATCAACCTAAAACTCTGTGTTTCAATAAGAGGTAGGTCTTCACCCGTCGGTGACTCAGCTGTTCGGACCTCTAGGGGAAGTTCGTCTCACCACCTCGGTGCCGGAACAGAGAAGAGTCTTGCTGTATATCTACCACTTACCCTGAGAGATGGTGACTAGGGTCACTTAACTGTAGACTTTTTTATTTACTTCATATATTATGAATTGGGGGGGCACGTTCGCCTCACACCTCCAGGATCGGGGTTCGATTCCCGCCTCCACCTTGTGTGTGTGGAGTTTGCATGTTCTCCCCGTGCCTCTGGGGTTTCCTCCGGGTACTCCGGTTCCCTCCCCCGGTCCAAAGACATGCATGGTAGGTTGATTGGCATCTCTGGAAAATTGTCCATAGTGTGTAAGTGAATGAGAGTGTGTGTGTGTGCCCTGTGATGGGTTGGCACTCCGTCCAGGGTGTATCCTGCCTCGATGCCCGATGACGCCTGAGATAGGCACAGGCTCCCCGTGACCCGAGGTAGTTCGGATAAGCGGTAGAAAATGACTGAGTGAGATATATTATGAATTATAACAGTCTAGTATAAAACCCTGTATGAAGAATGTGGCAGCAAATACTACTATGGCTTAACTACTATTCGATATTTTTGGATAAATTAGGATTTTATTTCTTGATAAAATCTCTGTTTTAGAGCGCAACACAATTCTTTTGTTAACATTTCTGTTGTTCATATCCGAACAAAAACACAGTGCTTTATGGACAGTTGATCAAGGCCTAAAATTAAGCGGCGTTACCGTTTCCACCCAGATGTGGAAATCGCACATCCTGAATCCTTTTCTTTTTCTTCTACCACAGCAATTGGCCTATACGTGTATTGTTAAATGTATTGAACAATGACATGTCATCCATTTGATCCATTTATAATTATATTTAAATAGATATTTAAGGTACCAGTAATAGGTAGTAGCAGGTATAGTAGGTTAGCTATGTACTATACAGTAGTTAGCACATTAATTTTAAACTGATTCGTTTTAGGGTTGAAAATACAGTATTGTGAGTCTCTGTTTTAAAAAAATGAATCGACCCTAATCTGATGAATCAGAATGGAGAATGTGTTGTGGTGTGTGTAGTTGTGGCTGTGTAACATTACAGGCTCATTCATATTCAAATATATTCAAAGCGAAATATTTAAAGGAGTTAAAAATTGGATCGTCTGAATGTTTATGTGGTAAGTGTGACCTTCATTGCTCAATTCCTGGCCTTAACACACACTGCATGCCTTTACATATGACTCAGTGCTTGATGTAGCACGTGCACACACATACACACACACACACACACACACACACACGGCTGTCGGAGTGGGAGATGAAGCTGCACTCAATGTGAATGACTCTGTTCACTCCGTTCAGCAGGTCAGAGCATACACTCTTCTCTCTCAATCCCCCTCTCTCTCGCTCTCACTCCTCATTTCCTGTCTCCACTGCTCACTCCATCACCCCGTCTTTTCTTCTACTACATCAGCCTACGCTCTCTCCATCTTCCTCCATCTCGTGTTCTCTTTCTTCTTTCTCACATTTCTCTTTTCTCCGATGTATCATCTGTTCCACTCCCCTTTTTCCTCGACTCCCTCACATCCGCTTTCGTTCCTCCTTCCTCAATCTTTTCGATTTCTCCTTAATTTTTTTGTTTTTTTCTGTCTATCATTCCACATACTCTTTTTTCTTTCTATCCTTTCATCCTTTTCCCCTCATCTTGATCTTCTCGGTTCTTTCTTCCCACCACTGTCCCTGTCCTTGACTTCTTTTTCAACCCTTCTCCTTTAGAAGGTATTCCTCTGTCTTACCTTTTTCTTCTTCCTGCTTTCCCTTTTACTCTTTTGCTCTTTTTCCCCCAATTCCTTCTTTTTTTCATTTTTTTCAAGTCTTTTCTTTTTTTCTCAGTATTTTTTTGCATCTGTATCGTGTGTGTGTGTGTATGTGTGTGTGTGTGTCAGTGCAGCCTGAGGCTCATCACTACATTGTCATGTACTCTATACACACCAATTAACACTGCTGTTTTACACACACACACACACAAACACACACACACACACACATATTTCTGCACTGCAGAGCTGCTGAACACACACTCTGCTGCCCCAGTTTCATACCGGAAAAACTAAAAACTTGGCCTCAAAGAATTATGATGAATCATTTTCTGCCCATTTCCCAGTGATAGCCTGATTTTTCTGACATTTTTTACTAAGATATTAACAACAATGAAATTCACCTACAAACACTCCTACACACACACACACACACACACACACACACACACACACACACACACACAAAACTGTATACTGTACTTGTGGGGACACAATGTGATTTTCAAGGACCTTTTGCATATTCTTTTTCTGACAAACACACACACACACACACACACACACACACACACACACACACACACACACACACACACACACACACACACACACATCTGTGTATTATAACTGTGTATACACATCTGTGTATTATAACTAAAGGATAGACATTACTGTATTTGTGGAGACTAAACACGACAGTGACTTGTGAGGACCTGGCATTTCTTTTATTAATCCATGAATGAATTTATCTATTTCATTCTCATACATTACTCTTCAAATTCTTTATTGTCCACTTCATTACTGTTCACAGAGTCTTTAGTCCTGATGTTTTTGTTTGTTTGTTTGTTTGTTTGTTTGTTTGTTTGTTTGTTTGTTTTGCTACTAGATATTTAGTCTCCTTGCTGTATTCGTTTACCCTGATGTCTTTGGTCCCCACAACATATTCAATGGAAGCAATAGTTTTGATCTTCGGTCCCCACAAATTCTTTGTCATCATTTCCCCAAATAAATAAATAAATAAAAATTAGTTCTTGTCTCTACAGAGTCTACTCACTGTCTTTAGTCTCTCCATAATCTTTAGTTCCCACAACATATGTCTCTAGTTAGAAATGTCATTGTTATATAATCTTTAGTCCTCACATATTTGACTTTGTTGGTTTTATGGTCCTTAATTCTTTACCAAATCTTTAGTCCTAAAAAAATGATCATTGCTGGTCGCAATGTCTTAACAAAGTCCTCCTGGCTAATAGTACTGTTGAGTAACTGCTTTGAGGAACAAATATACTGACTAAAAACAGAATGTGTTTACATAAAACTTTAGCTCTTTATCTTCTGTCCAAGTGTGATTCAGACTTATCAAATAGTAATGTATTGTACAGTGCAGCGTTATGTGCCTAATAAGCCAACGGGTCGAGCTCTCGTCAAAACCCACACACATACTCATGGCAATTTTTAATGGATGCCCAGAACGGCGACACATTAAGTAGGCACTCAGGAAGTGTATGAAACATTTAGGTTATTGATTAAACTGAACACGCGTAGAGCCGTGGGCTCCTCAACAGTCTCGATTAATAAACCGAAGACAGGAAATTGAATTTGGAAGCGACTCCTCATCGCTGACTGCAAACAGACATTACACACTCGCTTATAAAGCCGCTCCGAGGGCTTAGGTTTCATTTCAGAGGTTATTTTTACAACACACTTCAAGACTGCTGTGTCTTTTTTTTTTTTTTCCCTTCCTTCTTCGTCGTCTTCACTCTGAGTGTGTAAGTGTTGCTTTAGAGCACGATTTATCACCTCAGGCTTTTCATTTCATGAGTGCCTTTCACCTCAGGACTTACTGTACTTCCCTATAACACGCTTCCCTATTGCACTGTAAAGGACTAATCAGATCTACAGTTAGAATGCGCTGAACTGGAGAAAGCTCTTAATGCCCTTTACGAGTTTAGGCTGAGCATGTCATGATCTCATTAGGTAGATGCGAAGAGTGTGAGGAGATTCATCGACACGGCATGCTTTCACCGAGCAGATCGTTGTGTGTATTGTTCTTTTTGTAGTGGTCGGTACTTAAGGTTCAATACTAGGGTCTCAGTCGGTCTTTAGATTTATGACCATTTAAGTGTAACTTTTGTCGTGTCTTTAAGTAAATATTAACAGTGCAGGTTTGAAATATTGGCAAACAATTCGAATACAAATGTTTGGTTTAGATCTTCTCAGTGAGAAAACTCGACCAACGGCGAAAGAAGCAGGGCCGAAGTACCAGCATCGATATACAAATACAATAGAAAAAGAATCCTTTATTTTGTCACATATACATTACAGCACAGTGAAATGCTTTCTTCACATATCCCAACTTTGGATTTTAGGGTCAGAGCACAGGGTCAGCTATGATACAGCACCTCTGTACTGTAGCATAGAGAGTTAAGGGCCTTGCTCAAGGGTCCAAAAGTAGCAGCTTGGTAGTGCTGGGGCTTGAACCCAAATCCTCCAATCAACAACCCAGAGTCTTAAACACTTGAGCCACCACTACCACCAATAGCAAAGTATTAAGCCCCGTTCACACTGCAGGTAAAAGTGGCCCAAATCTGATTTTTTTGGGGTCAAGTGACCAGGTCAGACTTCTTCAGGAGTAGTGTGAACACTCAAATCTGGCCCAGATCTGATTTTTTCAAATCAAATTCAGACCACTTCCATATGTGGTCCTGAATCAGACCCACATCTGATTTTTTTCCAATGTGGCCGCAGTGTGAACAACCAAGGCGGATTTAATGCGACCTTTACGTCAATCTACATCGACATTCATTACAATTATGTGCCAGAGTGCGCACACAGACATGACTACGCCTACAAAATGGATCAAATAATCAAAAGTTGACCTCGACATTCGAAAATTTTCAAAACACCGCGTCTCTGTGCTGCCATTACACTAACATTTAGAAAGAAAAGTGAAAATTCTTACTTCCTCCATAACCTCGCCAACTTTAGCGCAACGGCGTGCTGCGTGTGACGTCATTCTTATCGTTTGTTTGCGCATGCGGGTCAGTTCGAAACAGTTCACACTGGTATCTGATATAGGCCACATTTTAAAAGGTAATGTGAACAGCCAAACAAAAAAAATCATATCTGAGCATTAAGACTTGCAGTGTGAACGTGGCCTTAGAGAATCAAATAAGCATCTGTTGTTTTTTTTTTGTTTTTTTTTGTGTTAGAACACAGGACATGTTTAATAATTGGGGAAGGGGCATTGATACATGTGCTAGATGACTAAAAACAGCAAGTTGCATCAGTTTTTTTCCCAATGCATGTCAATAATTCTTATCATGATGCTAATAAAGTCACAGAGGAGGAGTATCTATAAAATAGGAAATTACCCAATAACAACATTCTATTCTGAAATATCTATACTATATCTAAAAGTGTGTCTCATGCACAACATTTTGATCAGGAGTTACTAACAGGACCGAGGTGCAGATACTTTTGAAGATTTGTCTTAATAAACACTTATTCTTAAAAATCTTAACCGAAGTTGTTGGCGATATTCGTGCGAAGTTAATGAGAAGCGTCTATGGTCACAAATGAGGAAAGCGGGCAAAGGTCAAAATCAGTACTTATAACAGGAAACTAGGGACATACTAATTAGAGACGTATTAGTATCATTATTAAAACACATTGCTTGTTGTTCTGTATTCTGTGGATAAGAGACTAAATGATAATAAACCATTTACACACTCCAGACTAGGAGTGAATAAATATCAAAATAAATCTATTTTGTTCTTAGATACCAAATGAGTTTTTTTTTTATATCGTAACACTAAACTCAGAAGTTTGTTGTTTTGAATATTACCATTTAAGTCGATCTGTCATGTAGCTGCAGTTTTACCATAGTAACAAGAATTAAGTGTTTTATTTGCACGTAACAATTAGCTAAAATTAGGTCGTTTATTTTTGCGCTAACGTTAATCGATGATTTACTCAGCAAAACACTATGCAAAGTTCTTTAGTGAAGAAAGCGAGCGAGCGCAAGGAAATAAATATGTCACATTAGAAAGGCTCTGAAATTTCATAGAAAATGGTATTTTGTTTGTCGACGTAAATAGAAAATAACCGAAAATTCTGCCTGAGGAAAAAAAAAGGATCAAATAGACCAACAATGAAATGTCGCATTAGCATTTTGCATCTCGTATTAATGACTGTGAAAATAAGAACATGATTAAAACATCGCTGGTTTCCTTTCCTCTTCAGAAAAAGAATGAACGAAATAAAGGTTTTCTTTGCGTGAACGTGTCCAGACCCATTTTCAGCAAAAAGCAGTTTTACCGAAAGCTAGACCATGAATAAATTAACGCTTAAGCAGCACTTGTTAACGGCTTAAACATATGCTGTGTCGTTATTTAACAAATAAATGTTCCGTACCTAGTGCATTGCTGTGGTAAAAGAGGAAAGAACACTAAAGTCAAGTTTAGGCTGGTAGTGAACTCTAATGTAGTTATAACTCTTCTTCTCCGTTTCGTCACACCGAGTCTCTGATTATTTTGATGTCATTACAGTGGCAACTCTTATTATTTACTGGATTTGGCAGGAGCCCTTATTCAGAGCAACCTACCTCAATTTATCAGTAACACAGCTGAGCAATTGAGGGCTAAGGGCCTTTCTCAGGAGCCCAGGAGTGTCACAACCTTCTAATCAGTAGTCCAACACTGTAACCACTGAATTACCACATTTAACACTCCACACTTCCTCCTTTTGCACTGCTCGGTTCATCCCACCAACTCTTAGTGTACAAGAAAGGTACGTCTCAAGATTCCTGGGTGGTGGAATGGACTTAACCTAGATGTCTGAACAACTTAGTCACCGGCTATGTTCAAATGGGATGTGGTAGCCTAGTGGTTAAGGTGTTGGGCTACCATTTGGAAGGTTGTGAGTTCGATTCCTGTGTCCACCAAGCTGCCACTCCTGGGCCCCTGAGCAATGCCGTTAACCCTCGATTGCTCAGTTGTATAAAAAATGAGATAAAAATGTTAGTTGCTCTGGGTAAGGGCATCTGCTGAATAATGTAATGTAAAAAAAATGATGTCTAAAGACCTCACGATTCCTTACTTAAACTAACTCTTTGCTTTGCTTGCTATATTTCCTCCTTGCAGAGTTTTTAGACTGATGGTATTCTTAGTCTGTGACCTAGTGAGCCAGTATCCATGTATTTGCTCAGTGAAACTTCAAAGCTCTTATCTAAGTCGCTCTGGATAAGGACATCTGCCAAATGCCATAAATGTGAATGCAAATCTGACATTAATATTCATTTTGCGCTTTAAGGTTTTTTGTTTTTTTTTTACTTTTTTTTAAATGGACATTTCTATTGAAATTGTGTTTGTGATATCTGGCAAATGAAGAATTGTTGTACAGAACGATGTGCATGCGTTTATCAATAGTTAAATGAAGTCAAAAGAATGTTTAAACTTAATACATGTTTATCCAAATGCTTTTTAATAAATGACCGGTAACTATTTTTGGTCTACGTTCAGCCGAAGGCGGATATTAGAATCCGGTGTCTATTTTCTCAGCGCTAATTCGGTCATTGACATATCGCATAGTGTCCTTCAGTATAGGGAATAGGAAGCAAGGTGGCATTTGGACCACAGCACAGAAAACTAAGGTGATGGCAATGCTCATGCAAAGGTTCTTACACACACACACACACACACTTTCATTTTGCTCTTGTTTAATAAATGATTGTTCATGTTCATTAGCGAAACTGAACCGAGCTCATAAAGCTGCATGTTGGAAAAAAATATATATATATATTTAGGATTGTTTTATAATGAGTTCGCTCTCACAGGCGAAGGAAAGAGAAACAAAAACAAGTTGTAAGTCACATGATTTTGTGTGTTCAGCTCACTGAAGCGCCTTATGTAAAGTGGAAAACAAAACTGCACCATATGTGCAGCAGATAAAGGCTACTGTCAGGGGCAATGAGGAAACGGCTCCATGGGAATTCAGCAGCTATGTGTGTGTGTGTGTGTGTGTGTGTGTGTGTGTGCACGCGCATGCTTAGAGAGTTAAAATTTTCTCCAAATATAGTTATATATAGTAGAAAAAAAAAAAACACTTGACAGAGAGAACTGGAGTCTGTAAAAATAACCTCCCTGAAATGAAACCTAAGCCCTTGAAGCGGCTTTATAAACGAGTGTGTAATTTCTGTTTGCACTCAGCAATAAGCATCACTTCCAAATTCAATTTGTTCCCTTTGCTTCATTACTCGAGTGTATTGAGGATGCTGCCGCTGACACAATTTTATGCATTTATTTGTAAAAAAATAAAAATAAATAAATAAAAAAAGTCTCGTATTCAAGAGAAAAAAAACGTATTATAACCATGCAGTAAAAGTTCACCAGCAGTCGAAAGTTTTGGAACACTCGATATTTAAGACTTTATGTCCTCGTTGAAATTCAAACCGAGGTTTAGATACAAAACAAATCCAAAAACGTTTATTTTTAAACGTTTAGTGAACAGAGAAATGTTATAGATAACTTTATTTAACTGGAATAATTTCTTAGCTATGATCTAATCAGAAAAGATTGAAATGTATATCACACTCAATTAGGGACTTCTGTTTGTTTTACACTCAGCACTAGCGCTAAGAGACTTTTATGTATAGGCTTAGCGGCTTTTCCCTCCGATCGTGGCCGCCTTTAATAAAAAACAGTTTAAAAAATAAGATTAAGATGTAATAAAACATAAGAAACTTTTAACTTAAAGGAGTGTTTATATCTGAGATACCAAACAATGAGTTGATATTTTCATGTGAAACTTTTTTGTAGCTTTGTTAAATGTCTTACAGTCCTAGTAGCGTTAGTGTTACTATAGCAACAAGAATGAAAGTGAGTGTGTTTTAGCATGTAGCTAACATGTTGATAACGCTTTGTGGCTAATTTTAGATGGTGTTGGAATCCTGCAATTGTTTTTTCGGATCTGAAGCAATCAAACGGTCAAACAAATGGTCATTGATTTTGAAATCCGGGAAAATAAAATCACCAAAATATATAATTTTTTGGTTTTGACTCAGTTAAAAATTTTGATACCAGCTAAAAAAAAAATGTTTAATAGTTATCCAACAACAAAATGTCACTTGAGAGCTAATTATAATGATTCTGAAAATTATTCTAAAAACATTATTCTGTTTACTCTAAGGTTTGTGTTAGAAACATTACCATGTAAATTTGTACTCTTTCGAATACACCACACGAAATATAAAGAATATAGCAACGGAACATAAGCAAAGATGCCATGCTAGCTGGAACTTCAAAATTGACAGTAGAATTAGCGTTAAATTATAAAATAATTATAAAATAATTCAATTACGTTCTTTTTCTGTTGTGGACTGGATTTTGTACACTGATGGACCATGTTGTTCAGATACTTGTCTACCACCAATGCACTTACAGCTGAAATTTTAAAAACTTTAGAATTTTGTTTCCAGTTTTTTTTAGTTTTGCTTTTCATTCCAATATGTCCTGAATTTCGGTTTTTATTTTGTCCCAGGATTTTTCTTTTCAGTGCCCTACTAGTAAAAGTATATAGATTGTATTACAGTATAATTTTACTCTGTATAAACCCTCAGCATTACAGTAATGCATAATGTTCTTGTTCGTGTGTGTGTAACTTCATTTCCCTCATAAATGTTCTAACCTTATAAAAAACCTTTTAGCTAATCCCCTCAGGTTTATATTGCATTTACTTTTTTTTTATATGTGTAATGATTTTTTGCTAAAATCTGAATAAGAGGTTACGTTTCATGTAGCTTTAGGGATATTTTATTACATTATTACAGGAGAAGATGTAACAATTCACTGAAATGCAATAACACACACATACGCACACACACACACACACACACACACACAGTGTTTGCACAAGAGAACATTTTCCTTTTAAATTTTTGCCATTTCAAAAATAGAACGTGTGGGGAAAAATAAAAAGCGCAAAAACATGCTTTTATTTTTCATAGTGATTAAAATTAGTTTTACCTTTAGGGAGATTTAATTACGGTATCATCTGTGTCTGTGTGTAAAACCTCACGAGTACAGTAGTGTGTGTGTGTGTGTGTGTGTGTGTGTGCAACTGAGTGTGATCATCTCCCATTTGATTTTCCGCTCTAATGAATTTGCCATCTTAATGCATGCAGTGATGCAGTGTGTGTGTGTGTGTGTGTGTGTGTTTGATGCGGTGTAAGTGTACACTCATGCCTTAGGGAGTCGTTCTTTTCTTTCCAGGTTCATTTGGCACATTAATAAGAGATTAGTACGGACAGACTGTGCGGGATCACGGCCCCGGGTTTGAGCAGATTAATGGGGTGTGACATTATTGCACCTGGGGGGAAAAGTGTGTTACTGGGCACGAGAGACAGGAAAGAGAGTCAGAGAGAAGCAGAGATATCGAAAGACACAGAGAGAGAGAGAGAGAGACTCGGGAAAACTGGTGTCAGAGCTGTAGGATTACTTCACATCAACATCCTGTCTGTCCATTTGAGCTGGAGGAGAAGTATGAAGTGTAACCGGGTAACTATGGATAACACACTCGATTTAAATTTATGTTGTATTTAAATGGACATAGGGGTAGGTAGGGGCAGGCGGCAATTTGGGGCTTTTTTTTTTTGTATAGCAGCAAGCCTGACTGTCTTTCTAGCTGAAAGGTTTAACATAATGTGCTTGTTCTTATATGGTGTCATTTTTTTATTTATTTATTTTTTATTCTTACAGTAACCACTAATTCACAGAAAATTCTTCACATAAACAGATTTAAAAAGAAATGTAGCTTCTTTGGAAGGAGTCTCTAGTTCCAGCGCTTCAGTTATAAAGCTGTAACTTTAAGTTTTCAACTACATGTGAGGAACATTATTGTGACATGGATGTAGATACAGAACAAGTTTATTGTAACGAACCAAAAACAGACAAACAGATCTGATTAAAATTCCACCAATAAAACCAGACTCAAAAGAGAACATCATCCTCATTTGGCTGAGGGTGTGATTATAAACTGTTATAAACACTGCAGAGTCCGATAATTGCGTATTGATAAGGAGGTCGTTGTCCTCAAAGACCACATGGAGTTGGCAAAGCGGAACTGGAGCTTGTACATCCGTAGATGCCTCAGGATCCTCAATGCCTTTAATTGGGTTAAAATTTTACAGACTAAGCTTAAGATTCCTTACACACTTAAAAGGTACTAAAGCAGAAGTTTGAATAGTTAGATAAAGTTTTCATAAATAAAATCAATGACTTATTACTTTAGAAATATTTAACATTTTAACACCATGCGAATGAATACAAATGGACACGCAGAGAGCAAACGGACTGCAAAAACCACCTACGATTCATGATTAGATGCCAAAATCACAACACTGTATGCCCGAGTCGAGGTTATACGGCTAAGGAAGCGCAGCACATTGCTAGCTCAGCGGTTCCGCTTCTGTACAGGAGGGTTCTGAGTTTAAAGGGTACATGAGCAAAACCTTTGAACCTTCACTGCTCTAGTTGGTGCTGGGTTTGGATTCTGCCCAGGCGGTTTGGATAAAACACTCCAGCAAATAAAAAACATTTAAAAAAACATTAATGAAATGCTTAGCAACAAATGATATATTAGCGAGTGAAGGAGATAACCTTTACAACTGAAGGAACGATCAATCATATAGGGTACAATTTTTTTTTTTTTTTGGTTCCTGCTGGGGAAGGCAAAAGCTAAACTTTGATTCCTGATAAGTCGGACGAGTCGAGGGCTCAAATTCTCTTTCTTCTCTCTGAGCAAAACTGTGCGAGATTTGGAAGGAAAATCCAGATTTTGGGGTTCTGCTGCTGGGCTTTTTGATTGTGTATTGATGCGAGAGGGGGCGTGATCGGTTTTACCGTAGTGTTGCCTTGGGGCTCTGAGTTGAAGCCCGCTACAACGTAGAGATGGCACCCTGCTTTGTAGCTGACTCAAGATTCCGTCTTTTATTTATTTCCAGTGAAGTGTGTTTGGAAGCTGTGTGTCTTTGCTTGAGTGTGTGTGTGTGGCTGGATTTCAAGTTCTACCTGAGCACAAACACACCCACACAGACTCTCTCTCTCTCTCTCTCTCTCTCTCTCTCTCTCTCTCTCTCTCTCTCTCTCTCTCTCTCTCTCTCTCTCTCTCTCTCTCTCTCTCTCTCTCTCTCTCTCTCACACACACACACACACACACACACACACACACACACACACACACACACAGGCACTTCATCTTACACTGCTGTATGAAGCTCTAAGTAAGGGTGAAATTAGGACTTTTTTTCTGCAGCATTTGGAAAAAAAATATATATATACCAGGAATTTTAAAGTCAGTTACTTTCAGAATCTTTTTTATGTACAAAATCTGTTTATATACTTTCATCTTGCAGTCATTTCCACTTTGAAAGAACAGGAAAATATGGGAATGCAGAGTATTTCGGTATAAAACACAAATATCTATATCACAGCCGGTGTCGAACAGTTTTTTTTTTGTTTGTTTTTTTTTTAAAGTCAGCTCGATTTGATTTAAACTTATATACAGCATGTATACTGTATATTTAAATAAGAGACAGATTTAGACAAAGACATAGGAAAAGGTTAAACGCAGAAACACGTCCGTATTATATCACATTCTGTATACAAACCCTTCAGAGTTTTATAGGTACAAACCATTTTAGGTTGAAAGTACAGTTTACACGCCATACACGTAAGAACAAGCTTCACTTACTTATGCGTATGCTTCTGATAGAGGATCGTGCCACATGTTAGCAGTCGGTGCAAAAATAGGTGGAGAAATGTGGAGTGACTCATTACATACTGTATTTCATTTGAAGTACTATACATGGCAACCTCTATGAGTCTTGCGCATCATTTTGTCGTTTAAAAAGAGCTGCGGATTTCTCCCATAAGGCTAAAAAATATATTAATAATAATACTTATAATTAGTACGCTTGTTCATTTTATATCGTCGGCTGTTTTCATATTACTTATAGCAGCAAATGTAATACAGCCTAAAAAAAAGCAAGAATCGAGTCCGAGGTTATGATAAAGATCTAATGATCGGAAGGCTGTACGGTAATTTCAAACCCTGGTACATTCAACTTGTCAATGTTAGGTCTTTAACTCTTTTAACCAGTACAATGGAGTTCCGTGCTGCTGGCGGAACGGAAATCGACTCATCGGTATAAACAAATGATTTTCTGGCTGCGAGTCTGATATAAAACGAGTCAGGAGTCTGTTGGCTTTCAGCGTGAGACGTGTGTTTTTCCTTCTGTATTTTAACCTTACACAGAATTTTAGTGGTTGAACATAAACACCTTCAAATTTTAGATGATCGTGAACAAGAACTTGGGACATCTCAGAGAGCAGAAACGGGTTTGATTTCACCATGTACTTTAAAGATTTAAAGAAACATTTGTGGAAACTGACTCCATAAGGCTAGGGGAAAAAAACATAAATACTTGAAGGCCTGTAACTCTCTATATATCTAGTCAGTTAAATTTTAAGAGACTTTAAATAAAAAATGTCTCTTAAATTAATATATACGGTATAAATCATTGCTTTTGTAACCCCGATTCTGATCATCCATCATGAAATCATGCATCATCTTCCTGTTTATCTCTCACACTAATCGTGATTGTATAGAAGCCACAATCGACCAGAAACAAATGAAATGTGGTTTAATTACAGGCTTTCATAACATATATTATTCTGTATACAGCAATAAACCAACTGGGGATCTATTGGCAAATCATCCTTTGCCTATTAATACCCTCTAGACCCTTTATGTGTTCTGGCACAAGAGTCTTCTTTATTAACACATTTATCTTTTCATTACCGAGCATGAATTTCCACTTTAGTCATGAGCTTTTTGTGAAAATGGAAGGATGGTCGATTTACAGCAGCTTTTAAACCACAATTTATGCGGACTGCTTAGCAGGTGGTCTCAAGCACAGTCCCAAGGTGTTTTGGATGTTATTAGGACATTATTTTCAACGCTGTACAATGTCTAGGGTGCTGTGTGCTATTCAGCCTTGATGACCATTTCTAGAGATTCTATAAAAAGTCTTATTGTATTCATCATTTCACAAACATCAATTTAGGTACAAGTGAAATGGCTTTAGTGAGAAATTGGCAGGAGACAATTATAAAAAGTGCAAACTGTGAAAAGTAAAACCTTAAAATAAAAAAAAGTATAAACACGAGGCAACTGAGGCTGCAGCGCTCATGCACGCGCACACACACACACACACACACACACACACACACACACACACACACATTAATCATGACAAGGACAACAGATGCTTAATAAAGAAACACAGAATTTAAGAAAGCTTTAATAGTGTCACTAATGAGGAGTAACATGTAACAGGTGGGAGAGATCAGTGACATGACACAGTCATGTGACTTCCTAGGGTTGGTGTGTAATGTACTGTAGTTCAGTGCCAGATTCAAGTCAAGTCAAGTCAAATCAAGAAGCTTTTATTGTCATTTCAACCATACAGTATATAGCTGTTGCAGTACACAGTGAAATGAGACAACGTTTCTCCAGGATCAAGGTGCTACATAAGACAAAGACAGAGCTACAGTATAAGGACTTAGTAAGTTAGTCCTCGATACATAAAGTGCATCTGTGTGACCTGGTGCAAACAGTGCAAGACAAGACAGACAGGACAGTGGAGGACAATACAAACAAGACAGTGTAGACAAAAGGTTACAAGACAGAGAAGACAGTGCAGACAAAAGGTTACAAGACAATACACAAAACACAAAAAAGACAGTACACAAAAGACGGTGTCAATACTGTATGTAAATACTGTAAGTTCAGACAATATTGTGTGCAGTAATACTCGAATGAACACAGTTTCTTAGCAGCAGGTCCCTGAGATAGTGTATAAGATTAAACAGCAACAATTGAAATATTGTACAGTATGAGCAAAATGACTGAAATGTTAGACAATGTCAGCATAACCATGACAGATATCTATCTATTTAGAAAAAAAAAAAAAAAGAATACACGCTGCTTTGCTGCGGCAGCCGCTGGATAACATATCATGACACATGGATGGCAATTTCTGAATTTCTGACGACCATGTTTTTTGCTTACAAGAGGCAAATTCAGACGAACGGCCCGCTCCCGTGGGGTTTGAAAATCAAATGGTTCTTGCAGCACTGGATGAGTTAATGAGTCATGGTGCGACATGAGATTTCTCAATATAATGGAATCGGTTAATGCTGAGTGGAATTACTTTATTTTTTGTTTAGTCTTTTCTTTAGTAAGTTCCCAAAACATCTGAGGTAAATGTTGATATTTGTGTCAGTTTCACTGCCAGTGTTTATTATTATTATTATTATTATTATTTCAAGGTAACATGCTAGCTCGCTGGATCACCTCAGGCGTCATCATTCTTATAGTCCACAAGAGTTTCATCTGAACAGCAATGACATTATGTGTAATCCGAATACAGCAGCATGTGATTTATTCCTGCCTACAAGGATATGTTGAAGCTAGCACAAAGCTAATACTGATATTGAACACAGAAAAAAAATAGTCTTATACTCATCTATAAACAAATGAAGTGTTTTGTTTTGTTATTTGTACACGAGTATGCATATGTCTCGGTGTTACTTTGTTTCTTCCGTCTATATTCGGATGGCAGGCAATTTGTCGTAGTAGCTGGGAAAAAAAAAATACCTCAGCTCTATCCATCTTAAAGTCATTCTACCAGGGAAAGTGATTGATAAGCGACCTCAAAAAGGCTGTATTAGAACACGTAGCTAAATAAGCTTTTCCCACACCTTCAACCGCCTCTCGCTAACACTATATTCATGCTTTTTAATCCAATTCTTCGTGTATTTGTGCTTCCAATACATCCAAATGAGTTCATAGACCATTGTTCCACTTATTTATGTTTTTTAACTAAAAAGATGGCCAGGACAAGTGCGTAACTCACTAACCCAACACACAATTAGTCACTATCCTGTGTTTCCATCCATCTGGATTTTATGCTAATGCTGAATTTTGTCTTCTAGACCATTAATGTTTTATTTTTGTATTTTTTATTTTTATTTTTTTTTGTAAGATTTGTGCAAGTTTTGGCGAAAATGGTCAAAATCATAATCGAATTATAACCAAAAGGCATAATTTTAGCACAGGTGTCTGTTTCAAACTTTTCAATCTGTTCAATCGATGGTTATCCAGCAGAACAAACCAACAGCTGATGCAAGTACACAACTCACAACTCTTCACATTCCCTGTCGACCTTTTTTTTTAAAAATAAATTCGCTTAAATCTGGGATGGAAACACAGGCTGTCTCTTAGGATAGGACTTATAGTAGGTAAAGGAGAGAGTAGATACGGTGGAAGAAAATGTTTCTTGACTGCTACTTGTTTGTTGGAGTAGAACTGAGAGTGATGGTGTTTTATTGATTTCACCCTCTATCATTCTTTCTCTTCCTCATGTTTTCTTTTTAATTTCATCACATGTGCTGATGGTGTCTACACACACACACACACACACACACACACACACACACACACACACACACACACACACACACACACACACACAGTAGGCTCCATAATCTGGCCACTACCAGAAACTTTTAGAATCCATTGACCGAAATAATTATAATTATAGTTCTCTAACGAGACAGCAGTATAAGAATCAGGGCCTAGCATTATGTAAATTAAAAAAAAAAACATTATGTAAAATAAAAAAAAATAAATAAAAAACATCAAGTGAATGTGTTTAATGAAATATGAATCAATGTCAGCTTCTACAATTATAGGTAAAATGTACAGAAACAGTTACTGGTAGTGAACTTAGATGTCTGGACTCTACACAATCGCCTTTCATTGTCATAGTGTACATTGTATAGCTTACATTTTGTAGAAAAGCTAATCTCGACATAAGAAATGTGAACATCTTCCATCCTTCCATCCCTTATCCCAGACTCCGACTGTACACCTCCTGCATCCACCACATGTAATTTATCACATACTTAAACGATGTTGTGTGTAAATGAAGCTTCTGGTAATCTTGCTTAATGTGCTGTGTTATTCTGTAATGGACTGTTATGTTTTCTTTCTTTTCTTTTTTTTTCTCTCTCCATTTTTCCTCCGCTTGATACAATGTAATCGCCATCTGCCGTCTGTATCCAGCTCTGATGCACAAGTAATCTATTATTATCACTGTTAACTTAAAAAAAACAATGTTTTCTGTTGAAGTATTGTTTGAATTTGAAATTTTTAATTTCATAATAAATGTTGAAATGTGATTTCTGATTGTTTTTTATTATTTATTTTTTTCATCGTTTATGTTTAACCTAAGCTTTCTGTCAGAGAGAAGAGTCAGTCCACAGACAGGGAGAGGATACAGTTACGTTTAAATGCCAAATCAAGCTGTTACCTCGAAACAAAATGGGTTGTACATGTACTTGATGTACTCTATTAGATACTGTATTATGAATGATATAGTGGTTGTAAAGTGCATGATGGTATCATTATAAATGTGATTGGTGGAGCCAGAGGTGGTTAGACATCATGATTTCTGGATCCAGACCGAGAATCAGATCACATGCACACCTGGTGATTAATGGGAAATATAATACAAGTGAATCTAAAGTTACAAATAATACAAGCAGATGGTAAAACCAAATGATATGGCCTTAAATGAAACAGGGATCTTTGTAAATATGGACTGAAAGCAAGAAAATATTGAACTGGAATCTAGAATATGAGTGGAATGATTAATAAAAAAGTAATAAAAGTAGGGACTGAAGCAGGACTGCAAAAGAAAAAAAAAATCATATTAAAACTTTTAACATGTTGTTTCTGGATGCAATTTGATTACAGAGCAGCAGTGATTATGTAGCATTTGCTCTTACAAATAAAACAGCACAATTTTTCACTCCTTGTTCATTATTCCCTATGAACAATGGACATAAAGCTCAGTCACGGCTGGACGCAGTGTGTTCAGAACTCACCACGGGGAGATGTTACAGAATAAGTTTGGTTCTTTCTCGAGATTTAAATTTCACCCACAGGTGGCCGATGACTCATTTTCACCAGAAGAACAGAAACTAATGACTTAACCAGCTGGTAATATTTCTGCTTTTCCTTTAACATTAGGACGATACGATGTGTTCTGTTAAATTAATGAAACTTTAATACTAATTAGTGGTTATTTTCGTTCACTACGTTGTTCGCTAACTCCTGAATGTAGCCATGACATCCTGCGACAATTACGTACGGAATTAACGAGCAGGCAGTACGAACAAAATTTTGTGGGAAAAAAAATTTATTGAGATTGAGAAGCATCTCAATATATTAAGCCAAAAAAATCTGCTTGATGATTTCTGTTCTCCTCAAAACGTATGTAGCCAAAGAGTGTCGAGAGTTGGGGATAGAAATATAGTGGACTGAAAAAGAATCAGAAACAAAGTAAACCAAAAAAATAAAAATATGTTTATAGGGAGCTAGTTATTGAAACTAGGTATGTGGAGTCTGCAGACTAGGAGTTCTGAGATCTGACACTGGAAATGAGCTGAAAACCTAAAAAACTGTGGACTGATCACTCCAAAACATTGGACTGGATTATAAAAGGAGTAAAATCAGGAGCTGGAAAATAAGAATAGTCAGATTTTAAAACTAGAAACACAGGTTTTTGTCAAAAGTACAAGAATAACATAAGCGATTTAGTGATACAAAATTTGGCAAGATTTGTGAGTCGCCAGATTTGGGAGTATCCAGAGTGACGTTTATACAACTGAGCAGTTGAGGGTTAAGGGCTTTGCTCAACAGGCCAGCAATGACAGCTTGGTGGTCCTGGGACTTTCCTGGGAGTAGTCTAAGACTTTAACCACTTAGTTACCAGTTATATACCATCTAAGAAAATTCTACGAAACAAAAGAAGAACTGAAACTGGATGCAGAATTTAAAAATAAATAACAGGCTTTATGTACAGTATATTCTGCTAGCACAGCATATAAATAGACTGTGGGACAAATAAAGGTACATCTTATCATATCTTACTGTATCTTATCTTATTCGTACCAGAATAGCAACAAGACATCCACACCACAGTAAAAATGATCACTTGTGAAATAAAAGTTGAGCAGCGAATACATTTTGAATGAGTACAGTATGTGAACGTCCGCACGCTGTGAACTGTTGAATAATACAGGTTGTAGTGTACCTTGTTGAAAAAAAAAAGAAAATATTTTTATTCGCATCCATACATCAGTCTGAGACGAACGCATACAGTATTCGCTCTATAGTAAGTGGATTTCTTATCATCCTCAGGCATGAGGGTGTGTTAATTATACAGTGTTAATTACAGCATGTTCATTATGCGCTTGCTCTTATTTGGAAGCTGCTTTGTTCAGATTCAATACTCACATATGCTGAGGTGTAAGTAGCAGTGATGCGACAGAGGTGGATATAATGGAATCTAAAAATAATAAATAAATTTTAAAAATTTACATTTTTGCCTGGGAATTTTTTTCACATAATAAAAAAAACAAAAAACAAAAAAAAAACCCACTTTACTCTTACTCTGACAAAATGCTAATCATTTCCTGAGATTGATGAGTTATATAATAAAGAAATTAAATCACAGTTAGCCTTTTTATTCTATCTCTTGATGGTGTGCACCATCCGCAAAAGTTCCTTCCTGTCATCACTTACAGTACATTATAGCATCGAAGCCGCTCTGTTCAGACCCAGTAAATGTGTAAGGTGGAAGTGTGATATGAAAGTGCCAGACAGTTAACACCAGACACACCTTTTCCTCATCATCCATCTAATCATGCATCCGATTTCACCGTTTTCTGCTACTGAATGGTAGAGAATGCTTGATGTCTTATTTGTATTTATTTAGTCATTTGTTGTATATTCGGGCATTGAGTTTATATGTTGATGATGTTGCGTAAAATTGAATTTTTTTCTGTGTAAATGCATGTGCGACAAGGAAAGAGAAATGCCATTGCTATGGGTTGCTAGGGAAAGTTTCTTTTGTACTGTAGACTATATGTGACAGGCACCCAGAAAACCAAGTGCGATCGAGCTAAAGATTCAGAACTTCTTTTCAGTCTTGTCATCTGAACCGTACGCATGAATCTTTCATTTAAATCCATCTACATTTTAATGCATCTCTTTTCTTAAGATATAAAGAGATGAAAGGTCTACAGTCCAACACGGACTGCTACAACACTTAATTCCTGAGAATATCTTTATGCTCCTGTTTTAATCACTGTTTTAATGATCGAAGGTTAGAATGTATTCTGTAAACAGTTTCACCCTGATGTAATTAATTCCACTATTATGGACAGGAAATGGTTATAAATTGCATGAAGGTAATATAGATGTTGTTATTGTATTCTGACAGAAATACATACGGTACCTGGTCTATTTTAAAGACTGGAGCCAGAGGCATCGTCTTAATCTGGGTTCATCGACGAATCAAAAACCTGAGCATGAGAGTCAAATCACTTCAAAAGTGATCAATGGGAAATCCAATGCTCATAAATCCAAAAATAATACAAGCAAGGTCAGACTAAGAATAGAGCTGGAAAACATGGCATGGAAGAGAAGAAATGAAGAAGAAGAGACTGAAATGTAGTGAAATGGGAGTTGGATGGATTGAGTATAAAAAAAAATAGAGCCCAAAAAATCGGGTACGTGGAATGGAGTTAATAGGGATACATAATGTGTGAAGTAGAAAGATTTACTAGAATGTAGGTTGTGAAAAGTAAAAAAAATATATATTGGTAATTATGAGCTGTGAGTTTTGGGATTTTGGATAATACCGTATCTATGATTTAAAAAAAATAACATTTTAAAAATCTTGAAATCTAAGAACTTTGGGTTGAAATGTAAAAAAGAGACTTTAAACTTATGTGTTTTGGACTTAAATAAAGAAAATGTGGAAATCAACCTTATATACATTGGGCTAAAGCTAAGGAACTAGAGACGAAAAAATAACGTTAACTTCAAACTGTGAAGCTTTGGACTAGAAATAACTTTTAATTGTGAAATGAAAACATACACAGTGCTAATATTTAACAGGATTAGGGTCAGGTTTTATTGTAGAAACCCTGAAAGACAAACGAATGGAGTGGAGTGGAGTGGAGCAGGAGCTATAATGATCAGATCAGCAAACAGGCAAAACTATACAGAGATTCAATCACAATATAGTCGAGTCAAGTCAAGTCACTATTATTGTCACATCAGCACATCATATTTGCCATGGTGACTGAAATCCTTGAAATCGCAGGACAATTTACATACAGTAATTAAGAACCAGAAATTAAGAACAATTTACATACGGGAGAAAATGTGCAAAATGCTCATTACCAGGTGAAATGTGCAAATGTGAAAAGATTCAATGTGCTCGTACATAGTCAGTGTACTATCAGACATATTTACGATGCACTACACATTATATACAATATGTACATGGCCTCTTGCGGACACCTTTATCCGAAACAGCTTACCGTTTTATTTATCTTTTAATACAACTGAGGGTTAACGATCTTTCTCACGAGCCCAGCAGTGGCAGCTTAGTATACCTGGGATTCAAACTCACAACCTTCCATTAAGTAGGCCAATGACTTAACCACTAGGCTACCACATCTAACACATAACACGTGCTACGCTATACAGTAAGTACTGATATTAACCCGTTGAATGTGTTACAATGTTAACATAGCTTAGTAACAAGGAGTAAATATTATACTAAGTTAATATCATTGCAATAGTTTTTGTGACATTAAGAAAATGCTGTCTACCACGAGACTCCTCGGGAAAGAACACACTCAGCATATCGAAATGTCTGTGGTAGCAATACGCTAACAGTATCGCGCATGCCGCATCCGATACACGTTTTTACCTTCATCGCCATCTACAGTTTATGTATATATCATTAGATACTATACACATACTACGTTTGGTATCTACAGTACGAATATCGTATAGGCTGTAGACATAACTGTGTAAAAGTATATAGAATTATATAACTTGTTATTTGAGAGGACGGTTAAATGTTACCTTAAAATCTAGCTTGTGAAGTCTAATTTAAACCTATTGAAAGGATGCATTTTAGCTCCTAAGTAGGCATTTTGCTACGCCACATACACAAACACTTAAAGCTTCACTAGATCATTGTGAATAAATTGGATAATTAAAGTCACACACACACACAAACACACACACACACACACACACACACGCACACACACGCACACATAATGCAGAGTGCTGGCAGAGGCAATCACTATTGTCTGACAAAGAAACAAATGCTTTATAGAAACTCAATGCTGAATGACATTATAAGGATTCTTTGTGTGTGAGCATGGAAGAGTGAGAGAGCGAGCGAGAGCGAGAGTACGAGCGAGAGAATGAGTCATTATAAACTCACGGATTTGATCGATTTGAGACACAACAGCTCTTTCTCAGCAGACTTTGACTGTGCGATCAGCGCTTTTCCGAGGCTGTCGGGCCGAGTTTGAATTTAATATCCCTCACCACTTTGTCACGGCGGGCAAATCTGAGACCGTAAAAGAGTCGTAAAAATGACAGCTCCAGCCTCCAGTTAATGTTCAATCTCTCTTTATTGCTCTGCACTTACAGTTTTAAGTCTTGCGTGGAAGAGGAAGTGCTCCGGAGTCGGCAGCGAAAACGAGTCCTTTCGATTGCAGCCATCACGCTTTTTGATTTCTTGGTGCCAATAGGACTGATTTACTTCCTCTCGGGATATAGATGGAGATAACAGGAACCTGCGCGACTTGATTGTAATGACACACCGAGCACCAGTCGCTGATATACTCCTCTCCTCCTCTCTCTCTGATTGTCTGGGTCAGTGTTTACTGGACTGTTTCTTACACACACTCCAGAGTTATAGAAATGGTGATATACACAGAGTCAGGTCTGAAAGTCTGAGCACGCTACGGAGACCTGCTTTTATTTCATCACTGTTCAAACTCAAAAGATTTGAGAATCGGTGATTTAGCACTGAGGCAAACCCTTAGATTAGTTTTAGCAGTGGGATAAATCGTTACTGGGAACATAGACAAACCACCTGATTGTCATGACGCTCAGATTTGTTCAGTATCATAGTATGAGCTGGACTACATTCAACCTTCAATTTCTTAGTCCACAGCTTTAACCACATACTGCTGAACAAGGCTAGGGCCTTGTGTAGCTAGTTTCTGTCGGTACCAAAGCGCGAGTCCGGTGTTAATTGTTGCAACCGAACAGGAAGCTTTGTTCCCAAATATTTACTGCAGTATAGCAAGAAACTAAAGACCGCAAAGCAGCCATACTACAAATCCTTTCCTTATAGAGGTGCCTATTGTCAGGGTGTGATGAACGATGTGCGTGTTGTCGGCCCGTTGGATGTATGGACCGTAGATGAGTATCGATCCAGAGTCTTTCCGCCAGAAAAGTTGCCGTGGTAATAAATCTACTTGAGAATAAGCCGTCATAGAGGTGCTGCGCTGGGGAATGTTTAACTCAAACATGAAATATTGTATGTCCATGCTTTTATTGTTGAGGGTCTACAAAAGCGTTTTTAACTCTACTCTAGCACTCCCTACTTAACAATGTTCATGGCCCCAGGCCCAGACCGTGTCTATAAATTTTATAGCAATAAAACAGTAACATTTATTTTAGAATCCCTAATCTATTTTTTTCACCATCCTCCAGTGCTCATGGCTCATTCCTGATGTCAGGTGGGTGTGGAAAAAAGACACGGAAAGGAATGTGACGTTACTAACATCACCCTTCTGCTTCACATTTACAAACACCAGGCATTTCTAATGAGCCCTTTTATTCCCTCTCATTACTCTCAGCTTTAAATAACTTGAACATTAGCTCCGGATTAGACGTTAACTTTTAGACGAAACACGGTGCTGGAATTTTCCTTATAACCATTTAGAATTATAAGGAGGATTATGATGCGTATTGAACTTTACAGCACGGCACTATTGAAGTCTCGGTTCTGCTGATTAATTTTCTAGTGTAGCAGCTCCGACAGTAGACAAAACACAGGTTATATTAATTCACTCATTCTAATACATTTTCCTTTCTATAGCTTCTTATTCGATAACAGCTTATACAGTACGTGGACTCGGATGGCGGGTGCTGTGCGTATGTGAATAAAAAACTAGTAGATATGGAAAGGTTTTCTGTAAGGAGGTTTTTTTTCCCCTCTAGCAAATCTGAAATGAGGGCATAACAAGTTTTCTAACTTTTTTAAAATATTATTTCAAGAGAGAGAAAAAAGAGATCATGCACCTTTTAGGGGAAAAAATAAAGTTTTTCAGGGTTCAATATAATAACCTAGGATTCTTTTTTAGAACCCTTTATGCCCCAACATGTTCTAATGGATAAATTAACTTTTTTGGGCATAAAGGGTTGTAATAAAGAAGAATCCTAAGCTTTTAAAATCCTAGGATTATAAAAGGTTTATATAGAATCCGATAGGGTTCTACAGAGAACCTTTTATGAGATATAATGTACCCAAGCTGACAGAACCTTGACAGATAATTTTTTGAGTCAATTCTTGAGTCAATAAAGGGTTCTATGTAGAACCTTAATGGGTTCCAAACATGCTAGAACTCCTTAACATTTTTATACAGTAACATGGCTTAAGGAGGTTTCATAACATTAATTGTAGCTAGAAATGGATTTTTTTTTTCTTTTTTTTTTTATTAACTTAAAAAATGCTTACATTGGCAGATCGCTGTTGTATAATAGGATTAAAACACAGTGGTGTGTGTGTGTGCGGTTATTGGAAAAGTGATTAACTTCTGCTTTGTGTCAGCCCACATCATACCACCTTTTCATTGATTATTTTCCAATTAAAAGCACACCATGAGTGTTTTATTCCTTCCTGACTCATTAGTGTAACAGTGGAAGTCAGTATTTGGGAAAGAAAATACTGAAAAGACCCTTGGTGATCTCAGAGAAGTGGTCCATGGTGTAATTTATCTAGAGATCAATTTCTCTAGTGTAGGGAATATGGAGCGTAGTGGTATTCAGAGCAGAGCTCGGGAAATGAAAATACTGCAAACTTGCTTCGTGATGGCATTTACACACGCTTTAACTTCCCCTCGTAATGACTTGGACACCATTTCTGTATAATAATAACTATGAATAAACGTCTCCTAATGTTCATTAGGGAAACTAAGCCACGCTCGTAATGTGCCATAGTCAAGCATTTATGTTTAACATTGTTTCTACATTTTAAAAAAGATCTTGTGATGAAATAGATTGTTAACATTACGTTTAGATTTTTGTGGACTAATGCTGTGATGTGACCTTTCCTCTGATCACCGTTAGCGGGTGTTCCAATCATGTCTGATTAACCAAACGCAAAACAGGGACAGCACTCGTTTGCTTGAAGTTCAGCTTAACGGATATGTCGAACATTTCTAGCTGAACTGCAGAATTCTCCTGCTCAGCGGTGTAAATTTGTACAAAGTTATAGAGAAGCGGAATTTGCCGTAATTTATACACGGTATAAGTTCTGGGTTAAGTCTTGGGTTGAGCTGTTAGAGTTTGTGTGTCTTCCTCGAGAGCCGAGCATTGTCCCACACCTTCATCTCTACGGTCTATGATTGACAGCTCCCATAGACTATCAACCACCAGCATTTCAACACACACACACACACACACACACACACATACACACACATCATGTTCCTATAAGGGTTAAAGGCACATAGTGTGCTTCTCGAGGCATCTCCTGACTGTTTTCCCTCACTGCGTCTCTAGGGAAAATAATCACCCGCAGTCGAATGTCGCTCAGGCTGTGACGTCTTATCGCGGCTCAATTATCCGCGGAGGTGTAAAACATTCGCCCGCCTTATTTAGCTGATGCGATTTTGTCCCTAACGGTATGCTGAATGAGAAAAGGAGGGGAAAATTGCTTTCTCTCTATCTTGCTCCAAACACAGTCACCGAGACCTGCTTCCGACTCACACACGTCCTCGAGCAGATAACGCTGCCTGATAAAGTAAATGTGCACCAGGATTTATTTCATGTACTTCACATGCTTATTTTAATTTATTATTTAACCAACATGTTTTATGTGGATATTGATTGATGATGTAGATGGGACATGGTTCGGTTTCCCATTTCCTGCACACTTAGCTGTTGTTTCCGTTGTCTCTAGTTAGTTACTTTAGCTACATACATTTCTTTCATGGTGGCTTATTGGTTAGCACCGTTTCCTCATATCTCATGTGATTGTAGGTTCCAATCCTCCCTCCGTGCTGTGTCTGTAGTTTGGTTTCCTCTGGGTTCTCCGGTTTCCTCCCATGGCATCTCTAAATTGTCCGTAGTATGATTCTGCCTTGTGATTTTGTTGGACCCTATTCAGGATGTCCTCTGTCTTTGGTCTCAAGTCCCCTGGGACAACCTTCAGATTCCCTGTGACCCTGTATAGTATAAGTGCAAAAGAAAATGGATTAAGTGCTTCTTATTCCACCCAAGAATTGCAAACTGAAGTGAGTGTCTGTTTAGGTCGTGTCCATAGTGAGGTATGGTCATTGGGACTAGAACATGTTCACAGTGATGCAAGAATAGAGAGGATTTTACTATTGTAATTATGTAGCCCATGTGTTTACTGTTTGTCCACAATGTACTGAGGATTAAGACACTGTTAATGTAGCCTAGATAGTAAATATGTTATGGTTTGAGACACCTTCAACAATATACTAATGCTGTTGAAATATTTCTATGGCTGTTTATGCAGCCTATACTGTATAGTGACTCGAGTATCTGTTTGGGACACGTCCACAGTGGACCGATAATGTTGAGGCATTTGCGCTTGTCTTTATGTAGCCTAATTATGGTTTGAGACAAAGTACAACTATATACTACTCACTCATTTTCTACCGCTTATCCGAACTACCTCGGGTCACGGGGAGCCTGTGCCTATCCCAGGCGTCATTGGGCATCAAGGCAGGATACACCCTGGACGGAGTGCCAACCCATCTCAGGGCACACACACACTCTCATTCACTCACACACTCACACACTACGGACAATTTTCCAGAGATGCCAATCAACCTACCATGCATGTCTTTGGACTGGGGGAGGAAACCGGAGTACCCGGAGGAAACCCCTGAGGCATGGGGAGAACATGCAAACTCCGCACACACAAGGCGGAGGCGGGAATCGAACCCCGACCCTGGAGGTGTGACGAACGTGCTACCCACTAAGCCACCGTGCCCCCAACTATATACTAATGATTGTGAAATAATTATATGGCTGTTTCTGCAGCCTATATAGTGACTCGGGTTTGTGTTTGGGACACGTCCACATTGGATAATGATGATCTGGGGATGATGATTATGTAGAATCAATATTTCTTGAATAGGGTGTTTTTGGACTGAGGATTTTGAGACATGTTGCCTTTAAAGGGATATTTATATATTTTGGGACATGTACATATGTTGGACATGTCCATATGTTGGACATGATGGTGACGCACTTGTGTCGTTGGTTATCTGGTCTGTGTGGTAACTAGGATGTGGTTTGTGACACACTTAATAGTAGTAACTAATGATTGTGAAATATTTATAAAAGTGTTTATGCAGCCTTTATAGTGGTGCGTTTAAAGTGAGCCCGTTATGGATGGTGTTTATGGTTTGTATTATACTGTACCTAGTGGAGGTATGGTTTGGGATGTGGCATGTCAACAGCAGACCAAAGGTGTTTAAGCATTAATGATGATTGTATAGACTATCTAGTGAACAGGATGTGCAGAGTGGACAAAAGATTACAGTGATTACAGTATATGGGATTTGGGATACATCCAGGGTGGAGAAATGATACTGAATTATTTATATACCACTATTTGGGTGGTCTTTATAGTGAGGAAAATGTGTGGTGTGGGAGAAAAATGGGTGATGGTGAGTTTTGTTCTGTGTTTTAGGGGTGGAGTGGGGGGGGGGGGGGGTTGCTTGGGCTTATAACATCCTCTACTCCAGAATGGATAGCCCAAAGAGACAATGTCCTCCATTCATCCTCTATATTGTACACGCCCGAGGTCACACTCGTGACCTTGAGCACTGTTCAGAGTAGCATCGCTAACAATCGAGCTGTTCTTCTCTACTGATTCCTTCAAGCAAGCCTCGTCTCAGTGGAGATGACCTTTCCGGATGCTCATCCTGAGTGAGATGTAAAAGAATGTAAAAATAGCTCGATCGCTCCATCACGACAAAGTCACATGATCTAAATAAGGCGAGCAAATGGTTTACACCTCGCTGTGTAACTGGGTCGTGAAAAGACGTTACTCGTGTCTGTGTGTGGTGTGTGACTGTGTGTGTGTGTGTGTGTGTGTGTGGGGGGGGGTGTTGGAGCAAGTGTGAAAGCTTTCACTCTGCAGAAGTGGAGGAATGTCTTTAACAAACAACACGATACAGTGTCCTCTTTTACTGAACATGCTTAACTGTAAAATTTAAATAATAGCCCAATTAAATCATAGTTAATCATGATGCAATGACAACAACAACAACAACAACAACAACAATACTACTACTACTACTACTACTACTACTACTAATAATAATAATAATAATAATAATAATAATAATAATAATAATAATAATAATAATAATATTGGTGATGATTGAATGTGAGTTTAAAATAATTAGCATTTATATATGGCATCAAATTAAATAAGTATAATTACACAGACTAGATTTGATCCAATTAGATTAGATTAGATTAAATTAGATTATGATGTACATCAAATTTAGACACTGTAGCCGGTCAGATAATAACTAATAAATAATTATAATTGAATTAATGAAGTAATGTTCAGATTTGAGTCTTAAATTAGAGTTTATAGAAAGATTAGCTTCAGTCGAAAGATGAAGCAGAATAGATCTAGTTTATTTATTTGGAATAAATTCAAATCAGATTATCAGTAAAACAAAACTTTTTGATTACAAACAGATTATGGTTCAAATTAATGTAAGATCCTGCTTGAACTTAGATGAACAGATCAGATTATAAATGAGATAAATACAGCTTGGATTAGTGTGTAAATAATGTGATCAGTTGATGTAATGTGTGATTTAAATCAAGATTGCGTACGAATCAAAATTCATTGTAATCAAGTCCAATTTAGTTGGGAAAATTATTTTTATTGAATTATAAAATGGAATTTTAGGGAATTATGTAGGAACTGAATAATTATACATTAAACACAAGTATATATATATATATATATATATATATATATATATATATATATATATATATATATATACACACACACACAGACACACACACACACATATATATATACACACACACACACACACACACACACACACACACACACACACACACACACCTCACATTTTAGCATTTTAGCAACCATTTTAATAAATCTTCTCAAGAGACAAGAGATGAAATTTAGACATATTTTAGGGCAGTCAATGTGCTGCTTGTATAGTGATATAAATTTACTGTCCTCCGAAAATTACTTAACATAAAGCCATCATTGTCAAAATAGCTGGCAACAAAAGTGAGTACACCCTAAGCGATAGCAGCTGTACGTTGCTTAACCATGTCTTTGTCTGCCTAACAGGACCATACAAATTTGTGTATCTGGTATTAGAGCAGTTAAAATTTGGTGCTTTGAGCACAATTCTCTTGTAATGGCAAAGAACACTCTGAGGATTTGAGAATTAGAATTGTTGCGCTCCACAAAGATGGCCTAGGCTATAAAAAGATCGGTAACACCCTGAAACTGAGTTACAGTACAGTATCCAGGGTCATACAAAGGTTTTCCAAGATGGGTTCCACTCATAATAGGCCTCGCAATTGTCGATCAAAGTAGTGCTCTCTGTCAGACGCAGGAGTTGCCTTCTAAAAAATAGATGCATGGGTGCTTCCAGCATTGCTGTAGAGTTTAGAAACGGAAGGTCAGCTTGTCAGTGATCAGACCATAACAAGTCGGTTTGCATGGGCGTCATCCCGGAAGCCTCTTCTGAAGCTGTCTCACAAGAAAGCCTGCAAACAGTCTGCTGAAGACAACTTGTCTTACTAGAACGATGTCCTGTGGTCTGATGAGACTAAGATAAACTTGTTTGGCTCAGATGGTGTCCAGCAATTGTGGTGACGCCCTGGTGAGGAGTACCAAGAAAATCTGTTCCCTACAGTCAAGCATGGTGGTGGTGGCATCATGTTCTGGGGCTGCATGAGTGCTGCTGGTACTGGGGAGCTGCGCTTTAATGAGGAAAACATGGATTCCAATATGTACTGTAACATAGTTCAGTATATAGTTCAGTACATAGTTCAGAAAACCCGGTTTTCCAACTTGATAATGACCCCAAACACACCATCAAGATGGCAACTGCCTTGCTGAGGAAGCTGAAGGTGAAGGTGATGGAGTGGCCAAGTATGTCTCCAGACCTGAAACCTATTAAACCTACTGTATTGGTCAACCTGTGGGGCTTTCCTCAAGCAGAAGGTGGAGGTGTGGTATGTCTCTAACATCTAACAGTTCTGTGATGGAGAAGTTGAAGAGGATCCCAGCAACATCCTATGCACCTCTGGTGAATTCCATGCCTAAGAGGATTAAGGCAGTGGGACACACTCGGGACACAGTTTTGACATGCTCACTTAGGGTTGCCAGTTATTTAGACAATAATGGCGGTATGTTTAATTTTTTTGGGACAGTAAATCTATACTGCTATACAAGCAGCACATCAGCTACATGTTCACTTGTTGCCAGTTATTTAGACAATAACAGCTGTATGTTGAGTAACCTTTTGAGGACAGTAAATCTATACCGCTATCGGCACGTCGGCTGCTCTAAAGTATATCCGATTCTTATTTCTATAGTTTTGTCCCTTAAAACATATAATAAAATGGTTGATGAAATATAAGGGGTGTACTCACTTTTGTGAGATACTGTAAATACATATATAATACTCCAATATTTTAAAATAAAAGAAAGATGTCAGTAAGATGTTCTATATATTCCACTGCCATATGTTTTTTGAGTTAATTAAGGGATGATAGTTAAGCTAGGTATAAAATGTTTTGGATCATGTAAACTAAGTAGGATTGTAGACTTTTCCTGAACCCTGGCACGCCTTGCACCTCAACCGCAAACGCAGGCATCTCGTTTTCAGCGTGCAAATATTACTGAACGTGTCAACTGTAATTGATACGGTGCTTTGATAAACATGCCAAGAAATCTCAGCGCCGTTCCAGACAGCATCGCTGTAGTGGCTCGTGTTCAGAGCCGAGGAATACATCCTCTTATAAATTTTGATTACCGCAACATCCAGAGAGATTATTGGTGTTATTTATACAACGCTGGTGACATTTGAAGAGATTATTCGGTGTTAAAACTGAAGAAAGGGCATTTGTGGCGACAGTGAAGAGTTTGGCAACAGATACGGAGAGGATTTGTAGATTTGGCATACGACACACACACTCTACAGATCTGCAGCATCTGGCCAAGTGATGGATCATCAGCACATAATCTTCTATAAATCATCTTAAAATTACAGTCAAGTTTTTTTTCCAACAAAATGAATGTTTTTATTTGACCATTTATTAGATACTAGTCCGAAATTATATTTCTCCAGCTCTCATAACTAATATTAGCCCAGTTTACTGTTTTGTGATTGGCTGACAAGCTCTTCAAAGTGTTCTGATTGGCTGATAAGCATGTCAGTGTGTTCTGATTAAATGACAAGCACGTCACTGTTCTTATTGGATGACGAGCACTTCACTGTGTTCTTATTGGATGACAAGCACTTCACTGTGTTTTGATTTGCTGACAAGCACTTCACTGTGTTCTGATTGGCCGACACGCACTTCGGTGTTTCCTGATTGTCTGAAAGCATGTCAGTATGTTTTGATCGACAGAGCAGTTTTACTATTGGCTAAGAGCCTTAGGTTGTGTTCTGATTGGCTAAGAGCAGTCAGTGTGTTCTGTACAAAAGCAGTGTTTTGATATGTTGATAACTGTACCTGTGAATTCTGATTGGTTAAGTGTGTTCTGATTAGATGGGACTGACCTTGCTCAGGGAGGCTAATTGAACTGAAGTGTGTTTTTATTGGCTGAGAGTAGTAGAGTGCATTCTGATTGGCTGAAGGCATTAGAGCATTCTATTTGTCTAAAAACAGTACAGTGTCCTGACGGGGCAAAAGCAACTACAAGGTGGAGTTTCCGGCTCTACCTTGCACTGTTCTTTTGCTTTTGGTTTCTTAGAAAAGTGCAAGGTGAAGTCGGAAACTTAGGAAAAAGTAGTCGCTAACTGTAAATACATATTCTGTCCTCTAGTTCCCATTGAGCCATGGTTCCAAAGTTTCCCTAAGGGATGCACTTATTTCCAGGGATTTCAGAACAGCGTAACAGATATTGCATCATCGGGCAGGTGTGGCCTATTTGATAATTTAACCCTAACCCTAACCGTAGTTTTTGGTTGTTTATTTGTTTTCGAAAATAGCTTAACTGTAAGATAATAAAGCATAACAGATATAAAATATAAAATCTACCCGTATGACTGTTTAGTCCTTCTATTCTTCATAGGTATGCTCTTTTTTTTTTTTGAAAGGGGCGTTTTTCCAAGACCTCCAGAAACACGCCCACTTTACTACGTGGTAACGAAAGCCCTGGAATTTAGTGAATGCCGTTTCCATGATTCACCCGGTATTGTGCTCTTTTCCTGGTTTTGTCCTGTACTTTCCTTTTCCATGTTTGATTTTTCCATTGTTAAAAACTATCTATTTTCCAGTGTCTTTATTATTCCTCCCTAAATTCCTCCTATTTTCTGATGCTTCCTAATTTCCTTTTACTTAGTGTTCTTCATCCTTACATTCCATGTGTTCTTTGATGCTCGTCATTTTCTTTGGACCGATTTTCCCTTTGTATAGATTTCAGGTCTACACAAGTCTCCCTTTATCTAATTCCTTAGGTTTCAAAGGTCCCATATTTCCCTTGCATTTATTTTCGACCTAGTAATCGTCCTCCCTTGTTTAGCTTTTTGAAGCTTTCTACAGTAGCATCTCTTAAGTTTTCTGATTTGCCTTGTTTCCTTCTACCCTCATTTCCAGGTGGTCCCTGGTTCCTGATGTTCCCTAGTTAGTTTTGACCCACATCCCTTTGCATAGTTTCCAGGTGTCCACTAGTCTACTGGTCCCCAAGTCCTCTAACTCCTTTTATTTTAGACTCACCATAGTTTCTTTCTAGCTGAAACCTCCTACTGCCTGCTACAGTATACTTCTTTCCTTGTACCCTAATTTCCAGGTGTTCCCTGGTTTTGTTTTAGACCTGCTTTCCATTTGTGTTCTTTACAGCTGTCCATTAGTCCCATTTTATCTAATTCCCTTGTTCCCTTGGTTTCTTGTGTCCCTGTAAAAAGTATTTAACTATTTTTTTTCCAAACGCATCTCAGTGTCTAGCTTTCTAGCTAAATGTATTGTGCTCTTTTCCTGGTGTTTTACAGCATTATTCTACCAAGTTTTATTTTTCCATTGTTTCTTTCTACCTAATATCCACTTTTTATTTACATTTTCAGATGTTCCCTAGTTTCCTGGTGATCCCTAGTTTTTTTGGGGTTTTTTTTTTGGATCTTGTACTAATGTTCTGGTGTTTCTTAGCTTTCTCCTGTCTAGTTTCCTGTTTCACCTCATTTCCTTCTACCCTAATTTCCAGGCGTTCCGTAGTTTCCTGATGTTCGCTAGTTTGTTTTGACCTACTTTTCCTTCGCATGGTTTTCAAATGTTCCCTGGTTCCCTATTTCTACCCGCTTTGCTCGTTTGCTAGTTTCCAGGTGTTCTGTTTTATAAACATCTGGTTAACAGGGGCTAGTATTAATAGTGTGAAGAAGATGAACAGATGGAAATGGTGGATAAGTGTTTGATGACGGATGAAGTGTAAACAGTTGTGCAGTGTGATCACACGGCCAGCAGCAGATTATTCAGTAATGAGTCTGCAGTGTCAGAGAACAAAGATGTTCCCCGCGGCCCGCGGCATTTCTCCTCCATCGGCTGCCGTCCTTAAAATTTGTGATGAGGAGCAACTAGATGATGATGATGATGATGTCATCAGAAAAGAACAAAGAGTGACTGGAACACACACCGTCATATACTAATTTATTCCAAACGCACACTTTCTATCCCCTTTTATTGGTTTCATTATTACTCTTTTATTGCGATTATTTCATTTGGAACAAATTATACAGTGCTTCTCTCTCTCTCTCTTTCTCTCTCTCTCTCTCTCTCTCTCTCTCTCTCTCTCTCTCACTCAATTTCTCTTTTTTCCCTCAGTTTCTTCTCTCATCCCTTCCTCTCTCGCTGGTTGTCTCTATTTCTCACCATTTCTCTCGATTTCCTTCTATCGCTCAGTTTCTACACAGCACAGGAACTTTATTAATTTTCCCCCAGCACATTTTTCCCAGTCAGTCTTGTGTCTGTTCTACTCTTGTAAACAACTGTAGGTTTTTATTAGTTTCCCTGTTGCTGACAAAAGGGCTTCAACTTCCACCTGCACCTTTATTTATACTCACTGAGTCTGAGTGAAGCTGTGTAATTATGTTCAACTCGATCTCATCCACCTGCGGCCGTCATTTCAGCGCGTCATGCATCCAATACTTTTATACTTTTTACACACACACACACACACACACACACACACACACACACACACACACACACACACACACACACACACACACACACACACAGCGGTAAAAGCTTTACCATATGAATTATTAGATTATTTTTATTTATTATTCCATAGATAATGTTAATGGGACACGTCCACAAGTCCCTTTCAACCAGCTGTTAAACTTACCCAACACACACACACAGACACACACACACACA
>NC_062522.1:6786503-6834003 GCF_022655615.1 Tachysurus fulvidraco
AAAGATAAAATGCATCATTATGATTTGTAGTTGATTAGGAAATGCTAGACTTAGTCTCCAAGTTCTCTTTGATACGTTCCAATGGCTAAAATATCTACAATAATGTACAAATAAAATCACTAAGCAAACGCAATTAAACTTTTTTCTGAAAATAAAGCTTAATTCCAAACATTTACAGGATTTAGCAAATGCTCTTATCTGGAGCCACTTTCCAGAAGTATAGAAACAGAATGAAAAAATAAATGAATAAGTTTAATGTTTAAAATAAAATAACTATATATTTCTAACATCTATCCCTATCCCTAATGAACAAGCATGAGGTGACGGCGGCGAGGATAAAACTTCCTGAGATGATGTGAGGAAGAAACCTTGAGAGGAACCAGACTCAGAAGTGAACCTCATCCTCATTTGGGTGAAACTGGACAGGAAATAATGTCAATGTAAATAATGTGCTTTCTACAACTGAGGGTTACAAGCCCTTCTCAGGGGCCCAACAGTGGCAGCTTGGTGGAGCTAGGATTCAAACTCACAACCTTCCAAATGAAAGTTCAACACCAGGCTACCACATCCCACCCTCTCACTCATTTTCTACCGCTTATCCAAACTACCTCGGGTCATGGGGAGCCTGTGCCTATCTCAGGCATCAAGGCAGGATACACCCTGGACGGAGTGCCAACCCATCGCAGGGCACACACACACTCTCATTCTCACACACTCACACACACACACACTACGGACAATTTTCCAGAGATGCCAATCAACCTACCATGCATGTCTTTGGACCGGGGGAGGAAACCAGAGTACCCGGAGGAAATCCCCGAGGCACGGGGAGAACATGCAAACTCCACACACACAAGGCGGAGGCGGGAATCGAACCCTGACCCTAGAGGTGTGAGGCGAACCTGCTAATCACTAAGCCACCGTGTCCCCCCACACCCCACCTATTCAATCAAATTCATTCAAATTTGTACATCTATTTGACTAAACTCGGTAACAGTAACACGGTTTGTTTTCGTACATCCAACAGGACTCGAGCATGAATAAATTAAAAACTCAGCTCAGCATCGATCCCACAACAGACACACTGCACTTTTCTACCATTCATGTACCACCAATTGCTTAAAGGTAACACATATAAGGTTATACTGTATTTCCCATCAGCACCAACATCCTGGTGAGACCGATCTCACTCACCCTACATCGTTCATTCTAGTCATGAGAAACGTGAATATATTAACCAATGAAAACATATTTTGTTGAGAGACTCCAGGACGTGTTGTTCGGCAGAACCATGTTGCTCAGGTTGACGCAATCGTTCTGATTGTCATATCGATTTCTTGACTGAATGAATGAACTAGTGCAATCCACTGCAAGTCAGTCAGAGCACTGGAATTATTCATGCATGCAAGCGCACGTAACCCGTCACACCTGACCTCTGACCAGGAAGTGACATCAAATCAACATGGGTGGTCATAAGATTGACAGTAAACTAAGGATCATTTCTGTTCACCTGTAAATATAATACAGGAATCTGATTTAGGTCAATCAACATACAGATATATTCGCTTGTTGTTATGTTCAATACAGACTGCTGTTCTGAATCAATGAATCATCATCTCGTTCTGAGAATTGTTTAAGGTCATTTTTTTAAAAAATGCGAAATCCATTCTTTTGGTATATTGGCTGTTCGATTTGGACCATTTTCTCATTTAACGTCATTAAACCAACCAAACAAGTTGGGAAAAGGCTCTCAGTTGGCGCTGGAGTGTTTAGAGCTGAAAATACAGGCGTTCAAGTTTTTATTCATTTTTACTTGTTTACTATTAAAAAAGTCGTTATCGATCTTCTCTTTTTGTTGATCAGGCCACAGGTCCTGAACACTGCAGCACTTGAGTTCTTTAGGAACTTATGGTTTGTTCAGCAACAACAGAAAGACAAGCTAGGACACCCAAACCACACAGCATGACTGATTCACTTCCTGTATTTTGGGTCAATTCAAGATTAAGTTTGTTTCTCACCACGATCGAACCGTGCTAGAGTTCTTGTATGGGTCGGTACACAGTTAGAGGAAAGTGCTCTAAGGTTCGATTCAAATGGACGAAAAATATACTTTAGAGCTTCTTTTAAAAATATATGCTTTCAAAGGTAGCTTAAAAATATTCACTTACATTTAGCAGACACCCTTATCCAGAATGGCTTACAACTGAGCATTAAGGGCCTTGCTCAGGGTCTCAGCAGTGGCAGATT
This sequence comes from Tachysurus fulvidraco, assembly GCF_022655615.1. Lineage (NCBI taxonomy): Eukaryota > Metazoa > Chordata > Actinopteri > Siluriformes > Bagridae > Tachysurus > Tachysurus fulvidraco. The sequence continues at coordinate 6,788,751 of NC_062522.1, forward strand.
GGTGGACCTGGGGTTCAAACCCATGACCTCCCAATCAGTAGCCCAACACCTTAACCTGTGAGCTACCACATTCCCTTTTATAATAATAATGTCCTTTGCTGAATTTTTCTTTTATGTAGAATATTTTTATTACTCCACTGTTATAAGCTCAATCTCACATAACTCCTAATTTCTAAATTCAGGATTCTGATTGGTCAGAAGGTTTGTTTATTTACTTAGCAAATCGCAGGTTTATTTTATTATTACTGCTGTTCTAATAATTACCGTTGGATGCTGCACAGTCAAAAAAATCTAAATCAATCAAAATCAAATTCAATCCACTTTAAATGTCTTTTTGTTTTTTTTCTTGTTTTTCTTGCTCGTGTTGTTGGTTACGTCCAGCACGGTTCGATTGCAGTGTGAAAAAAGACTCGATCCAAAATTGACCCAAATACAGGAAGTGAATCAAGCTTGTTTTTCTGTAGTTGCTGAAATGATCCATGAATCACAGACGGATTTATTGCTGTGGTGTTCAGGAGCTGTGGTCTGACAAATAAAAGACAAGATAAGTAGTGAATACGATACAAAAACTTGTCATTTCTATAATTATCTTGTAATAGATTGAGTCTGGCTCTGTCTTGATTTCTACACACTGTTGGCAAAGGTTTGTTTACTTTGCTTGTGTGTCTGAAAAAAAGGAATAAAAGAGATTTACGGCTGTATTTTCAGCTCTAAACGTTTGTTTAATGATGTTAAATGAGAAAATGATCCAAACCAAACAGCAAATGAACTAAAATTATGGATTTTGCTCTGATTCACTCTCAGAATTGAGCTCTCTCTTTGAGTAAAAGCGATGAAGGTTACATTTAGGGGCGGAGTTTACATTGAGTCAGTTCATTTTCAGCCGTGATATCAAATTGTTTACATTTGTCCAATTTTTTTCTATCGACTGAAGGGACGTTTTCAATCAGTATAAACAAATGAATAATTTAAAAGCTACAAGTTTGATATGAAGGTGGGGGGCACGGTGCCTTAGTGGTTAGCACGTTTGCCTCACACCTTCAGGGTTGGGGGTTCAATTCCCACCTCCGCCCTGTGTGCGTGTGTGTGGAGTTTGCATGTTTTCCCTGTGCCACGGGGGTTTCCTCCGGGTACTCCGGTTTCCTCCCCCAGTCCAAAGACATGCATGGTAGGTTGATTGTCATCTCTGGAAAATTGTCCGTAGTATATGTGTGTGAGTGAATGAGAGAGTGTGTGTACCCTGCGATGGGTTGGAACTCCGTCCAGGGTGTATCCTGCCTCGATGCCCGATCACGCCTGAGACAGGCACAGGCTCCCCGTGACCTGAGAAGTTCGGATAAGCGGTAGAAAATGAATGAGTGAATTTAAGTCTAATATGAAATGAGTCATGAGTTTGATTTCAGTGTGAGACGTGTGTTTTTCCCTCTGTTTTTAACCTTACACACAATTTTAAAGGTTGAATATAAACACCTTGAAATCATAGACACTTATACACAAGAACATGGAGCATATCACAGAGCTGAAATGAGTTTGATATCAACATTTACTTTAAAGTTCTTTAAACTTTTCTATGAATACATTTACAGCATTCGGCAGACGCCCCTTATCTAGAGCGACTAAACATTATCTCAGCAAACCCTAGGGGCCCAATAGTGGCAGCTTGGTGGACCTGGGATTGAACTCAAAACCTTCTGATCGGTAGCCCAACACCTTAACCACTAGGCTACCACATGCCCTCATTATGAATAAATTGCCCCAAGTTGGCTAAAACAGAAAAAGTTATGAAAATCTGAAACAACAACAAAAAAAAATCGGAGCCATTAACCATAAGAAACTTCAATGCTGTACTTGGACACCACTGAATTCCTTTTTTTTTGGCCTCTGGGAAAAAGAAAACTACAGGATTGTAAGTTTAATAATACTTTTACGATGGATGATTTCAGTAAAATGATGTAAAATGATAGGAATACATACTGGAAGGAATGGATTTGTAAAAACGTAGCGGCTTATACGAGATTAGGATAAATGCTCTATGGGAAATCTACCTCTTGCTTTGAGTCTCCAAAAGTTGAGAAATGTGAACTTATTTCAGTCGATAAATGTATTGTGACTGAATTAGTATTTGATACCTGCTGCAGTATACACCGCTCTGGGTAGTGCACTCAGACTGATGGAGCCGAGCGTGTCTGGGGTTCAGAGCTCGGACGTCGTGACTTATTGATATTTACATGCAAAACAAAGCAGCTCTTTATTAGACAGGATCATAACCTGAACATCATGCACTCAGATGATTATGTCGGAAAATCGCATGATCACGATGTTTAGGTTGTCGCGTGATTAGTTCACAAATACACACACACACACACACACACACACACACACACACACACACACACACACACACACACACACAGGGTCCCTTTGCTCTCTCTCTCACTCGTGTATTAGAGCGGGTTGGCGTCTGTCTCTGTTTATCAGTTTTGTTTTCAGCAACTTGCCTTTCGCTGCTACCGCTACGCTAACAGGCCGAGCGCCAGATAGAGTATTAATTAACGCCACAATACCGTGTAGAGCTCAGTGGAAATGACATTTTGTGTTAGCACTGAGTGCAGGGGTTTGTTAGTGACTTTGCCTTTGTTCTTGCTTTTGTTATTTATTAGTTTTCACATGTAGCACTTCACAGATTCGGTGCCCTTTAAACAGAGGACATATTGCTTTTTCAGGGCTTGTTGGATTCGTGCTGCAATCAGAGATGCCCGAGTGTGTGTGTGTGTGTGTGTGTGTGTGTGATAGGTTAGTGCAGGACTGAAACTTTTGCCATGTTGTTGCTCTGATGCAGTGATGGAAGTATAAATACATTAACATAAAATATTCGAGCGATGAAACTGATTCACTTCTAATATATTTACATATGATTTGCTGTTGTTGCTATGGTAACTCATACAACGCACAAACGTGTTGTTTATATTGGCTCCTTGGTTCAAAATGTCCAGGACGGATCACAGCTCTGCTCCGAAGCAGTCAGGATTTGCTGTTTTCTTCTAAAAACAAGTTTCATTTCAATCTCACCATCTTCCAGCGATATTCAACGTCATATTAATGAAAAATACAGCGTAGATCCGTCCGCCTTCGCTCATCTAGTTAGCGACGGAGTCGATTAGCATGTAAACGTTGGAAGCTGTTTGAGCGCAGAGTTCAGGTGAGGAGATAAGAAAGGTGAAAAGGCTGAAGGACTTGATAAAAAAAAAGTGCAGCTGCATCTTTATCTCTGTAGATAGATTAATGGTCCGTCATCTATATGGAAATAGACGCATATCATATATCATGAAAGAAGTTAATAAGAAAAAAAGTCTTTTCAGAGTTTCATTACAAAAAAAATAAAAATCTACGACACTGTGGAAGATTGCGTATTGATTAGAAAGCTTGGTGCGTAAGTGATTCAGGGTGGATTTTTCCTTTAATCGATGGAATGCTTAGGAGTGATAATTATCAGTAACATATGACTCACTAATCCACATCTGAGTAATTATTAGCAATGAATGCACCTTGAAGAGCTTATAGAAATACAGATTAGCAAACGAGCCGTATGTTTAGATGCCGTTATGTTGGTTACGCTGATGGCGCTGACTACACGCCTGTGTCCTGAAGTTCCTTATCTCATGCTGTTCATGTGAGCTGATTATGTCCTGGAGCAGCAGCAGGGATTCAACCAAAGGCGATCTTGAGGCCAAGTGGACAATGCTGCCTTTAAAAAACCTGGATCTGACACTCTGAGTGTGTGTGTGTGTGTGTGTGTGTGTGTGTGTGTGTGTGTGTGTGTGTGTGTGTGTGTGTGTGTGTGCCATTTTCTCACAGTGACCTGAGGGGCATTTGTAAAGGTGATCTGATGAGGTGTTTTCCACCCGGACCTCATTAGGTAAAAAGTCACACCACGACCTTTTACGAGTGACGGTCGAGTTACAGTGACATGTATTACTGGGGACTTGAGAACACCATGGTGTAAAAGTACACAACACTACATTATCATTTATTCCACACACTCAGTTGTCTTCGCCCTTTCTCACCAACAGTTAGAGTTTGGCATACTAATTAGAGCACTAGTGTGCTGGTTTGGGACGCAGCTACAGGCGATGAAAATGTTTGCTGTGGCTGTTCAACCACTTGCTAATGCAACACGCTATTGTGTGATATACTATTTTGACGCTCTGTGTATTTTTCATATTTATGGTTCGGCACGCTGGAGAGACAGGACGCACTCGATAGTTTGTTTGTGTGTGTGCGTGTGTGTGTGTGTAATTTTCTCTTTTCCATTCAGGCCCAACACCTCAATTATTCCAAATTTTTAATTAATGAGCAGCTACGTGCTGCTGTGCGTGAATGTCAGTCGGTATTATGGTACACGGCGGCGCCTCTGAGAGAGAGAGCATCCTTAGGGAGTCGTACTGTTTTGGTGTGGTGTTCCACAGCGATGCAGCGCGTGACAGAGATGTGAATGTGTGCTGGCGAAACAGACAGGTGTGCACGTGGGCATGTTCACGTTCTTCACAATGTTGGTTTAACATCCCGCGAGAGACGTGCCGGCGACTGTGTACCGATGTTTCTGTCAAATGCTTAAGCAGGTGTAGTAAAGGCTGCTAGCGACACAAGCATTTGCTTTATGAATGAGCATATGAGTGAACAATATGTGTGCGTGTGAGCACTTTTACTGAGATTATACAGGACTTTTTGGGCTTTATGATGAATAAAGCTAGGATGCATCCAGAAAAAGCTGACCTTACACACACAGACACCGTTTAATGCTTATTATACCACAGCTTTTTTAAGGTCCCGAATCTGATTGGTCAGAAGATGTTGAATCAGGAGCTCTGACAGTTGTCAAGAGCCAGAAAAAAAGAAAAAAGGTGTAGAAATGTGAGTGATAAAGTGATAAATAACAGGAACTGCCATCTCACAGACATGCATCAAATGTGACAATGCTAAAAAAAAAGGCAATGTCTTTTACATTATTAAATTAAAATCTCTTTAATTGACTGTGGTGCATTTAGCTAACTAGCTAACATTAGCCAGACCTATTTTATTTAGTTAAAATTTAAAGACCAGCGGTAGCTATATGACATAATTAGATTTAGATTATTTATCCAGATTCCTAGCTAATGTTAGACAAACTAATTTTTGTGCAGTTACAGCCATGTTCATGCCAAGTATCCAGTTTGCTATCAAGCTAGCTAGCATTAGCTGATTCAATTGGTTTACTTTGTATTCGCCAGGTTTGCTAGCTATAAGTTTAGCTTAGCTTGCTTTTCTAGCTGTAGCTCTATAGCAGTATTTAGGTAACCCTACCCTGGTTCATTACCGAGCTAGCTAAAAATGAACAAAACATTTAAATGCATTTCAAACCATTAAACAAATCAGATCAGATTCAGATTAGCTAACATTTTTGACTAGCTGTCTATTTTGTTGTGTGTATATAGCTAGTTTTGCTAGCAAGATTGTTTGTTGTGTAATTAAACCAGTATTTTATGACGATTAATGGTTATGAAGTTTGTAATTGACTGCATTTGTGCTATTGAGTGTACCTATGTGTTTCGGGTAATATATACAGCCATGGTGTGTGTGTGTGTGTGTGTGTGTTTGGTAGCAACATGGCTGCCTCAGTTTTGCAGTATGTTAGTGCAATCTCAAAGCCGACACTCACACCGACACACTCCATTTTCTCTTCATCCCATTCCGGGCTCTGCTATTCTCTTTCATCTTGCCCCCTATGCAGCCTATCTTTTTCTCTCTCATCCCATCACCTCTTTGCTGCGGTGTGTGTATTGATGTGTTTTATTCCGCAGAAAGGGCACGCAGTGCGAATCAAAGTCCGAGATAAGATCACAGATTGCTGAAACGAGGCTTCGCTTCCATTTCATTACTATACAGAGGAGCAGGATGTGAACATGGAGGTCTTTCAAACCCACTGGGTTGTATTCTGAATCTATATAAGTCTATATAGTCATGAGTTTGCTAGCAAGACCTGCCTGTTTTTGAATACTAAAACTGAATAGAAATGTAGAAGAAAAGTGGATTTCAACATAAGATATTCTTGGTGAAATGATATAATTTATGTTCTTAAGGTTGCGTTCATTTTTGTTGTCTGTAGCTGATCTCAACTCTAATAATATACGTTCAATAAGACTAACTAATAACAGATGTAATAATAATTATGTATAACGGTAATACTACAGTGATATTTTTTCCGTTCACCTTCAGTTGCTGAGCTGTGTGCTTGGTTTGGATTCAGTTTCAGTCACTTCAGATAAAAGCATCTGCCAAATGAATAAACGCGTTATGCTTTATCGTCTCGGCTGCTTTTAGTCCTCGAGATCTCGCTGTATAGGACGTCTTTAAGCAAAGCGTGAAGGAAAAGTGTATTACTGTTCAATATCAGATGAAATAAAAATCGCTCTTGGTAGTGCACTTTGACTTTTTTTTCTTATCCGACTGTAAATGGACTTTCTACACTGAATCGTAAGAGGATTAAAACTTAAGCAATCAAATCCTAAAATCTAACTAAGATCTATCCACATACGTATATTACCAGAAACTGCCATTAAAGCGAACTAGCAGAGGACTAGCCGATAGTTTATATCACGCGGTGGAGACGAGGAAAATAAAATAAGGTGGAATACAATAGATTTTTAAAAAAGAAAGTCAAGTAGAGCATAAAAGAATGATGTGATATTATAGAAGGAAATGGATTAGATTAGAATAGTATACAATGCAGTTGAGTCAAATAGAGTGTAATTTTAGAACAGTGAAGATGATAGTCGCATAGAATAGAGTTGGATAGAATAGAGCTGAATAAAACATCCAAATACAATAACGTGGAATAAAACAAAGTACATCATTTTAGAAAGTAGTAGTTATAGATCTGGAGAGAGTAGAATTGGGGTGAATTGGGGTGATTTCTCAGAATAGAATCTAGAATTTGGTGTAGTGTGGTAACATTTATTCATCTTTACTGCTATGACATAGAATAGAGCATGCAAATTAAAACTAGATTTGTAAAGTTCGTCGTGACAAAATTTGATGTTGGCTTTGACAAAGCAAGTATTCTCAAAGTCTGGTGTTTTTTGGAGGCGAGTGGACATAAGGATCAGTGTTACATTTGGAGGCAATTGGACAAAAAGCTAGGGTGCCAAAACATTTGGAGGCAAGTGGAGATGAGCATGTGACGTGATCTCGAATACTCTTGAGGAAGTTCCCCACATTGGGCTGAGTGTTTTGATATGTCACATGTTCATGTTGTGCTAATTTTTGATTTTCACGTGACATCACGTGACGTCACATGACGTCATCAGAATACCTGTGAGGAAGTTCCCCTCATTGTTCTGAGTGTTTTGATATGTCACATGTCAATGTTGTAAAAAGTTCTTTGATTTTGCATATTTGGGGGAGGAGCTGCGGCACAACCTTTGTTCAGAGTATCACCCTAAAGGAGCTGGCTGAGTTTGGTGTAGATAGTTCGAAAGCTTGCCGAATTATAAACCTACAAAGTTTATAATGGGAGTCTATGGGAAAATAGGCCAATTTGGGACCCGGTACTAGAAGTACCGGAACTTGGATCGCTTAGAAAAGTGACAGCAACAAACTTCAGACCAGGATCTAGAACATATCTGAATTTGGTGCATGTGGCTCGAAAGCCCTAGGAGGAGATACTCTTGATAAATTTTTGTCTAAGCTTAAATAGGAAAACAGAATGTTGGCTTCTACAAAGCGACATAATTAAGTATGTCAGAGTAGAATTGAGCAAATTATATTAGAGTAGAATAGAGAAGAACAACGAATTATTGGTGAATTCGGTAGAACTGGGGAGTAAAGTAAAATATAGTAGAGAAGAATAGAACTGATATAATAGTAGGGTAGTTGAGTAGAATGGTGATGTAGTTGAGAAAAGAGAACACAGAGAAATCTTAAATAATATTAAAGAAAAGAATTGAATTGAACAAAACAGAGTAGAACTGTGTATAGTAGAAACAAACAGAATAACAGAATATATTAAAATATAGTAAAGAAGAATAGAATAAATAAAACTGAATAGAATGGTATAGAAGAGAACACGGAGCAAAACCAGGATATTTGAATAATAAACAATAGAATCGAGTATTTCAGAACTTGTATTCTATAAAATAGAACAGCATAGAGTTGATTTAAACAGTTTAACAGGATAGAATGGGCAGACAGAAATAGAACGGGGCAAACTAAAGTAAAACGCTAACATGTCAGAGAGAATTTTATCTCACTAGAATTCAGTAGAATTGATTAGAATAGAGTAGAGAAGTAAAGACAACTATAATGTAGTGAAGCCGTAGAAGAAAATCGAAGATGAATAGAGTAGAACACTAGCATAATATAGAGGAGAATAGATCGAAGATGAATTGAATTGAGTAGAATAGTATAGAAGAGGATAATAGAGCCTAATATAGTTAAATATAATTTGTCAAAAAAATTTGATTCCCAAGATTCAAATAAAAAAAGAATTTGTGAAATCTCTCATTAAATGTAGTGTTAGGAAGCAATATTCAAGGTGTGTGTGTGTGTGTGTGTGTGTGTGTGTGTGTGTGTGTGTGTGTGTGTGTGTGTGTGTGTGAGTGGGGATAACTGTTTTGTGTTTGGATCTTACAGAAATTCCTGGAACAGTTAAAAATGAAACATGGCACAAATTACCCCTAATTGCGAATAAAGAACAACATGATTAAATGTGCTAAAGTGAGGTGTTGGAAAACAGAATATTCGAAATAGGATACGCTTGAAATTTAAATATATGAGGAAAGGATATGAGGAAATGATAACAATCTTTCTTTCTGTTTGGAGGAAGAGGTGTGAGCTTTATTGAGGTAATAGTTTGAAATTTGAAAACTTTTCCTCCTAGTTTGATTGAATTTTGTGACACTTTAACAAACTCAGAAAAAGGCAATAAAATTCTTTGCCAAATTTAATATAATTGCCTTTCCAAGTTTGTGTGTAATCTTTATAGTGCACTGGCATTAAATCACTTATTATAATATAGAATAGAATAGTTTGGAGTAATATAAAAACAGAGTAGAGCGTGTTGTGTGGAGTAGAATTGAATAATATAACAGAATAGAATAGAAGTGACTACAATAGATCAGAGTAGAAAAAAAACAGCAAATGAAAGTACAACACTAAGATTAAATGGAGGTTAGAACTGCATACAGTAGAAGAGAGTAGAATAGAATAAAGTAGAATAGAACATAGTCATAGTACATAGTCACATAGTATAGAAAAGAACACTGTGCGGAAAAAAACCTTATAGCATGGAGTAGTTTAGAACTCTGTAAAGTTAAATAGATAAATAGAATGGCATAGAAAAAAAAAACAGTACATAATTGTATAAAGTTGAATTAAACAGTACAACATGATAGAAGGGGGGCATGATGGCTTAGTGGTGAGCACGTTCGCCTCACACCTCCATGGTTGGGGGTTTGATTCCCGCCTCCGCCTTGTGTGTATGGAGTTTGCATGGTTTCCCGGGGAGGAAACCGAAATACACGGAGGAAACCCCCAAGGCCCGTTTCCTCCGGTTATTTCGGTTTCCTCCCTCGGTCCAAAGACATGCATGCTCTGGAAAATTGTCCGTAGTGTGTGAATGTGTGAGTGAATAAAAGTGTGTGTGCCCTGCGATGGGTTGGTCCAGGGTGTATCCTGACTTGATGCCCGATGATGCCTCAAGGATAGGCACAGGCTCCCCGTGACCCGAGAAGTTCGGATAAGCGGTAGAAAATGAATGAATGAATGAATGAATGAATGAATGAAATAATGAATAAATTATTGAATGAATGAACATGATAGAACTGAGTACAGAGTATAACAGAAGAGAAGAGAATAGAATAAAGTAGAATTTAGTAGAGGGATTAGCATAGAGCATCCTAGAAGAGAATACAGCAGAGAGGAATAAAGCATATTCGAAAATATGTGTGAAAACACAGCAAATTAACTCGTATTCTATAAAGTAGAAGCAAATAGAATTCAGTAGAAAAAGTGGTAGAACTATGTAGAGTTCAATTAAAACAGTACAACGGGATAAAGAGAGAATAAAATCATATCAAATTAGAAAAAGAGTAGAACAATAGAAATCAGGGCAGAACACTAGTATTTTAGAGTGGAGTGTAGAACAGAGTAGGATCGGGTATAGTTCAGCAAAACTAAACTGCTAGTGATTCATGCCCAGGTCAGGATCTTGTGATATCCCTATATACAACTCTCTGATCTCCTCTTTGGCCATGGCTCGAAACCTTGAGGTAACCATGGACTTTCAACTGTCCTTTTCCTCTCATGTCGTTAATGTTTCTTCTCTACAACATCAGAAGGATTTGGACATATTTGTCCACACAGGCTGCTCAGGTACTTGTACAGACTACTGCAATTGGCAGGTCTACATTTGGACACAATTTGTCCTCTGCATATGATGGAAAATGCAGAGTTGTGACTTTTTTTTCAACCTGCCTAAGTTCTTACACACCACCTTGCATTTGCTTACAAAGCCAAAAAATGGACCAGCTCCATCTTACCTCAAAGCTTTTATCACTCTTCATACTGCACCTCGCACCCTCAGATCTACGGCACTAATCCACCGGTCCCATCATCTCTCAGGGTAAAAGGTTGATATACAGAAAAACTCTTCTCTGTTCTGGCACCAAGGCGGTGGAATGAACTTCACCTAGATGTCCGAACAGCTGGCTATCTTTAAACGACAGGTGAAGAACTACAGTACCTCTTCCGGAAACACTTAAACTTCCCTGTTTCTTTTATTTATTTTAGAAAAAAATCTAGAATTCCTTCCAGCAGAGTTTTAGATTTATCCTGGTGTCCTGTCAGTAACCTAGTGATCCAGTGTTAATGTCTTCATCGATAGAGACTTCGAAGCACTTTGGAGCATCGCTCTGAATAAGAACATCTGCCAAATGGCGTAAATGTAAATGTAATGTAAAATGTAAATGGGAAGAGGAAAGTAGAATTCAATAGAACCGAGTAGGAACATTACGGAGGAGAAAATAGAGTCTAATGTAATAGAATCGATTTGTATGACACGTTAGTTGATCTTTAAAATAAGGTGATACAGTGATTGTGCGACTTCCTTGGTGCTCAGTTGGCGTTTCTGAATTAAAGATTCACGCTAGTAATTCACAGTAGGTGTTATCAAGAGAACATATGTTTGTACACCAACAGAGTTCAAATAAATCAGCGCCAATTTGGATGCAAAGCATTTGGAACTGCAGAGTTTTAGCTACGATAAAATGCACTAGATTTTTGTCATTTATTCGAATATATTAATAAATCCAGGCTCTCAGTTTGGTCCTGGGAGCTTTAAGGTATGTTTGGAAGTTTCTAGAAGCTTCTTCGTTAAATCCTGAACGCTCAAATCCCAACACACGCCCCTGTTTCTCCCGTAACACCGAGGCATGGTGTGAATGGGGATCGATAAGGAAGCATTCATCGGGCAAGTTCTGAGGAGTTCACAGTTAGAAAAACAGCTTTTCAATGGATAGAAAACACATATGCCTCTTTTCCACCGGAAAGAACCGGGTGCTGGTTCAGAGCTAGCGCTGGTGCTGGTTCAAAGTTGGTTCCACTGGCGAACCTTCTAAGAACGGGTTTACCTTTCCACCGGCTAGAGAGCCATCACAGTGCCGAGTGTGACGTCAATGTATACGGGTCACGTGTCACAGCAACCTTAGCACAGCAGCGGCAAACACAAACACAACAACAATGGCGGATGTTGCTTTACTGTTAATGCTCATGGCTTTGCGAACCTCCATTGGCATCCAAACGCGGCGAATAAAACGTGTACGTGCAGCTCCATGTAATCTGTATAAACGCAGGTTGTAATCGATAAAGTACATAACGTTATTTTATCATTAACACAGAAAAACATTTAGCCTTAGCATGTAGCTACTTACTATCATGTGTGCTGATAATGTATCATATCGCGGTAAAGTAAAAATGTATTAAACATTAGTATACTTAAGGTACGTTATCAAACTCGCTAACAGTAGCCCCTCCCACAGCCCCGCCCACAGCTCCTGACGCAAGCAGTTCTTAAGTGTAGACCAGCAACGTTTTGGTGCTACTTAAGAACCGCTTTTCCTGGTTCGGAGCCGGTGCTTTGGCGGTCGAAACAGAAAGAACTGGTTCTAAATTAGGCTCTGGCTCCGAACCAGCACTCAAACTGCCTCGGTGGAAAAGGGGCAATAGTGAATTTAGATGTACCTCTGCTCACCTCCCCAACAAATCATAAATTATTAAAACTTTTATTTCTATATATATATTTCTATATACATATCAAATTTAGCTCGCGCGAATGTTTCCGTGTCAACAGTTCCAGTGGAAACTAAAAAGCGGCTGCCACTCGACAAAGGCGTGTAATTGTAGTGGTGCTTCTGAAAACCGAAGCACTCCATCGACTGGAGAGAGGGAAAGAGAAAGAGAAAGGGAGAGAGAGATGAGGGCACATGAAGAGATGGAGGAAGTGAGGTCAAGTGGGAGGTTGAAAAGCTCTCGGTCGTCATATTGTTTTGACACTCGTATCTATCAGAGCGTCACGTTTCACTGCTTTACGCTCATCGCGAAGAATATGCGACGGAGGAAATACACATGGCATCCGGAGTGTGGAAGAGAGGTGAACAGATGGATGGATGGATAGCAGAAGAGCAGGATGGACAGATTAGAAAGTGAAAGACGACACAAAGGAAGGTGGCAGAAAGAGATGTCCTCATTAAGGTGCTGTGCATGGAGTATGATTGCAGCGGAGTCAGAAAAGAGAGATATCCTGTACACACACACACACTCTGTGTTTTCTCGCACCTCCAGATATCATTATCTGGAGCAGGAGATGATGGTGTCATCGATTGTGGAGTCGGGAGTGTTTCATTTGCTCCAGGGCACACATCTACTTCTCTCTCTCTCTCTCACTCTCTCTCTGGCTCTCTCTCCACACTCTCTCTCTTGTGCGTTCTCTCTGATTGCTTTATAGCTCCGAGTCACCAGGGAAAATTAACGGAGGACAGGAAGAGAGGATGGAGGCAGGAGGTTTAGTCGCTCGGAGCTTCACACAAACACACAGTAGCTGCTCCAGTTTCGACTCCCCTGCGTTTCATTACCGTTTCCAGCATGACCTTGCTGACTTCCCCTAATGACCCGGGATGTGATCACCTACTTGTGTCATTGAATTGTTGAGCTTGAGCAATTTAACCATATTCCATTCTTGATCAACTGCCTTAAGTAACCACCTATTTTAACAGTCCTTGTTTAATTAGGCTGCACCTTAACCAAAAATAAACCTTTGTCACATTTGGTGTGTCAATCGATTTAGTTTTTATTTGTATAGAGCTTTTAACAATTGTGACAAAGCAGCTTACAGAAATCCAGATGTAGATTTCGTTTTTCTAACGAACTAGCCAGAGGTAATAGCGAGCTTTGCTAAGACAGCACAAGGACTCAAAAGAACCCATCCATTTCTGGGTAACATCATATAGTGTGATTACTCACTATACCACAAATCATTATACTTCTTTTTAACTACCAGTGTTGGGCAGTAACGCGTTACTGTAACGCAGTTACTTTTGACAGTAACTAATACTCTAACGCATTACTTTTTAAATAAAGTAACTCTGTTACTGTTACCATACGGTGCGTTTGTTCGTTACTTATTGAAATTAAATAATTTTGGCTCAAGTGTAGCCTACAGACTAACCTGTTTACAGCAGCGACGCATTGTAGTATCGGTGGATGCCAACCTGTAAACACGAGGACGCCGCACCGTGGGCGTGTTTCCGTTTATTCATGTATATGCGGCAGTAACGGCGTGTCATGGCGAGAGCAAGACGAGTTTCTCAATGTGGAAATATACTCATTATTACACTTTAGTTGAGCATAAAGACAAAAACCTTTTAGTCAGATGTAAGCTGTGTCTTTCTGGTTCGAAGGAACTATCTACTGCGATAAACAGCAACTCCAATCTGGAGGTAGAAACTACACGCCTCGACGAAGCTAGAAGCTAAACCTGTGTCGGTGGACACACTCGAAGTGAGTCAAGCCCCTCCAGCCAGACAACAGTGACTAGGTTTTAACCGGACTGTTAGTCAGGGACAGATCAACACACAGTGTTGTGTTTGTATAGACCATAACACATAAAAGGGCATTAATGGGAACATTCAAGAACGTTCTTTAAAAAAGTAACTAAAAAGTTACTTTTAACAGTAATGCGTTACTTTTTGGTGTAAGTAATCAACAAAGTAATAGAGTTACTTTTTGAATGAAGTAACTAGTAAATGTAACTAGTTACTATTTCTTAGTAACTAGCACAACTACACATATGCAAGATGGCTGCCACACATACTCCGGTATTTTTTGAGCGTTGTTATATATGGTAAATGTCTTCAGACATAAGTGCTATTCATCTAATGTAAACAGAGATGACACTATAGTACAGGAAACATTCTCATATGATGTACATTCTTTAATTTTCATGGACAGAATAACTCTTTTTACCAGTACAATAGCTTTCCATTCAACCAGTTCAATAGAAATCTGTATGAACAAATGAATATTTTATGCCTGCCAAGTCTGATCTAAAATGAGTCAAGACTCAGGCTTTCAGTGTGAGACGTGTGTTTTTCCCTCTGTTTTTAAGAATTCTAGTGGTTTAAGATAACACCTGTAAATTTTAAATGCTTCTGAACAAGCACTTGCTGCATCACAGAAAGCAGAAATGGGTTTGATATCACCATTTACTTTGACGATAGAAACATTCGTGTGGACAAAACGTAACTTTCTGCGCTTATATGGCCCATTTCTTTGAATATACAGTATTGCAGCTAGTAGGCTAGGCAGAAACCTCAAAGCCCTGAGTATCTACTTTCACATTTTTTTTATATATTTTGTTTCTTACTCCATTTTTGGTTCTCTGGCTAAAAAAGTTAAGTTATTTGCACAATACACCATCTACTGTATAATGGTGCTGGTGCAACTGGTTTCTCCATCTCCATGATATAATCAGTTGTAGCTGTCGTGTTTGCTATGTTTATTGTTGACATGTAAAATCAGAAGAAGTGTTTAGGGAAGATATTTGTGTTGCTCGAGATGTTTCGATCCTACCGTTTGCCCTTGTGGATCTAAACTAACTGCTCATTCTGGGGTGAAGGATAACAGCAGCATTCTTACAAATTCTTCATTCTTCAACAGCCCCTCGTTGTTCATTAGGCAGATCTTTCCATTAACATTTTACAACAACCTCGTCCAGAGCAACTTAGCTCATATTTTTATAGAAAAAAAAAAGAAGTTCAGGGTTAAGGGCCTTGCTTAAGTGCTCAGCAGTGGCAGCTTGGATTTGAACTCATGACCTTCTGAGCAGAGGTTCATTATATTATCTGCTGAGCCACCACTGTGCAACCAAACCTGAACAGATAAGGGGCGACCTTGACCTTGCTAAAGGATGGAGAAGCGGCTTGACAGGACAGGGAACCTGACTCCTAACCTTACGATGAACAGTCCAGAAACCACCTGCTGAGATACTTTAATCTAATAATTCTACTTGAACTAGACCACCAGTGTGCTCTACAGGTTTGTCAAATTGACTTTGGTCTTGTGAACAGAATTCCAAGAAAGACAGTATAGATGCTGGCTTCAAATGGAGTCAAGCTCAGAGTACAATGATCTTAATCAAAGTTAACTCTCCAGGTTTGTCAGAAAATGTTATAAGACTTTGGTCTTGTGACCAGAAATGTGGGATTGCAGATATCAAGAAGGACAGTTAAGTTGCTGCCTTTAAATTTGGCCAAGCTCAGATGACAACTCCTCTTCTTCTTCATCTTCTTCTTTCTGCTTTTCCCTTCAGGGATCGCCACAGCGAATCATCTCTGTCCACTTATCCCTATCTTCCTGCATCCTCAATACTTGCTCCCACTAGCTTCATATCCTCATTAATTACATCCATATACTGTACCTCCTCTTTGGCCTTCCTCTTTGCCTCCTGCCTAACAGCTCCATGTCCAACATTCTCCTACCAATATACTCACTCTCTCTCCTCTGAACATGTCCAAACCATCTTAATCCCTAACTTTGTCCCCCAAATGTCCAACATGAGCTGTCCCTCTGATGTACTCATGTAATCCTGTCCAATCTTCTCACTCCTAAAGAGAACCTCAACATCTTCAGCTCGGCTACCTCTAGATCTGACTCCCAAGCTCAGATGACAACCATCTTCTAAATTGTGGTCTTTATCTCAAAAGTGTGAAAATCTTTCCCCAAAATCTATTGCCCACCATAGACCTTCCTTCCTATTGCAATGCGATGCGGGCTTCATTTTTGATATTCTTGCTATAACGATGCTACGCTCATGCTAATGAGCGAGGGTGTTAACTTGCTAGCGGAGTAAAGTTACACAATTCCATCAGCTGTCATGTCTTTAGAGGAGTCAGGCAAAAAAAAAAAAAAAACCCAACAAATTAATTAATACTGAAAAATGAATACTTTTACTTGTGTCAGATTGCAGCCGTGGATTCAGGGCATTTTCGGTTTTGCAGCCAGTCTGCTGTGGTTGTATTCAGCAGAGACAGAGAAATGAAACAAGGCTTTAAACGGCATCGAGGTGAGTTAGCGACATTATAAGTCTTGTGATTTTTACTGTCTGTGATCTCTAAATAGCTTCTTTCTCGATTTCTTAATAGCATCTTTATTCACAATGATGCAGCAAGAGGCTGTGTAATTTTATGGTTGAATTTTTGATTTATTAGTTTGCTTCATGAGCACGAGCACACGGTCTCGGAACGTCAGCAAACACTCTCTGAATAATAAAGCGATTGTGAATTTTATAGTTCTAATCTGAAATATGTGGTCAGCTTGTTTTTTGTTTTTTTTTATAGAGTGCTTTCCCCTGAAGAACAACATTATATTATGTAACTCTGCTATATGAACGACTTGAGGTCAACGTTGTGTTCCCAGGGCTCTACATTACAAGCGCTTTGTATTTCGAAGGCTTTGTATTTACTAAATGAAACAGCAGTGTGGTTTATTCATAATATATTACAAGAATGCTATGATTCCAAGCTATACATTTCATCTATTTATTTACCAGCACGTGTATTATGATATTGAATGTTTTGAGGAAAAACTACAACTGAAAATAAATTCAACTTAGGTTTAACCTAATTAGTAAATTAGTCAAATTTATTTAATGTATTATTTATTTATTTAATTTACTCTTATAGCTGAAAACATAAAGTGTTTATTTTTAGAAATAATAATAATAAAAAGATATACTATGGCCTTGTAAAATTCCTCTGTAAGGGGATGGAAATACAGAGCCTTCTGATTATGTTATCTGAAGTGCAAAGGAAAAGAATAAGGAATATGTATTTCTTTCTAGTGCCTCCTATTTTAGGAATATTTTTTATTTAGTTTTTTTTTTTTTGTATATTTATAGTGATTAGCATGTTTGCAACAGTCACCCTTACCCAAAGCAAATTACACATCTATTTTTTTTTACACAACAAAGCATTCTGGGTCTTGTTCAAGGGTCCAGGAGCAGCAGCTTGGTCGTCATTGGGTTCAATCTCAAGCATTAGTCCAACGCATTAACCACTACACTATCACATCCCTCACATGCATGTGAGATTCCTTCAGGTACTCCACCAATCCAAAGACATTAGCTGTAGGCTACTTAGCATAATAAATGGATGGAGAGATAGTTGCATTTTAAGCCTCTGGGTTGTTAAACAGAAGGTCGGTGTTCAAGTCCCAGCACTTCCAATCTTCCACTGTTGGTCAATACAGGGGTAATGTATCATAGCTGCCCCTGTGCTCTGACCCCAAACTCCTCAGCTGGGATATGCAAAGAAAATAATTTAATATACAATGTGTAATATATTTTTGTTGATAATAAAAGCTTCTATAAGTTGAAGAGCAGCAAGATTCTGTTATCATTATATTATGATAATAAAAATTTGTTTCCTCGTCACACTGGAAAATATAATAAGACTTAATAATTCAGTTTTTCTTGTTAAAGTGGATATATGTTCCTTTGAATTAGATGTTACAATAATAATAAACATTACTGTATTCAATAATAATGTACAATAGTGTATGAATCAAACTTTCCGACCAATCAGAATTGGGAACTGGAACTGGAACGCGTTAGCTGCTTTCAGGGTGTATTTCATCACACAATTATCTTTTCCTATATATATATAGCTCACATCTTTGGAGCCATCCATCAATGAAAACTCAGATGTATGCTCTTAATGAATTATGGGTAATACTTATGCTCACCATCATCCTACAAATAAGGCTATATCTAAAGGCACTTAAGCATAAAATAACTAAAGCTGCTTCATTAGGAAGGAATCAGAGTGTTCTAGCATTGGGAAGAGACTTCAAATGACCATCCATGTGGTAAACAACATTGGCTGGGGATGAATAGTAGCACTGGGGACACAGCCAGATTGTACAACCCTCTCAGTGGGTGGTCTCGACATCCCATCATGCACCGGTGGCTCATCTGTAAAGTGTGTTTAAACAGAGACTGGGGTTTTATGGGGTGGAACGGATAGATAGGTGTCAGAGAAAGGGGGGATGATTGAGGATGCCATTCAACACACACAAACACACACACACAAACTCGCACCCTCAGAGGGACGTGTTGCCCTTTAGACTGATGAAGCTGTTGCCTCTGTTGTCTTATCAGCTATTTCCTTTACGCCGTTTATATCTGATATAAACAAGTGCACTTATTCTGAGTGCACTTCCAAGATCAGATTTCTACAACACTGTTTGGTATTATTCAAGAATCTATTATCTAATCTATTGTTTATCAGTGTGGGATTCTTGTCTGGAAATGAAAGTACACCAAACAGCGACAGAAATACATTTATGCTCAGACATTCAGATATTCTTTATCTCTGACTAAACTTAGCGCCCCCCTCTCTCCTCCAGCCATTTATCTTTGTGCCCTCTATACGACATGATTAATATGGCAGGTCTGTCCCCTTTATGTTTGCTATAAATCATACAGGCGGGTCCAAAAGGCTGCGTCCACTCACAATGAACTGTTTTTATTTCACCATTCATCAAAAGCTATAATAAAAGAAAGTTATTCTGTTGATAATTAATATTCGAGAATACATTACTTCAGAACGAGACAAATCCATTGTTTTGGCTGTTTGAAAAATCTGGTACTGCTTTATTTTCAGGTTCGGCCATGAATTAATTGTGATTAAATAATTAATAATGTGCTAGGATATAAAGACAGATAAATTGCAAACAAAAGTAGAATCTGGGTTTCAAATAGTTTTAGTCTAAACTTACCTCACCTTTGCATTTATTAGCCATTTTTTATATTGATTTATGAAAAACTAATATGTTTACTGAATGATATATTAAGCTCGAACATAAAGGGACATTGTATAAACTATTTAAATGGTAACACAGATATTTGTGGAAATTTTTGTCCGGCTGGAGTTGTGTTTCATTTTCTTTCTGTCACGACTAACAAGGTTAGAGACACTTATTTTGATAGGATTTCTTTTGGGGGTGTCAATAATTCTGATTTAAATAAATAAATAAATAAATAAATAAATAAATAAACTGTTGCTTTCAAACCGAGAATCTACAGCACCAGTTAAAAGGTCTTCAATATACAGTATACGTGACAATTTCCATTATAAACCTTACAAGTGAACTCTACCTTAAAATCACCAAAACAAACACGCCCCTAACCCAAATGGGTCCCACCCCTGTATTGATAGCTCCGCCCACACATACATACGTAACCCAGGCAACTAACAGAAAGAAATGTGTCTTTATCATAGCTGAAGGGAAGAACGATACGATTGCAGATAAACAAACAAGCAAAAATGACACACAAGCATAATCATGCATAGTATGGCCTATACAGTATTAGTTCTGTGTAACAAAGCAAAACAGGAGTTATTGACTCGGGAAACTCCAACCTGTGAATCTGTGGCCAACTTCCTGCTCCTTCAGTTCTCTCCAGAGCTGGAAAGCTGATCCTATATTAACACGTCCTACTTCTTGCCTTATCGTAAGTCTTTCTTCTCTTTCTTTCTTTGTTTTTATCCTCCATGTCAATGTTAAAACCGTTTACTGCTAATGTCACACATGCGCACCGAACACTCTCAGCCCATATTGACAAGCCCCGCCCCTTTCTGCTCATTGGCTACACGTTAGTTTTGTTTTTGTTTTGTTTGTCGGCCCGACTCGGTTTTCTGAAGCATTTCTCAAACAACGGAGACCCCACCTTTAAGTGCAAACAATTCTATATTCATGTTAGAAAATCTTTGTTTTTAGATGAAATGCATTCATGAAATGTGACTATTAGTTATTAAATTGAAAAACTAAACTATATTTTTAAAACAGTATATCCAGCTATAGATCCATATAAAAACATATAATTACTCTTTATTGATTAAACAATAAAAAAATTATATTCCCAAACTTTCAACGTCTTGCTTCTTACAGTCTATACAGGGTTGTGAATATTTCATTCTTAACAATTTTTTTTTTTCAGTATGCAATTTTTTGCATAAATTAATTAGATTGTTCCAAAATCTACTCGCATTACTGTAGCCTTCCTGTCAGCTGGAACTAGTGTGATCATTTTGCACTGAACTCTCTCATCGACAAGGAAGTTCCACCCACAGAAACACACTTACTGTACCACCTTTTTTTTAAATTCTTGCACCATTTTCTAAAAACTCTGGAAACTTTTGTGCAGGAAAATCCAAAGAAAACCGTTTTCTACTGAAGAAATAATTAAAAGAAAAGAAAAAAAGCAAAACAAAGAAACTCAAAGGAGACATGCAACTAAGATGAATACTAGAATACAAAGAATAAAGGATTATAATATTAAATGTAGGGTTAACTTGTTGTCCTGGGTTGCCAGGTACCACAAATATGACACATGACACTTTCCATTTTATTTGGATAGAAAATTTGGAGAGTTGTATATAATGTTTATTGGATACAAGCAGTCAAGCAGTCTACTCTGGGGCAGTGGTGGCTCAATTAGTTAAGGCTCTGGGCTGTTGATCAGAGAATCAGGCTTTAATTCCCAGCACTGCCAAACTGCCACTGTTGGACCATTAAGCAAGACCATTAACCCTCACTGCTCCTGGGCTACTGTATCATAGTTGACCCTGCACTCTAACCTCGACTTCCAAAGTTAGGACATGCGAAGAAAGAATTTCACTGTGATGTTTTATATATATATATATATATATATATATATATATATATATATATATATATATATATATATATGTATATATATATATAAGCTTCTATTCTTTGCTGATCATTATGGACAGTGACGTATATGTAGAGCTCACTTACTAAGTCTACAGTTACTACTGCCTGTAGTCCATCTGTTGTTTTCCCGAGTTTCTCAGTACCCCTCTTTTACGTCGCCCATCGGAAAGGGACCTCTGCCGAGCCGATATTCCTTATCAGCACACTCAAAAGGAAACCCATCCCTATGAAGTATATAATCTACTAAAATATAATTACATTTACGATGATCACTCTTCAGAGGCAGTGTGGTGTTTATTACAGCCTTCGGTGCTGAAATATGACCATGCTGAAGTTTGTAATTGTTGAATACTGTAGAAAATTATGTAGTGAGCAGAGCTCCCTAATCGCACTCTATTTGATATATTGTGCACTTCCTAGGGTGATGCCAATATATCATATCCTATGTAGTGTAGAAAGCCGAATGACTCCATATCGAAAGCGTCGTGCACTAAATTAGTTCGTCGCATACCGTACACAGTGCACTAATAATAGGTGGTGGAAGCAAAACACCAAATTAGACACAATTAGATAAATAGAGTTATACCAGACTCTATACAGTGTACAGTCTGAATGGCTCCATCGTAGGATTAAAGTGCACTAGGTGCAATGTAGAAGCTGTTATTTCATACATACCTTGTACACTTCTAAACAGAATACCGAGATGAATCCTAAATTGCACTTGATTACACAAACAATGCACTTCTTAGAATCCAGAAGCCATTTCTTTCATTTTTTTAATCCATATGTACTACCTGGAGCTGACTTTGAAATAGTTTTTCACTAGACATGGTGTAGAATCCATTAGTTCATACCTTACATAGTGCACTACATGATCTAGTGTGTTAATAAAGGGAAATGAGGCCTGAATCTCAAATGGCTTTATATTTGATATATTGTAGTGTGCTAGATAGTGTGTGAGAACGATTATTTCACACTAAAAGTAGTGCAGTAATAAAGGTAATAGGGAATCAGAGATTGTTGCATATTGGACATATGGTTGTGTAGGGCACCGAGACATCATGTAGAATGTTCTTTTATGCGTTCTTGTTTTGTTGCTTATATGCTGCATGTACAATGGGGATTGGAATTATTGCATTAGGAAATCAGACTCTGTTAGATATTAGATATTATATTTCTTTAAAGTCGTGGCCTAATGGTTAGCGAGTCTGACTCCTAACCCTAAGGTTGGGGGTTCGAGTCTCGGGCCGGTCACGACTGAGGTGCCCTTGAGCAAGGCACCAAACCCCCCCAACTGCTCCCCGGGCACCGCAGCATAAATGGCTGCCCACTGCTCCGGGTGTGTGTTCACGGTGTGTGTGTGTGTTCACTGCTGTGTGTGTGCACTTTGGATGGGATAAATGCTGAGAACAGATTCTGAGTACGGGTCACCGTACTTAGCCGTATGTCACGTCACGAACACTATCACTATCACTATTTCACTAGATAGGATGTTTAATTGATTCCCAGTATGGCTGAATCTTAAATTGCTCCATGTTTAAATTAAAGTTCACTACAGTACATGCAAGGTAGGATCCAGTGTTTTATCCACTATGGATTATAATACTACAAATAATCCGGAGTTGCTCTTGATCGGACAAATAATGCTCTGTTTGGCATGAGGTCTTTTTATTTTATATCCCAAACAGCCCCATATGTAAAATCTAGTGTACTAGATAGTAGTAGTACAATCTAATCTACAAGTACAGACAAATGTGTGCTTAATATCGGCTCCGTACTGGACATGTAGTGTCGGACTAGATGTAGATGTACTAGCTAGTGTGTAAGGTGTATTATTTTAGTCCCAAGCTCATGCAGGTAAATAAGGCTTGAATCTAAAAATGGCTCCATATTAGAAAAGTAGTGCTCAATACGTGTGTGTGTATAATGTGTTATGGCAGTGGTCCCCAACCTTTTTTTCACCGCGGACCGGTCAAAGTTTGATAATTTTACCGCGGCCCGCTGGGGGTGGGGGGTGGGTGCTATACAATTAAATTGAAATTAATAATTTTAATGTAATTGTATTTAAACATGCCTTTTCAACTCACTACAATCAACTCACTAAATCAATGAGAACCCTGAGCTTGTTTCTTTGCAACGAGACGGTTCCATCTGGGGTAATAGGTGGCAATGACACCCGAAGTGTGTTGCTTATGTCCAGTTTATTCCGTTGTTTCGTTTCGGTTGTCGTCACTGCAGAAAACCCCGCTTCACACAGATAGCAGGTCAGAAATAGCAATAGGGATGTAAGTGCTGTGGTGACAATCTCAGGGTATTCCGCCATGACTTTAATCCAGAACACCGGCAGAGTTTCTAACTTTCTAACGACGTCTGTTCCGTACACATTTTTGCTAATTTGTGGGTTAAATTTGAGCAAACACAATATACACGTACACCAAGCACTGTTAAACATGACAAAGTACCGGTGAACAGAGAGAAGAGCGATACACACCTTCTCTCCACCAAAGCTACAACGCCACTGCCGCTCGCAGCCGCTCAGCTCCAGACGTCACCTAAAACCCGGCCCGATATCATGATATTTTGGGCATGCGCGGTATTGGTGCGGCTTTAGGTGACGTCTCTCAGTCCCCGGTTAATCTCACGTCCATGGAAAGTCGCACAAACCCGAGAGAAATACACCACAGTAAATAAAATGGAAATAATTTACTGTTTCTTGGGCGGCCCGGTACCATTTGGTCCACGGACCGGTACCGGTCCGTGACCCGGGGGTTGTGTGCTGTGTTTTGGTATACCGAGTGTGCTAAAATGAGTAAATATAGAATATTTTGCATATAGTGCATTAAATAGGATGTAGTTTGTAATTGTTGCTCTGTGATGTGAACATGTAGCTATCAAAAATGTGTTTTGTGTCACACGTCTTTCGAGGAAATGTAAAACAGTCGCATTCACTGGGTTTTAAGGGTTAAGCGGTTTAGCATTTAGCCACTGCAGAACCTTTAAATGCTCCCGCTCCACACAGATAAGCAGAGTTTCAGTGGTTTATCCCATCCTTTTCTTCCTGGGTCTGTGTTCATTCGTCTGTGCAGTGGGTGAGATGCTGAAGGATACACTCCAGTGATTGTCGTCCTGAAAGACGCCCTCCCTTCCATCCCGCCTTCTCTCGCTCCATTTCCTAGTGCTGTTCCAGATGCACACCGCTGCACCCACATACAGATGCCGGGGACAGAGACAGAAAGAAAGCAAGAAAGAATGAGAGAAAGAAAGCGAGAAAGAGTTCAGGGGAAATGGGGTGACTAAGGGAGGGAGTGTTTTCTTCTCATTAATTGTTGCCTGCAGCTCTACAGTTTACTAACCGTCTCAGACAACATCTTCCATTCGCTCCATGATATCCTGGAAAGATACAGGAGTGCGTTCAGTCGCAATCGTTCCTATGCGTCCATTGGACTTTATAATTCCTCATCTCATTTTGCAACAATACACCTTCACCTGTATAGTTATTGAAATCCTTTTTTTTTTTTTTTTAATATCCTATATATTATCTTTGTCTCTATGTTTTGTATTCTTATTTCAGTGATTTGTAGCTGTGGTAACAAACCCTATTTCCCCTTGGTGATTAATACAGTATTCTGATTCTGATTGATAAGACAAAACCTTGGATCGAAGCCTGTTATCCTCCATAAGCACAAACTG
This sequence comes from Tachysurus fulvidraco, assembly GCF_022655615.1. Classification (NCBI taxonomy): domain Eukaryota; kingdom Metazoa; phylum Chordata; class Actinopteri; order Siluriformes; family Bagridae; genus Tachysurus; species Tachysurus fulvidraco. The sequence continues at coordinate 6,813,768 of NC_062522.1, forward strand.
ATTTATTGACAGTGATAAAGAGATCGTGGGCTTGATAATGATTAGACAAAGGTGCACGTGTGTTTGTGTTGTTTGTGCGTGTGTGTTTGTGCATATGTGGGAGTTTGTGCTCAAACCACAGACCAATTAAAAGGGCAGAGGAGGGAATATTTTGCAGACGGGGAAGAAGATAGGTTAAATGGGGTGTTATGATTTAAATGCGCACTCCTGAGGATAAAAGAGAGCAACAACAACATCCTGCTTTCTGCCCGTGGTGTTCGGATTATGAATTCAATTTATATAAAGCTGCAGTGGAAGGAAAGTATCTAGGACTAGTTCCAAATGATAGGGATCGGTTTCCTCCGATATTGTAATGCTGTGATTGTTTTAATATCCGTAATATTAATAATCATTGTAATCAACAATTGTCATTACTTCAGTGCTGGGGAATTCTCGATCCGGGTCAGTTAACGAATTTTGTAGCTTGGTTTTGATGGTAGTGCTTAATTTTTATGAATGTCTGTGTTGTAATAAGGCATTGTTTCTACAGTAAAAAAAAAAATAAATAAATAAATAAATAATAATAATAATAATAATAATAATAATAAATCCTTATTTTTATGTAAGAAAAATTTATACAATTTTGCTGATGTGAAAAAAATCAATTATTTAACATTTATTAAAGAGGCAGCTTTAAGTTTCTGACATCTTCAGGACAGAGAAGACAAGCTTTTCTTTTCTACTTTTTTTTTATTAACTTCTAGAAAGAGAGAGAGAGAGAGAGAGAGAGAGAGAGAGAGAGAGAGAGAGAGAGAGAGAGAGAAGTCTGATGAAGTAATGTCTGTTTTGAACTACTGTATGTGATAAAAGAGTCTAATCGGATGCTCTGCAACTTTAAATTTAACTATAAATGGATAAAAAAGTATGACATTCTTTTATAAATGAATAAATCATTTGCTGTGGAAAAAAAGAGGGATAAAGCACAGGGTTGCTTACATTTTTGACATCCAGAGAGATTTACATACATCCTATTTTAAACTGCTTAAGGTGAGGATTAAGTTCCTTGCTTAAGGACCAAGCAGTGGTAGGATTTGTACACAAGACCTTCTGATCAATTGGCCAACATCTTATCCTTCAACTTCCCTGTCTTTATTTTCTTATGACCATGTCGTGATTTATTCATTTAATATGTTACTAGAAATTTGGAAATTTATCAGAATATCCTGTTCCCACACTGTTTGTTTCTTTCTCCACCTGCAGAGATTCACGTTTATTCTGAGACTTTTCTGGAAACATGATAAAGTAAGTCCAACAATTTATTAGATCTGGGATCTAATCATGTAACCATTGGAGCGTCGTTAACCTTTTAGCCCCAGCTTTTTATTACCAGTCTTCTAGTTGTTATTAGAAGAGGCAGTGTGGCCTGTGTGACATCCAAGATAAATAGATTGGAGATGAGATCTATTATTGTCTGATCATGGAATTAAATGTTCGAGTGCAATATGAGGAACTGTTTTTATTTCATCAGATATCCAGTGTTAATCCGTCATTTCCCAAAGATGATAATTGCTATTGATCCTTTATTTAACAGGAGGACAAATTGTGAAGCAGGGAAGTTAAATAAGCTGGATGTAATTACACAGTTGTTTAACTTAGCATTAAAATATTTCTGTATTTTTTTTCTTACATTTTTATAAAACTTGCATCAACTCCTTTTTTATTTAATTTCTTTTTATTAATATTTCAGTTTTTTTTTCTTTAATTTCTTACCAAACGTACTTCAACTACTTTATCATTTAATTTCTTTTATTATTATTATTTTTAAACCTTTCCGTGTTCATAACATAATTAACAATTCCCACAAGTTCAGCAGCTCAGTAGGTTAGAATATTTCTGTTACAGTGCTGCTGAATTCTCCACACTGATTGCTCAGAAAAGTGTTGATTAAATACAATCTCAAAACTGTATGTACTGTAGCATGATGACAACTCAACTGCATAACGCAACGACACACTAGATGTACAAAGGCAACAGCACAGGAATGATATATCTATGGCTTAAGAAAAATCTGGTCTAGCTTCCTTTGATCTGATTGGATGATGGATGTTGATCAGTCTGTGGGAAGGTGTCAACTCACATACGAGTAGAAACCAGACAAAACAATGCAAGTGCGTAAACAAAAACAGATAAAGGAGACAAAACAACACTAATGGCGAGTTTCCAAGGACATTTCTATATCCGTTAGGAGAGATATCGTTATGAATTGTTGCTTTGATGGTTTGATTTAGTTTCAAAAACACACAAACACTTAGCATGTAGCTTGGTTAGCTTGGTTCTGAGACAAAATATCTACAGTAGGTTGCTAATCTAATATCCTTACAGTTCATGTCAAATCATACATCGGCTGCCGTTGTTTTTTGAGTCTGGGTTTCATTAATACGATTTTTTTATTTCTAATAATAATAGACTGCAATTTTTACCTCAGATTATATATCTTTAACATGCAGCAGTGTAGCAGGTTTTAGCCATGTTGTCGCTAGCTGTGTTGTGGGACAACTGAATGGTTCAAAGTTTGGCACATGTATTGTTAGCATTAGCTTCAGTTATATGGAATTATAATATCATTTCACAAACAAATTGATAACATCCGCAGAGCACAAATTTCAGAAGTTTTCTTTCAGTTTGCGGTGATGTTGATAACGATAATGAGCTAGTTAATCAGATGTATCGTTTAATCTCTTTCGGAAATTAGTAAATCGGATATTTTTAGCCATCTATTTTTAGTTTCACGCCAAAAAATTTGCTCCCAAACATGCACCGTAAACTGTGTGACTGAAACAATGTACTTCACTGTTTTTAACTGCATACATCATACATGTAGATGACTGAAGCTCCGCCTTTTTTGGTCTCCTATTGACAGTCCTGGGTCCATAACAGTAAGGTCCATCAAATGTTCAACTCTAGTAAACTATAAAAAATGTAATGTAGTGTATTTTTTTGTAAACAATCATGATGTTTTAGTGTCTATGCGACTCATCTCAGAATGATCTCCAGAGACTGAAGAAAGGATAAAAAATAGAGGGGAGGAATGATAGACGATCAAGATGAACAATCACAAAACTCAGTTTTGCAGTAATAGTGTCATTTTTTTCTAGTGAATCAGCTCAGTAACAGGTCAGGTGATAACAGAAGTACACAAAACACACACACACACACACACACACACACACACACACACACACACACACACACACACACACACACACACACACACACACAGGTAAATGGTGCTGAAGGCCCACCGGTGTAGTAAATGAAATTTTATCTGTTACACCAAAATGAAACAAGTGGATTATTGCTATTGTGTGTGTGTGTGTGTGTGTGTGTGTGTGTGTGTGTGTGTGTGTGTGTGTGTGTGTGTGTTCTCAGTGGTTGGCATGTGTCGGTGTTGATAATTTCCCATGAGTTATTAAATTCATTTCACAATTAAGCTGACAGAGATCCTGCAGATGCCAAGTCTCTCTTGTCGTCCAATTCTTCATCCTTTTTCACCTTCCTTCTGTTTTTCTTTCTCCATTTCTTTTCTGGTCGATTTTTCATCTTTTCATCTTCACACGTTCTATCTTCGTTCTTAGAGTTTTCCTTTTTTTTTTACTTCTGTCTGCTCTTGTCCTATATTCCTACTTGTTTTTCTTCATGTTCTTAATCTGTTTTCTTTCATTGAGTTTTTGCTCCTGTAAGCTGCTTCTTTTTTAAATATTAATCTTGAACTTTCATCCATTTTCATTCTTTTGTCATTCATTTTTCCGATCATCCCTTTTCCATTTCTTTCTTTTTCTTTCTCATTTCTTCTCTCTCCACTTGTCCTTTTATTTCATTCTTTACTTTATTTCTTCCAGCTTTATTTAACTCTTTTGGAAGATTATGTTCTTTAGTGTTTCTTCTGTTCACATAGTATCTACTCATTCACTGGTGTTTAATTCTTTACTCCGTTGTTTATTTATTCATTCATTCACCCATGTGTTTATGTATTCACCCAGGTGTTTATGTATTCACCCAGGTGTTTACTTGTTCACTCAGGTATGTATTCATTCGCTTGTGTTTTCTCATTCATTCGTGTGTTTACTTATTCATTCACTCATTGTTCACTCTGCTGTTCACTCGTTCATTCAAATATTTCATTCATACATATTAGTGTTTACACAGGTGTTCTTTCTGTTTTCTTACTCGGGTGTTTATTCACTGACTCAACCATTCATTTATTCATTCATACATTTGCTCACTCATGTTTTCATGTAGTATTCAGTGGTTTTTTTTTAATTTATTTATTTATTTATTTACATTTTTTATTTTTATTTATATACACTTATTTACTAACTAGAGTCTTTGCTCAGGTGTTTACTTATTTATTCAGTCTATCATTTATTCACTCATATATTCACAGAGGTGTTCGTTCATCCACTTATTCAGGTTTAAACTAAGGGATTCACTTTTCCCTCATTCTCTCAGGTGATGGTATATTCATCCAGATGTTCCAGGTGTTTACTTGATAGGCTGCTATTAGTTGTTCACTCATGAGTTCATTATTTACACACAGGAGCTCACTCATTAAATCAGGAATTTAATTATTAATTCAGTGCTCACTTTATCTTTTAGTTCTCACTGATTCACTCAGGTGTTCATTCATACACTCAGTTCTCACTGATTCACTCAGGTGTTCATTCATACACTCAGTTCTCACTGATTCACTCAGGTGTTCATTCATACAACTCAGTTCTCACTGATTCACTCAGGTGTTCATTCATACAACTCAGTTCTAACTGATTCACTCAGGTGTTCATTCATACACTCAGTTCTCACTGATTCACTCAGGTGTCCATTCATACACTCAGTTCTAACTGACTCACTCAGGTGTTCATTCATACAACTCATTTATCACTGATTCACTCAGGTGTTCATTCATACACTCATTTATCACTGACTCACTCAGGTGTTCATTCATACACTCATTTATCACTGACTCACTCAGGTGTTCATTCATACACTCATTTATCACTGACTCACTCAGGTGTTCATTCATACACTCAGTTCTCACTGATTCACTCAGGTGTTCATTCATACACTCAGTTCTCACTGATTCACTCGGTTATCACTGATTCACCCCAGTGTCCACTCATCATCATCCTCACTCTTTTACTCAGTGATCAGTGATAGCTACGTAGACAGACATATACCATACCAAATACCAGTATTTTCATCAAACATCAAAACACCACTAAAGACTCATCATTGTTAACATTCAAACACCAACACACCTCTAAACACACAATCATTAAGCACAAATACAACGTCAGACACCAACACACCGCCGAACACACACTGATGTTAACCATCAAACACCAACACACCACTAAACACATACAAGCATCAAGCACAAATACACCATCAAACACCAACACCTCACCAAACACACACACCATTATTAACAGTCAAACACTAGTACACCACCAAACACACACCAATGTTAGCCATAAAACATCAACACAACACTAAACACATACGTGCATCAAGCACCAATACACAATCACACACCAACACACCACCAAACACACAAATGTTAACTATCAAACAGCAACACAACACCAAACACACACACCATTGTTAACTGTCAAACAGCAACACATCACCACATACCAACATTAACCATCAAACACCAACACAACACCAAACACACACAAATGTTAACTATCAAACACCAACACAACACCAAACACACACACCATTGTTAACTATCAAACACCAACACAACACCAAACACACACACCATTGTTAACTGTCAAACAGCAACACATCACCACATACCAACATTAACCATCAAACACCAACACAACACCAAACACACACCATTGTTAACTGTCAAACATCAACACATCACCACATACCAACATTAACACCAAACACACACACACACACCACCAAACACACACAAATGTTAACTATCAAACACCAACACAACACCAAACACACACACACCATTGTTAACTGTCAAACAGCAACACATCACCACATACCAACATTAACCATCACACACCAACACACCACCAAACACACAAATGTTAACTATCAAACACCAACACAACACCAAACACACACACACCATTGTTAACTGTCAAACAGCAACACATCACCACATACCAACATTAACCAACAAACACCAACACAACACCAAACACACACACCATTGTTAACTATCAAACACCAACACAACACCAAACACACACACACACCATTGTTAACTATCAAACACCAACACAACACCAAACACACACACACACCATTGTTAACTGTCAAACAGCAACACATCACCACATACCAACATTAACCAACAAACACCAACACAACACCAAACACACACACCATTGTTAACCATCAAACACCAACACAACACCAAACACAGACACCATTGTTAACTGTCAAACATCAACACATTACCACATACCAACATTACAGCATCAAGCAGCATGATGGATGGATGGATGGATAGATAGATAGATACTTTATTGATCCAAGAGGAAATTCGCGCATCCACTAGCAACATACAGGAAATACGATTATCACAACATTTCCCCTCGTATTTAGTGCATCGAGGTGTTTAGTGCTAAAATCTTCCTTTTGTCCAAATGTTCTTCCATGCATTCTCTCAGCTTTTCACTGATTCATTCAGCTGCTCGCTCTTTTACTGTTTATTCATTTAACTCAAGTTATCCTAAACAAAATACACAAGTATTTTAACGATTGGTTCAGATTATAGTTTGCCTGTCATTATATATACAGGGCTGAAGGTTGTAACACACATCAGTACCTCCGCCATCTCTTCTTATTTCTTTCACAATACCCTTTTTTGACTCTCTGCCTATCACTTGCTCTTTCATTCTTTTTGTCTCTTGATGCCTCCTCATGAGTGAATGAATCATCAAAGCACTCAGAAGAAATAAAATGTCCCTCTAAGCAAACCTTTCTCTCTCTCTCTCTCTCTCTCTCTCTCTCTCTCTCTCTCTCTCTCTCTCTCTCTCTCTCTCTCTCTCTCTCCCACCATCATTTATAATGTACAGTGCTAGTGTGCTTTGAGTTACTGCTGATTCTACAGGCAGTTATCGTTAAGTCAGGATTTTGTAAAGCCACTACCCCCCTTCACTCTCTCCAGAGTTACTGAAGTATGCCATTTGTAAAGTTAATTAATTCAGCAGTTAATTATATAACTCATTTATTTAAGTATGTGAGTGGGAGACACTAGGCTGCTGGAAATGTATAACTTGCTGTAATTGTGGAGTGAATGTGAGCTCAAAGAGGTTTTCACTAATTTGAACCCGGAGGCAAAGGAGAGGACGCAGCTCCGCTGAGAGAGAATGAATCTCAAGCAAACTCTGCAATTACACCAGCGATGTTTTGCATGGAATATTGGTTTTTCTCCAATATAATACATGCGAAAAATATTGCACACAACAAATATTACTGTGTCTGAACCATGTGAGTGTACTCAGTGCTCTAACGTTCAATTCCTCCACAATTTACTCTCAAGGAACAACAGAGAGCACTACAGCACTACCAAAAGCTTTCAGTCAAATTTCAACACACACACACACACACACACACACACACACACACACACACACACTCGCACACACACAATTAAACACACACAATTAAACGCATTACCAATTACCACTGAGAACCCTAACATACCAACACACCACATTAACCATCAAACACCAACACACCACCAAACACACACCAACGTAAACTATAAAACACCAACACAGCACCAGCATTCTTCATCAAACGCCAACACACCACCAAACACACATTAGGTTTATTCATCAAACACCAACACAACACCATATACCAGCATTCTTCATCAAACACCAACACAACACCATATACCAGCATTCTTCATCAAACACCAACACAACACCATATACCAGCATTCTTCATCAAACACCAACACAACACCATATACCAGCATTCTTCATCAAACACCAACACACCACCAAACACACATTATGTTTATTCATCAAACACCAACACACCACCAAACACACACCAGCATCAAGCACCACATTCCAGTATACTTCATTAAACACCTACACACCACCAGCATTCACAGTAAACCATCCAGGACCAACACACTAAAAGAAATGGCAACATAACACCAGCATTCTCTGTAACACACACACACACACACACACACACACACACACACACACACACACACACACACACACACACACACACACACGGAGCAGACATCACTTTACTGTATTTCAGGGTGGCAGAGATAGACACAGAGAGAGAACATGAGCCTATATTGATTTGCTATATTTAGCGGTGTGTTTAGTGTGCCGTTTCTTTTTTGTTCTGTATTGTCTGTGTACAAACAGATGGCGTAGCACACTGGCATTGTAAGAGCAGATGTGTCTCTAGCACACTTGAGTGGGTGTGTTTTTCTGAAACAATCCAGAAACGCTGAATATGAGAAATATTTGAGATGCTGAATGGCAGGAGAAGCAGCGTGGGCGATTATTTCAGCTTATTTATGCTTTATATCTCTGTTGTGTTCCTCTCCTGTGTCTACTCAAACAGCAAGGTTTGGATGCCACAAAATGCCACTTAGGTGTCTCACTTATGAAGTGCTTGATTGGAAGGAAATTACCAACAATGTTTTCATTGCTGCTTTTTTTTTTTTTTTCAGCTCAGAAGTGCAGTTCAGCCATCCTGAAGTGTGGATTACTTAGCAATGTAGTGTCCCATTGGCCCAGGTTTTGTCTTTAGGAGTATTGTCAATGTGACTGTACCATTTAAGTGAAGATTTTTATTAAGGAAACTGAGCCATGATCACAAAGCATCTGTACAACTCACATCAACGAATACAGATTCAAATCCAATTTACACCACCAGTGACACACACCAATGAACATTACCTTGTTCATCAAACATCAAAACACAACACCAAAATATTCACTAAAACTGTTTACACCAACACACTGAGCCAATCTACCCACCAAAATTCTTCATCTGGGGGGTACGGTGGCTTAATGGTTAGCACGTTCGCCTCACGCCTCACAACCTACCATGCATGTCTTTGGACCGAGGGAGGAAACCGGAGTACACGGAGGGAACCCCCAAGGCACGGGGTGAACATGCAAACTCCACACACACCAAGGCGGAGGCGGGAATCGAACCCCCAACCCTGGAGGTGTGAGCAAATGTGCTAACCACTAAGGGCGTCTGGCAATATTTTTAAAATCAGAACCAGCAGTCACCATTAAATATCCAAACCAGCATTTTCAATCAAACAGCACACACACACACACACACACACAAACACACACAGCCTCTTGTCCTTAGTTCGTCCTTCTACCTAATTGATTGGATTTTTTTTTTTTTTTCTTCCAGTCAGTAACCTTGTCCCTCTGAATGAGTATTACGTGTCATGCGAGGTCAGATACTGCAGAGTGGAAAAGAGAATGTTCTCCACCATCTAAAATCTTTACACAGCCCACAGCCTTCCTCAGTTGTTCTTTGTCTCAGCTTTAGAACTCAGGAGATGTTAAACCCAGCGAAATCAGACACAGCACTTTGTCTTCACAGTGGTCTTTGTCGCATGGATTGGTGATGATGTCGCATTTATGCAATAACGGTTTAAGAAAGAAAAAAAAAACATGCAGCTTTAGATGTTTTTAATAGCTATATTTAAATCTGCTTACGGACATAATTACAGCATGGCGTTTTGTTTTCCCGCACAGTGAGATTATTTTGGGCAGGTAGGAACAGAGCAATCACACAACCTCTACAAGTGAACTCTTTTGTGGTTCAGTGGCTCTAACAAAGCAATTTATCCCTGAAGTGAACCAAACTTACAGTAGTGTGTTTTTTTTTTAAACAACAACAACAACAACAACAAAAAATGCTGCATAGAGTACTGATAATGATTTGAACTCGTCTTCTCTTCTTCTTTAACAATAATTTAACAATTTTTGCATCGTAAGCATGGCATGTATAGGTACAGGTATAGGTACAGGTAACTCAGTGGTTAAGGTGTTGGACTGCTGAGTAGAAGGTCATGAGTTTAAATCCCACCGAGCTGCCACTGCTGGGTCCCTGAGCAAGGCCTTTAACTGACAGTTGAATAGAATAGAACAGAACGAGGCATAGAAGCCTTTATTATCGCCACATATACATTACAGCACAGTGGAATTTTTTTCTTCACATACCCCAACTGAGGAGGTTAGGGTCAGAGTGCAGGGGCAGCTATGATACAGCGCCCCTGGAGCAGGGAGGGTTGAGGGCCTTGCTCAAGGGCCCAGCAGTGGCAGCTTGGCTGTGCTGGACCTTGAACCCCGATCGTCCGATCAACAACCCAGAGCCTTACCCGGTTGAGCCACCACTGCCCCCCAATTTGTTGTATAAATTAAAACGAAAACAGTAAGTCACTCTGGATAAGGGTGTCTGCTAAATGCCAGAAATGTAAATAAGCACAACGCTTCTGATAAGTTCATTTCAGATTGGACTCATTAAACGACCACCATCAAAGGTGCCTATTTTAATTCATGCTAAACAGTGTCACATGACACATGACACAATAAATTGTCAGGCTTTTGAGTCAGGCATGTCTAAAGCAACCTGGAATCTCAGTGTACGTCGAATCTGTATTCGTCTCCAATATAGGAGTTATTTGTATTCCACAGAAAAGCTGAATTTTCTGAGAAACAGTCTACATCCTGAGAATACGTAAGTGCCCAGTGTTATTTTTAATGCTTGCAATGCTAGCAATGATAGCGAGGATATGTATCATACAGTAATTTGACTGAATTAGTGTCATTCGACAGCAAATCTAACTAAGCATTGCGTCACACGTCATGTAGACGCTTTAAACTAATTTTCATTTCGTTTTTGGATAACCTGCTCAGCAAAGATATGACAACAGTCAAGACAGCGTTCAGGTGGTGCTTGTTAATAGTCTTGTTTTTTTCCTGAGGGTACTTTATGGAGCAGGTGGTTTCCTGGCTGTGTGGGATCACTGTTGATCTTATCAGCTCTTTTCCTGGCCCTGGTGTCATGCAGCTCCTTGATTGAGAGCTGCTGAGGGGAAGTCGAATTCGCTGTGGTCTGTTTGTTGTGGGTGTTGAGCTAAACAGTGATGAATGAGTCAAGAACGCTTTCCATGCTGGATCTAGAAAAATGAGACAGGACCGGCTGGGAGAAGTTGAGTGTCCTGAGGTGTAGTAAAAAACAGCCTAAGACCGTTGTTCTTTTTTTTTTTTTTTTTAAATTAGTAGACGAAATGTTTCTCAAAAATGTTAAATTTACTTTACTATTCTGATGGCTGCTGCTTTAATAAACACGAATAAGTGAGTGAGCTGATCTGTTATTCAGCTATGGTTCTTATAGTGCCTCACCTCTTGGTTTTGTTTATATCCTTTCCAGCCTTTATTCATTGGTGACTAATGCTCCATGCTTGGTGTCAGCTTCAAAGCCATTGCATCAGGTTGAAAAGGTGTTTTAGGAGCAGAGTCTCTCTTTCTTCTTGCTTTCAATGGCGTCTGATTCGATTTACGACGTTTTTCACGGAGCTGTATGTAGTAGAATGTCAGTAAATATATAAACTTATCAAACACTTCGAGAGAAACGTTTGTACACTGCTTCGTTCGAGAGCTTAAGATGTTTACGTCAAACATCAGAAAGGGGACGTATGTGAAGATCTTTACTGATGTTCTGCGATTTTCGTGTGCGACAGTCTCTAGACTTTACACTGAATAGTGTGAAAAGCAAATAAACAAGTAAAGTTCTGCAGGCTTTCTTGATGTGAGATGTGAACAATGAGAAACAAGAGCCTTGGCAACTCAGATAACCACTCTTTACAAACATGGTGGACAGACAAGCATCTCAGAATGTATTTATCTCTAACATTTATCCCTAATGATCAAGCCTGAGGTGACGGTGGTGAGAAAAAACTCCCTGAGATGATGTGAGGTAGAAACCTTGAGAGGAACCAGACTTAGAAGTGAACCTCATCCTCATTTGGGTGACACTGAACAGGAAATAATATAAATGTGAATAATATCCATTTATCAACAATTTGTACAGTAATCGAGTGGAATTGTGCAACCAAGAGTTCCTGAGGAACTAATAGGTCATTTCTGAGATCATTACAGACTCAACACTAATTCCTTCCTGCCAAAGTTTTCAAATGTTGACTGTTAAAGACCCAAACACAAAGCATTGACAGGTCAAAGATGGCTGGAAGTCTCCATAGTGCCATTGGTCACGGACTGATCTATCAGGTCATCAGGATGGACCAGGTAGGTCGGGAAAGAAGAAACAGTCACACTGGGAGCTCGAGAGAGAGAGAGAGAGAGAGAGAGAGAGAGAGAGAGAGAGAGAGAGAGAGAGAGAGAGAGAGAGAGAGAGATACATATTAGGTAATGGTTAAAGACAATATTAAGGTGACAACATTAGTCATCCCAGTTCACCAAACACTCAAAGGAACCCGCCTGATCGGCTCCTTTACCTAAGAAAAACTATATCACAATAAATCTAGACTAAACAAAAATGTTTAGGACTTAAACACTGAGACTGTGTCCGAGTCCTGAACACTAATTGGCTGTTCCATAACTGCAGGGCTACCTACTACTTGAGGTACTACAGTACCGAATAGCCTGCACCTTTTGATCGAAATCAAACACCAGGTTCTTCTCCTGCCAGCCAAGAACAGTGGGAACAGGCCAGGAAGCTTAAAATTGTCATCTGGCCTGTTTCCAATCTTCACAGTAGTGCTTAAGGTCCAATTACTTCATAAATCATTTTTAACGCTAAAAAGATACATGCATACTAAGGGTATAAAGAAACGACGTACCCTCGACGTACGTACGTACGTACGTATGAGATCGAACCGGCGACGAAAAAAAGGTCTATTTATTTCAGAGATGATATTACCTCGGTGTAAAGTGCCGTGCATCGAGGCATGGAGGAAATGTGTACGCTCAGCGTGTAGTTCATTAGGGCCTTTCACAAAATTATTGTCATTGTCTATAGCGGGGGTCAAAACACAGGCAGACAGGGTTAAACTAGAATAATCCATTATCATAAACGGTACAAATAGACATGCATTCAAACCAGGACCTTGAAAATACAAGAACAAAGCTCAGGCTTTACAATACAAATGCACAATAAGATTTCCCTGGTATAAATATACAAACTAATCAAGTAGAAAATAAAGAGCATGATAACACAATCAGTGAAATGAACCAAATGACAATGTGAATGGTGGAGAAACTAAAACATGATGCCATGGCTGGCTCTTGTTGCCATGGGAGCCATTATTTAAGTCTGACTTATAACTTGGGATGTGCAGTTAATTTGAAAATGTGAACAAATGTAAGGACTTCCAAAAGATAATTTGCAAGCGTTGATGGATTTTCTCTGAACATGTGCTCACAACTTTGACACCCTCTTTATGAATAGTTGTTAAGATAATGATATTGTACTGCAACAACAAATAGGCTTAATATAGAATCTGTTTCTACATTAATGTATCTAAACTAGAAATTCCCTGTGCTACAAAGTCACTGCTTATTAAGATATAATTGTATCTATTAGGATAATATTTAATTAAAAAAATGTAAATAAATAATAATAATAATAATAATAATAATAATAATAATAATAATAATAATAATAATAATAATAAGAAGAAGAAGAAGAAGAAGAAGAAGAAGAAGAATGATAATAATAATTATATTAACAATAAAACTACTAATAATAATAATGATAATGATATGAATAATATTAATCATAATAATAATACAAATTATTATTAGTACATTTAAGTATAATTAAATGAATGTAATAATAATAATAATAATAATAATAATAATAACAGTTGTGTTATTATTATTATTATTATTATTATTATTATTATTGTTGTTGTTGTTGTTGTTGTTGTTGTTGTTATTATTACCATGAACAGTGTGCAGTCAGAATTACATTGTACAAGGAACTTTTTGCATTTTAAAATAAAGCCTCTGAAACTTGAATAATGCAAATATCATGTAAAGACCTTCAAATGAAGTGTCATCCAATTCTCTCTCTCTCTCTCTCTCTCTCTCTCTCTCTCTCTCTCTCTCTCTCTCTCTCTCTCTCTCTCTCTCTCTCTCTCTCTCTCTCTCTCTCCAATTTTTAAGGTCTCTCATTCCATCTGAACTTTTTCGCAGGTGTCTTTCTCGCCTCCCTGTCTCACACTGTCTCACCTTATCTCTCTGCCCTCTCACCTTTAACTGATTAATGACACTCTGTAAATATTCCTCAACACTGTTACACCTCGTTTTCTCATTTATAACTGCAATTTAAGTTCGTTATATTTTGCTTTCACATTCTCTTTTGCAAAACCCACTGAGAGAGAGAGAGAGAGAGAGAGAGAGAGAGAGAGAGAGACAGACAGACAGACAAAGCGAGAGAGAGAGAGAGAGAGAGAGAAAGACGGTGAGAGAGACAGAGAGAGAGAGAGAGAGAGAGAGAGAGAGACGGTGAGAGAGACAGAGAGAGAGAGAGAGAGAGAGACAGAGAGAGAGAGAGAGAGAGAGAGAGAGAGAGAGACGGTGAGAGAGACAGAGAGACGGTGAGAGAGACAGAGAGACGGTGAGAGAGACAGAGAGAGAGAGAGAGAGAGAGAGACAGAGAGACAGAGAGAGAGAGAGAGAGAGAGAAAGAGACGGTGAGAGAGAGACGGTGAGAGAGACAGAGAGAAAGAGAGAGACAGAAAGAGACAGTGTGTGAGAGAGAGAGAGAGAGAGAGAGAGAGAGAGAGAGAGAGAGAGAGAGAGAGAGACAGAAAGAAAGAGAGAGAGAGAGAGAGAGAGAGAGAGAGAGAGAGAGAGAGAGAGAGAGAGAGAGAATGCCCCTGTGAGTCAGTGACAGCAGAAGGAGGAGAAAGCCGGCTTATGAACACGATATATTAAAGGCTGCATGCTGATCCTTAGAGACAGAGGGGATAATGCGTCGATTGATTTTACTGAGCTTTAAACTATTAATGCGGCAGGAGACGCATTCATCACATGCCTAACATGCCTGTACGACTGTGTTTAATAATAATCAGACGAAACGAGGGGACTGGGAGCTCGGAGGTTAACACTGTGCTCTGAACACATGGTTATGGGTTCGATTCCCAGTAGTTTCAGTAAAACCTTTGATTTTTATTAGTTACTTACCTAATAATGATTATTGAGCTCAGATAAAAGGATAATAATGTAAAAATAGATCTATTCATCCACGCATCCATTTATCCATCCATCTATCCATAAATGTCTTTCTTTCTTTCTTTCTTTCTTTCTTTCTTTCTTTCTTTCTTTCTTTCTTTCCACATGTACCGTTCATATGGAAAGAAAAAAGGAAGTAAGCTAGAAGTTTTTCAATGTATTGTTTCTATCTCTCTCTCTCTCTCTCTCTCTCTCTCTCTCTCTCTCATTCTCTCTTCGCACCCTCGTGTTCTCTCCCTCACTCTGTCATTATAGATTTATTTGTGTTTGTCCTTTTAAGACACTCATCATACAAAGCTCCTTTGTGAACATGGGGTCAAAGTTGACCAGGTGCACTGAACCTCATTTTGAAGGAGTGCTCTGAGAGTGTGTGGCGTCTTTAGCTGAGAATTTCTCCTCATTATCTGCAGAGGACGGACAGAAGAGCAGCCATCAAATTAATTATCCGACGCATTCCAGGCTTTAATCAGTGGCCTTGCATCGTGACTCACCGATTCACAGAGACAGATGTGTTTGGAGTTTCATTTACTCTCACTCTCTCTCTCTCACACACACACACGCACACACACACACACACAAACACACACACACATTGGGTCAAGCCTTCACATAAGCACAGTTCAAAGTAAGAAAACAAAATTCTGCCTTTTTTTCTTCTCTTATATTCTGTGTGTGTGTGTGGGGGGGGGGGGGTATGTGTGAGATATACTGTATATAGCTGTGATTATTAGGTTTATGTGTATAGTCTGTATATAATAGTCTAAAGAACAGACATACAGAGAGAAAGAGAGAGAACGTGTGTGAGAGATATTTTTTTTTAGATTTAAAAGAAAAAAAAGGCACACTGATCGTGATAATGCAAAGTCAACCAAGATAAAAAAAAATATATATATATATGAATGCATACACACAATATATCACAGGACAGGACCCCACCATCACACAGAGAGCTGTGAAAAACACAATTTGTTTTGTTGCACCAAATTAACTTTTCTAGGTTACCCGTCAGTTTATAGAACTGTGTTTACAAACCCGGCCTGCGCGTCATGTCCGGCGTTTTGTTCTATTTTGTTTCTTCTACTAATATAGATAGCTAGTTTTGCTTGGCTTAATAGGAAATTCAACGATTGACACACATGCCGGTTTCTCTGCTCGTACCTGTTTCCAAAGATGAAAATTTTCAAAGAAAAGGTACAAAAAAAAATTCTTTCAGTTCTTTCTTTTAATTTAAAGACAGGTTCTAGTCTACAACATTTCATAAAAAGCATGGTCTGCCTTTCAGGACATTCTGGGTTCACTTCAGGATTTAAAACAGAAACAAAAGCAGTAACTGTAATAATACCGTGTTTAATCCTCCACTGATCATCTCCTAGCTTTATCGATAACGGTGGCTTATACAATACTCTCCATTCTGGTTTAACAGTACCACTCACCACTAGTACTGCACACCAAGGTGAGTCAGTTCTACTGTTTAGTTAAATCCCCACTGTGTTCAGTATCTGTGACCGTGTTGTGTAGCGAGGTGGACCTGGCTTCAGCCGACTCGTCCGTGCTTGTTCTCTCCCTCAGCGGTACCGCGACTGGGTCTGCTTTGGCCCGGTTAAACTCGGGTTTTTGTTGTCCTGCTGGTTCTTTGCTAGTGTTCTGTAAGTTAGTGCCGTTGTCTTTACTGAATCGGTCGGGGCAGGTGCGGACTAGGTGACCTTCCTGACCACAGCATAAACACCTCATTTTTCTGGTAGTGGCGAACACTACTGTACATAATCAAAACCGTCTATACGGGAAATTAAATACTATATCGAGCTCAGCATTATCTTTAACAATACACAAATCTCCTAAAAGAAGCGACCTCTTTGAGTCATGGTGACTGGCTTGTGATCGGTACGTCTTTAACGGAGGAAACGGGTCGTCCGTGGCGAGAAAGAGCTTCGAGTAAAATTTCATCACTGATAAACGGTGGGACGTTGGAAAGAGTAACTTTCTTCGATGGCATGGAAAGTGGCAGGACATCAGTGAGCGCTCCCTTTATTACTATTCTACTTGCTACCAATTTGGTAACTTTTTTGACAGTATTGAAAAACACAACAGTCGCGTAGTTCATCCTAGAGGCGGCCATGATACACTCATAGCCTACAGCTTCTCCTAAGGACAAACACACGTCTTCAGCACTAGCCGCAGACGCCTCTTTAACACCATGTGAGAGTGTTTAAACTCCGCACCCCTCGGGCCGCCATGCTTTCCCTGTAAAGGGTTACACACGGCCCTCGGAGACACTAGCAATAAAAGCAACAAGGAAACAGTGAAAAGAAAACTAACTCTTACTAACTAGAGAAAGAACGGAAAGAGAAATTATACAGTAGAGACACAAGGTAAGGAAGAGCTGCAAGAGACACTCTCACACAACCGTACTCTCACTCACACGACGCTCTGACCACTCACTCACTCACACGTGCAGAGAGAGAGAGAGAGAGAGAGAGAGAGAGAGAGAGACTGAAATACCTCACAGATTTCACATATTGACTCTGTCGGAAAATTCCTGATAATTTTCCGTTTCCTTTCTTCTGAATTTAAATAAAAAGTCAAATAAAAAAGAAGTTAGAAGAAAAAGAAATGATAGATCAAGAATGACAAACATAAACAAAATAAGGATATAGAATTAATGGTATTTAAATATTTACACCATTTTATTAGTATGACATGCAGTAATGCAGAAGAACTATCTGTAACATCGACCATAAGAAATTAATAAATAATGGAAATAAAATACATTCTGTCATGTACACATGCAGTCAATGTGTAAATGTGTGTGTGTGTGTGTGTGTGTGTGTGTGTGTGTGTGTGTAGGTTTGTGTGACTGGCACATTTGTGTAGTATGTGTACTATTATTCAATTCATTCACAATAAAGGCAGAGCTCCGATTTTTGAAAGCCAATGTTGACATTTGAAATCACCAAAACAAACACGCCCCTAACCCAAATGGGTCCCACCCCTGTATCGATAGCTCCGCCCACACATACATACGTAACCCAGGCAACTAATGGAAAGAAATGTGTCTTTATCATAGCTGAAGGGAAGAACGATACGATTGCAGATAAACAAACAAGCAAAAATGACACACAAGCATAATCATGTAAAGGACAAAGGCATATATTAGTTCTGTGTAACAAAGCAAAACCAACG
The DNA here is from genome assembly GCF_022655615.1 of Tachysurus fulvidraco. Classification (NCBI taxonomy): domain Eukaryota; kingdom Metazoa; phylum Chordata; class Actinopteri; order Siluriformes; family Bagridae; genus Tachysurus; species Tachysurus fulvidraco. The sequence continues at coordinate 6,832,238 of NC_062522.1, forward strand.
TTACTCACCTATCGAGAAGGAAAAAAGCGCCTCGGCGTCTTAAGTAAAGTTTCCCGAGTCAATAACTCCTGAGCTAAACGCTGTTACTACACAAAACGCGGTTGTAGCTGCCTCTCTACATTACTATGATAGAAAAGAGGTGTTATTTGTGTAGTAACAGCGTTTAGCTCAGGAGTTATTGACTCGGGAAACTCCAACCTGTGAATATGTGGCCAACTTCCTGCTCCTTCAGTTCTCTCCAGCGCTGGAAAGCTGATCCTATATTAACACGTCCTAATTCTTGTCTTATCGTAAGTCTTTCTTCTCTTTCTTTCTTTGTTTTTATCCTCCATGTCAATGCTAAAACCGCTTTCTGCTAATGTCACACATGCGCACTGAACACTGTCTCCTGAACACTGACAAGCCCCGCCCCTTTCTGCTCATTGGCTACACATTTGTTTTGATTTTTGTTTATTATTCGGCCCGACTCAGTTTTCTGAAGCATTTCTGAAAAATCGGAGGCCCTGCCTTTAATAATTATTTCATACCAATAATTATTATATACCAAGACTAACGTGTGTGTGTGTGGGCTGGCGTGTGTGTGTGGGCGTGTGTGTGTGTGTGTGTGTGTGTGTGTGTGTGTGTGTGTGCGTGCGGTTGTGTGTGCGGGGGCGTGTGTGTGTGCGAGTGTGTGTGCGAGTGTGTGTGCGAGTGTGTGTGCGAGTGTGTGTGCGGGTGTGTGTGCGAGTGTGTGTGCGGGTGTGTGTGCGGGTGTGTGTGCGGGTGTGTGTGCGAGTGTGTGTGCGAGTGTGTGTGCGGGTGTGTGTGTTTCATTTACCCAGTTTGTCAGGATAATCTGTCATCATTTATTTAGAAGGTCTTGATAGAGAAAATCATCATCACACACACACACACACACACACACACACACACACACACACACACACACACACACACACACACACATTTATAGTCTGTAGCTGGCTTCATCACTCTTTTTGCTGTTAATCGTATTCACATAGTGTGGAATGATATTCATGATAATGTCAGCGTGCCTTCAGATGTCATTGTGTTTTAGTCTTGTGTATATGTCACATTAATGATCTCCCCAGGAGGCAAATTACACAGCATACTGAGTCTAATTACGTTCTGATTGTCTGAGAACAGTAATGTGTTCTGATTGGCTGAGAGTAGTACCGTGTTCTTATTGGCTGAGAGTTGTACCGTGTTCTGATTAGCTGAGAGACTTACAATGTGTAGATTAGCTGAGTGCAATAAAGTGTTCTGATTGGCTGAGAGACGTACAGTGTTCTGATCGGCTGAGTGCAGTACACTGTTCTGATTGGCTGAGAGACGTACAGTGTTCTGATTGGCTGAGTGCAGTACACTGTTCTGATTGGCTGAGAGACGTACAGTGTTCTGATCGGCTGAGTGCAGTATACTGTTCTGATTGGCTGAGAGATGTACAGTGTTCTGATCGGCTGAGTGCAGTACACTGTTCTGATTGGCTGAGAGACGTACAGTGTTCTGATTGGCTGAGCGCAGTAAAGTGTTCTGATCGGCTGAGTGCAGTACACTGTTCTGATTGGCTGAGTGCAGTACACTGTTCTGATTGGCTGAGAGACGTACAGTGTTCTGATTGGCTGAGCGCAGTACAGTGTTCTGATTGGCTGAAAGTAGTAGTTGTTTTAAAAACTTGTTTCCTGCATCCAGTGTTCCTTAATTCACCTTTTTCTAAATGTCAGTGTTCCCACTGCACCATTTCCTAATAGTTTCTTGGTTTTGTT
>NC_062522.1:6839003-6862264 GCF_022655615.1 Tachysurus fulvidraco
CACACACACACACACACGGTCACAGCAGCGCTCGTGACAGAAACACACCGCCACCTGCTTACATGCTGGTCTGAATATATTAAAGTTATATAAAATAAAATCCATCTATTTTAATTTGGGCCACTCTTTGATAAACATGCAAGTGTGGGTGGAGAAGATGGAGAAGAAAAGGAAAGCATGTGTGACTGCCAGCATCAACACAACAGTCACACACACACACACACACACACACACACACACACACACACACACACACACACATACACACACTACAATTTTTCTACTGTATTAATGCTACAGGCTTATGAGAAAGTCTTTCTTTCTTTCTTTCTTTCTTTCTTTCTTTCTTTCTTTCTTTCTTTCTTTCTTTCTTTCTTTTGACTGTTAGTTTTACATCACATCCAACTCTATCTATCTATCTATCTATCTATCTATCTATCTATCTATCTATGCTAGCGAGCTAGCGAGCGAGCGAGCGTATCGAGTCTATCGAGCCAGGCATGGACGACCCTCTGGCTTCTGGGCTTCGGGCGGCTCGGGCGGTCTTTGCTTTCTTCTTTCTGTCTGTTCAACTGTACATGAACAAGAGTTTTACATCACATCCAACTCTATGCTAGCGATTTATCGAGCGAGATCGAGCGAGCGAGCGAGCGAGCGAGCGAGCGAGCTAGCGAGCGAGCAGCAGGCAGCCAGCCAGCCATCCACCATACAGCCAGCCAGCAGGACTGACCTTCGGGATTCTTCTTCTGGTTTCTTTCTTCTTTCTTTCGTTTCTTTCTTCGTGTCTTTCTTATCTCGTCTCTCTCTCTCTCTCTCTCTCTCTCTCTCTCTCTCTCTCTCTCTCTCTCTCTCTCTCTCTCTCTCTCTCTAAAGCATCACTGCTGTAACTGCACACAGAACTGTCACATTTCACACCTATTAGTCCACCCCTTTTGCCAAGATTTGTTTAGTTTCACACTTCCACATAATTAAGTGGACCAAAGCCAAAAAAAAGAAGAAGAAATTAAACAAATAAATAAATAAATAAATAAATAAATAAACAAACATTCAAGGGCTGAATATACATGTACTGTACAACTCTTTCATTTCGTTTATTCTTCAAAACAATAGTGAGAGAAAAATCAGAAAAATCTCGATCGGCTGGAGACAGATGCACGCGTGAGCTGATTCGTTTCCAGTGACAGACACGTGAACGACGATTAGGGTTACGTGTCGAAACACACACTAGACAAGCATTATATACACAAGCATATAGCGTGAGACAAAGTGTCTGTATAAATATCGCTTGTGTCATGAGCAGGTGAGAAGCAGTGGCTGATGGGATGTCGTATTCGGCACATCCGATTACAAACTATGTGCACTTGTATTGTAAGTCAAAAAATTACCCAACAATGGAGAACATAAAACTGGCACTAAATCATAAAACTGGCACTAAATCATAAAACTGGCACTAAATCAATGTTTGTTGCTTCAAAAGATCAAGATCGCATGTGATTACAGCTCAGTTTGTTCCAGGAACCTTCTAAATACACTAATTAATTAATTAATTCATTCATTAATAAAGCAAAACACAGGGTGTTTAAGTCTTGGGGTTTCTGCTTGGAGGATTAGGGTTTAAGCCCCTGTACTGCCAAGCTTCCACTGTTGGGCCCTTGAGCAAGGCCCTTAACCTTGTCTGCTCCAGAGGTGCTGTATAATGTCTGACCCTGTGCTCTGATCCCAACCTCCAAAGTTGGGACTGTGCTGTGACAAAATATACGTGACAAAACTAAAGGCTTCTGTTGTACTCACTTCCTGCAGTTGAGTCGAATCAGAGTCAAATCACTAGTCGAATCTCTCTGGAATCGACTCAATCGCATGAGACCGGCTTGTTCTGGTTGTTTTCCCACCAGTGAGTGTAGCTGCATCCCATATCGCATATGACTTATTAACTCTTCTGTGCCATTGTGTAGTACACATTTTGTGAGCAGCGTGCACTTCATGAACCCGGACCATGCACTTATTATTCATGTGTGGAATGTCGGACACTTCGTGCACTCGGAGCTCTGCTTACGTAGCGGACGAGAGGCCGGGCTACCGGGTGCTGACTCTGGATGACAAAGCGTTTTCGGGGATGGCCGACGACACTCTTGTGGTCAAGACATCTTACAGGATTAAATTAGACCGCTAACCTTGTGTGATTTCAGTTTGTATTTGTTTACATTTACATTTATGCCATTTGGAAGATTTGGAAAAATTCCATTTCCATTTCAGATCATATTACTCTTAAAAATCACACTAGAGACTAGAGTCCATTATGCATTGTGTGTGTGTGTGTGTGTGTGTGTGTGTGTGTGTGTGTGTGTGTGTGTGTGTGTGTGTGTGTGTGTGTGTGTAGTGCATCATTTGGTTTCCAGCATGTGATTGCTGTGTTCTAATCTGCCTATATACATACTAGGGTTTTATGCTGCACATTTAACCACCCTTAAATGTGCAGCATAAAACTCATCCCTGGGGAAGTCATGGCATAATGGTTAGAGAGTCTGACTCCTAAACCTAAGGTTGTGGGTTCGAGTCTCGGGCCGGCAATACCACGACTGAGGTGGCTTGAGAAAGGCACCGAACCCCCCCAACCGGGCGCTGCAGCATAAATGGCTGCGCACTGCTCTAGGTGTGTGTGTGTGTGTGTGTGTGTGTGTGTGTGCGCACTCTGAATGGGTTAAACGCAGAGAACAAATTCTGAGTATGGGTCACCGTACTTAGTCGTATGTCACGTCACGTCACTTTCACTTAAGCACCCTTAAAGAGTTCTATAAACTAGACGTGTGACTCTGTTGTTTGTATTATTATTTCTAGGGGACTCTAACACGTGCTCGGACTGAACTGAACCCTGATTATCTGGACCTGCGCTCTAGAACTGACCTGAACCCTGAATACTGGACCCCGTGTACACCATTGGTGAGTAAGCAAAGCAACCGAGTCTAAAATCTGTGCAGCCCAAACACACAAATACTCACAGCATGTGGAGAGAATTCTACGTCACGTGCTAGCAGAATTAAACCCACAGAGATGGAGTTTGGAATTCTGTCATAATGATGAAGTTTTCCTGTATAAGATTAGGCTTGAGTTTAGACGACGGTTAAAAAACGGTCGAGTGAAATGAAGATGGTCTCGCTGTGGACTTTCCCTTGGTTTTTTTTTTTTCATCCTATATTTCTTGTTAATATTGTTAAAAAATAAAATAAGCTAAAGTTTAATTAGTCACAAGCTGCTCCGTGCACATGTATCGACACACATCGCGCCCACTTGCCGCTCGCTCGACGCTCTCTCGCCATCACCATGGGCTCAGCTGTGTCGATCGGGTTTGCTTGGGAACTTTTTACAGCCCATTTCTGTGAAAAAAAAAAAGACACCGGGAGACGGCAAGCTGAAATTGAAGCGTTTGGCGCTCAGGAGACATGAGTGACATTTTGAGCTCTTAATGAGTCCAGTGCAGTGCTGAATACACTCATGATTTGACTCTTCTTCAAGTTTTGTCAAATGTCACTTGTGTGTGTTGAGAGCACGGCTGCTATTCGTATTATTACTACTTCTTCTACTTCTTCTTTTACTTCTTAGCTACATTTCAGTGTTGCCTTTAGCCTGGTGTACTTGTTCCTTTCAAACTTTATTTTGTGGATTATTTATTTATTCATTCATTCATCTATTTATTTCTTTATTCCTAATTTGTAATCTGGTCTTAGCGATGCTGCTTCACAGCTTCAGAGTTGAATCCTGAGCTCAGGTTTCTGTCTGTGTGGAATGTTCTCCTTGTGTCTGTGTGGGTTTCCTGTAGGTTCTTCTTTTTCATTCAACCACCAAAAAACATGGTAGGAGGTGGATTGGCTATGTTTGATTGCCAGTGTGTGGGTGCATGGACCCTTGACATCTTATCCAAGGTGTATTCCTGGCTCGTAGTGTTCTGAATAAGGTCTGAATCTGCTGCATCCCTGATCGGAATAAAGGCTGACTGCAGACGAACGAATAAATGAACGACTGAATGAGTGAACGAAAAAAAATTTAAATAAATAAATTGCTTTTCCACTAACAAACGTTTCCTTTAAAGTAACGATGATGTCATAATAAGTGTTGCAGCAGCTGACCAATCAGCATCTTTGTATTATCTATCTATCTATCTATCTATCTATCTATCTATCTATCTATCTATCTATCTATCTATCTATCATCCCAACTCAAGTCATTTGTACAGTATCCTCACAGCACTTCCAGCTTTTTATTTATTTCTTTGTTTATTTGTTTATTTATTTATTTATTTATTTATAGTTTTATTCTTTCCAGCCCACACTTTCCACCAGGAAGTGCACATCTAATTAAGAAAACTAAAAATGGTGTAATTGAGATTTTAACACCCGTAATGACTCTCTAATGTAATTTGGCAGACACGGCTCGGTCCTAGCAGGACACGCTGTGCCAGAACAATCACATCAGTCAGCAGTTTTAGCACCGCAGGTGTCTGGAGGAGTTGTTGTTTTTTTTTTTTTTTTTTGGAAAGGCAGCACTCTACAAATTACTAATAAACAAAGTGTTTTGTTTTTTAAGCCAAAAAAAAGTATATATATATATATGGAAAAAAAAATCTCCCTGAAACACTGCAAATCTCATTTAATTCACAAGCACAAGGTTCTTTTAAAATGTCAAACTTAATAGCTGATCATAGGTTAATTCAACTTGTGTTCATGCAGTATTGTGTGTGTGTGTGTGTGTGTGTGTGTGTGTGTGTGTGTGTGTGTGTGTGTGTGTGTGTGTGTGTGTGTGTGTGTGTGTGTGTGTGTGTGTGTGTGTGTGTAATAATAATAATTCACACACACGCACACACACACAGACTCAGTAAAAGAGAACAAAGCTGTCAATGCCATCTGTTTTTTGTTACTTAATAACACCCTGAATGTTGTCAGATCAGATTATTCTGTCAGATTAATGAGTAAAACATCATTTTTCTTGTCTGTTGCTATCATTAATTTGAAATAAATCTATACATTTGTGAGCCTTCTGTAACAGAAAAATAGTCAAAGACTTGCTGATATGATGTTGCCTGATGTGGAGCATATTTACTATTATATTACCATTACAACATTATTTTCCTTATATCTCATATCTTATATCATATCTCATATCTTATATCTCATATCTCATATCTTATATCATATCTCATATCATATATCTCATATCTTATATATATATATATCACATCTTATATCTTCCATCTTATATCTCATATCATATATCTCATATCGTATATCTCATATCATATATCTCATATCTCATAAATCTCATATCTTATATATCAAATCTTCCATCTTATATCTCATATCATATATCTCATATCTTATATCTCATATGTTATAGCTCATATCTTATATCTTATATATCAAATCTTCCGTCTTATATCTCATATCATATATCTCATATCTCATATCTCATATCTTATATCTCATATCTTATATCTTATAGATTCCGTTTTATATCTCATATCTTATATCTTATAGATTACATGAAAGCACGATTACAACAATGGCATTGTTGTTAGTTAGTTCCTGTTATCACTTGTGTTATTGTGACTCTATACATGAGATTTTTCAGCAGCTTCTCTTTTTCTGTCTTTATTAAAGTTATTATTAAATTATTTATTATTATTTATTAAAAACAACAACAACAAAAAACCTTATTGCTTGCCTTGTTATTAAGAAACCACAATTTCCTCAGACCTGAAAACACCAAACGAACAACTAAATAAATAAATATTTGTGAGATATCTCAAGACTCACAAACTGGTTGAACGTTTGTAGGATTTGTGTAGACTGATCACCGTAAGCAGCAGAAGACCTGATTAGATTTTGGAACGGATTTATTTAATTGGGGTCAAAGTCACAGCAAGGTCAAACATCTGAGATAGTTAGTAAGTATTTTTCAGACACAAATTAACAACATGAAGGATTGAGTTTGAATTCGAAAAGGATAAAAAAATAAAAAAAAATACTGAACTGAACAGAAAACAAAAGATTAAAGATTATAACACCTCCATCTTTTCTACACGTCACGTGATGGATATATTGCCACGCCGTCATTTTTTTCTGGCAGTATTTTCTAAAGGCAGCACATCTGTCTAACATCGGGAAAGAGTGGAAATTAAAGCACCTGGCTAATTTATCTGAATTAATTTAGAATAGAAATAATATCAGTGGGGGTGCACGGTGGCTTAGCGGTTAGCACGTTCGCCTCACACCTCCAGGGTTGGAGTTCGATTCCCGCCTCCACCTTGTGTGTGTGGAGTTTGCATGTTCTCCCCGTGCCTCGGGGGTTTCCTCCGGGTACTCCGGTTTCCTCCCCCGGTCCAAAGACATGCATGGTAGGTTGATTGGCATCTCTGGAAAATTGTCCGTAGTGTGTGAGTGTGTGAGTGAATGAGAGTGTGTGTGTGCCCTGTGATGGGTTGGCACTCCGTCCAGGGTGTATCCTGCCTTGATGCCCGATGACGCCTGAGATAGGCACAGGCTCCCCGTGACCAGAGAAGTTCGGATAAGCGGTAGAAAATGAATGAATGAATGAATGAAATGAATGAATAATATTATTTTATGTTAATCGCCATTTAGTGTATGTTTTTTTTTTTATTCATTGGAAGTCTTCAAGCAAAAGTTTTAGAATGTATAAAAAAAAAATATCATCTTTAGAATCATTCCACTTGGTCTTTATATCCTCAAACCAAATCTAAAGCAGGTCATTTGGGCGGGAACGGAAGAACCGGGTCGAGAGAGCACGGCACTGTGCTACACACAGGAACACGACCCACATCCGTTAATACGGTGTATCGTTCTTTTTAGCGTCCTCCGGAGAATCAAGACTAATATTTGTCATCGCCGTCCGTTTTAATAAGCGTCGAGTCTTTCTCTCCCGTCTCCTCTGTTGCTGTGGGATCTGCAGGATTTGATTGAAAAGGTGTGAGATTTGCTTTCATACCCCCTCAGGATCAGAGAGAAGATCTGGTGATAGACAAACGCGATACACACTTCAGAGTGAAAAGGTTTCACACCTCCAGCAGTTAGGGGAGAGGAGCAAAATTTAACGTTAATAAATCTGACTGAAACTTTATGCACCGGCTATATTTTATATCGAGAAATCATCTTTATTATAAAGAAATTTATTCGAGTTTTTCTTTTTTTTTTTCTCTCTGTACGGTTTTTGATGGACTCTTTGGGAAAAGCTTTAAAACTCTTTCAGCAGAGACAAAAAATGGAATTTTCGCCTGTTTGCTCATGCTGTTCGGCATCGAATTTCTTCGTCATGTCACACTCCACAGTGGTGGTTAATGGCTCGTATGAAAGCAGACACTCAGGGCTTTAAGAATTTGTAGTTTAAGTATTTCTGGTTTTTCACTAGCCTGCTAAAAGAAATATATTCATAGAAAAATTCCTAGACAAAACCCGAAAACATTTCTTTTCACACAGATGTTCTTCTTCAAAGTAAAAAGTGATTTGTTGTAGAATGGATATTATTTAAATTTGTCAATATTTCCTGTTCAGTGTCACCCAAATGAGGATGACTTTCACTTCTGAGTCTGGTTCCTCTCACGGTTTCTTCCTCACATCATCTCAGGGAGATTTTCCTCACCACCGTCACCTCAGGCTTGTTCATTAGCGATAAATGTTAGAGATAAATAATAGCTTAATTTTTTAATGTTTTTTTTTTGTTCCTGTTTTTATGTCAATTGTTAAAAGAGCTATAGAAATGAATTGAACCGGATTGAATCGACTATCAAACCCGTCTGTGCTCCATGAGACGCCCCAAGTTCTTGTTCGTTAGCAGCTATAATCCGAAGGTGTTTATCTTCAACTGATAAATACTGTGTAAGGGTAAAAACTGAGGGAAAATCGCACTTTGCACTGAGGTCCAGGCTCGTTTTATATCAGACTTGCATCCGGAAAATAATTCATTTGTTCATACCGATTGAAAATATTCATTCATTCATTCTCTACCGCTTATCCGAACTTCTCGGGTCACGGGGAGCCTGTGCCAATCTCAGGCGTCATCGGGCATCGAGGCAGGATACACCCTGGACGGAGTGCCAACCCATCACAGGGCACACACACACTCTCATTCACTCACACACTACGGACAATTTTCCAGAGATGCCAATCAACCTACCATGCATGTCTTTGGACCGGGGGAGGAAACCGGAGTACCCGGAGGAAACCCCCGAGGCACGGGGAGAACATGCAAACTCCACACACACAAGGCGGAGGCGGGACTCGAACCCCCAACCCTGGAGGTATGAGGCGAACGTGCTAACCACTAAGCCACCGTGCTCCCCGATTGAAAATATCCGATAAGTCAATTTCCATTCCTCTGGTGTACTGGTAAAAAGAGTTCACTGATTTAGCTCGTATGCTATAATTTGTTTAAAACCGCTGTTTATTTACGCTCAAACACAATACATTTCTTCACCGCTTAATGTCCAAAAAAAAAAGCATCATTTTTAATACATAAATATGTAAAATGGGTCATTTGGACCTTGGCAGCTCAGAAGAGTTAATCTCAGCTGCTGTTACAGAGCACAGTGATTAGCATGGCCTGATTAGAGAGAGCGAAGTTCCTCGTTCCTATTAGCAGCTTTACACAGCAGCAGCTGCTTAAACTCCCACTGAGAGTCCAGACCTTATTTCCACAAATAAGATATTAAACACCTGCATGAGTCACAGTTCTAGCTTAAAACAATCTACTTTAGCAAAGTTTCTCGATTGTCTGTGTGCTTGAAATAAAGAAATAATAATAATTATTACAACTGGCTCTGTAATCATGTACTTATAATCCTGTACATGCTATTAAAGCGAAATAATCAACAGGCAAATCACATAAGAGTTGATTATCGCTTATTATCCTACCGTTATAACAGACGCCAGACAGAGTTAGCTGTCTCTTTACGTTCGACTTGAGTGATGGGATCACGATTGGACAGCTGAGATGAGTAGATACTCACACCTGGTGTTATAAACGTGTCTCCGGTGACCGCTTGCGATTGGATTTCATACATCATTTCTGCCTGTCACGCACATTTATCGCATCAGGCTTCTGCTGCAGTTATTTTCAAGCAGAAATGTCCTGTGAATCTGATCTCATGTACATTACACGTGGTGCGGTCTGCTGACGAAGGATGTAAAGGGACGTGAGATTAGATGACGGACGTTGCTATGAAAAGCATTTTTCCATCATGTATAACACACCTTTATTCAGATTGACTTACATTTGTTAATCACATTTTGGACAATTGAGGGTTAAGGGCCTTGCTCAGGGACCCTGCAGCAGTGGCAAGGAAAAACTCCTTTAAATTGGTAAAGGAAGAAACCTTGAGAGGAAGCCTTGAAAGGTGATCCTGATCACTTTTTCACTCAGGACATACCTGCTCACCTGATCACTCAGGACATACCTGATCACGCCTGATCACGCAGGAAATATCTTATCACCTGATCACTCAGGACATACCTGATCACCTGATCACCTGATCACTCAGGACATACCTGATCACGCCTGATCACGCAGGAAATATCTTATCACCTGATCACTCAGGACATACCTGATCACCTGATCACCCAGGACATATCTGATCACCTTTTCACTCAGGACATAACTGATCACGTGATCACTCAGGACATATCTGATCACGTGATCACTCAGGACTCAGGACATACTGTATCTGATCACCTGATCACTCAGGACACATCTGACCACCTGATTACTCAGGAAATACCTGATCACCTGATCACTCAGGACACACCTGATCACCTGATCACTCAGGACATACCTGATCACCTGATCACGCAGGAAATATCTTATCACCTGATCACTCAGGACATACCTGCTCACTTGATCACTCAGGACATACCTGATCATGTGATCACTCAGGACATACCTGATCACCTGATCACTCAGGACATACTGTACCTGATCACCTTTTCACTCAGGACATATCTGATCACCTGATCACGCAGGAAATATCTTATCAGCTGATCACTCAGGACATATCTGACCCCTCAAGGCATATCATACACTGCCTGGCAATAATACCCATAATCCCCTTTATGACAGGGGTATCTCTTTAAACATAGAAAAATAGACAAGAAGTATCTTTAAATAGGTTTTTGTCTTAGCTGAGACACAAGCATTTGATTCCATATATACATACTGTACGTGCGTGTGTGTGTGTGTGTGTGTGTGTGTGTGTGTGTGTGTGTGTGTGTGTGTGTGTGTGTGTGTGTGTGTGTGTGTGTGTGTGTGTGTGTGTTTGTGTGTGTGTAATTGTGGTTTATAATCTAATAATCCAAAATTAGATGATAATGATGTTCATTTCTAATAAAAATGCTGACCAATGAGAAGAAGGCAAGCAGTAAGCAGTATAAATAATATAGTGCATTGTGAGGTTAGACAATTATCTTGCTATGAAAATTTAATACTGGTACAACCCTTGTGGACAGAAGATCATCATGTCCTGGAGGAAGTGTTTTTTCTCTCTCTCTCTCTCTCTCTCTCTCTCTCTCTCTCTCTCTCTCTCTCTCTCTCTCTCTCTCTCTCTCTCTCTCTCTCTCTCTCTCTCTCTCTATTTACCAGAGTTTTCATTGTGATGCTATTGTGGTAGAGCGATAGTGTATGAATTATGCATTGCTGTGAAAGATGGATTGGAGGAAATGGATCCGTTTTCTAAGTAAAGGCTAGAGCTTCTCCTGGGACGGTACTCTGTAAGGATACATTACAGCTTGGCCAAAGATTGAGAGATGGTGAATGGCTATAAAAAAAAAAAATGCAGTTTGCGGGATGAGCATTAGCATAAATACAGGAATTACAGTGATAAACTGGACGACGATTCGATATTAATATCTGTGTTTACGAGTGGAACAGATCGCGCTTGTGTATCCGAGACTTATTCGCTGATGCTGTTGTTTTTAACCGAAAGTCTGAGTCGGCTACCAAGAACTGTTTAAGCGTTATTGTTAACTGTAATCTTTTATTAAGATCTATTTTTAGGGAAGAAGGGATAGAGAAATTCAAACAGGAGACCAAAGTAGGAAGTACTTGAAGGAAGAAAAACTAGCAAACAGGTTTGTGACTAGATTCCAAAAAAAATGCTTCATCGATCCAGTTATTTTCTGTACCACCTACCCGACACCATGTCATAGGGAAGCTCACGTCTACCCCAGGGTACAAGGGAGCGGACACACTGGATAAGCAAACATGCTTACTATTAAGACACCACACCCATTCTTAAAGAAGTAATTCTTCAGTATTTGGACCCAGTTTTCCAGGGATAAGCTCCAGACGTCTTGTGTCCCTGACCTGGATAAAGCAAATATTCCCTATTTTAGTGGGAAGATTTCATAAGTGATGTGAACTATACTTTAGGATCTTATTATATCATTGATGAACTACTGCATCTGCTTTACCTTGTCCCTTTGCTCAGTGAATCTTACATCGTTATACTAAATCATGGCAAAGTTTGTATCAAGAGGTCAAGGCCTGTAGAAAGGTATCTAGTTGAAGATGGATTTACAATTTAGTTATTGTGGTGAAAATATGCCATAAGTTCCCTGGTTAGACGTATAGACGTATAGACGTATGCTTTTAAAATTGAATCATCAAATGTATTAATTTTGCCAAATAAGAATTGGATGTGAGGTAGAATCCAATCTAGGCATAAAATTGAGAGTGAACGGTTCTGCTGAGGGACCTACAGGGGGTCTTTAGCAACCTTGGGACTTGGCAAGCACATAGCCTTAACTTTGGAGCTACCACTGCTAACAAGCAAATCAAAACCGGAGAGAAAATGGCCGTTATCCCTCAATGCTCTCTTGCCCTTAATCTCCATCCTTTCCTCCATGGCTCAAATTAGTGCCACTCTCTCTCTCTCTCTCTCTCTCTCTCTCTCTCTCTCTCTCTCTCTCTCTCTGTCTGACTCTCCCTGTTCCATCTTTTAACGAGGTGGCTGGTCCCTTGAGATAACTGGACACGCCTTGAGGCATCAGCAGGTGAAGGACACTCCATTATCTGTCCTAGATGGATGAGTTGAGACACTGCCCTGAAAGCAGGACGGCTGCCAGATCCTCTTCTCTTTAAAGTGCTTTTGTCTCTGCTGAGTGCCACAATTAGCGTAAGAGGATAAATCCACCCAATCTCTCTCCAAGTCTATAGACCCAAAAAAACGAAAGCTGACAATTTGAGCTAATGTTTTATTAATGAATTGTAAAGCTACTGTTATTTCTATTTCCTAACACCATACTGATGGTGCCATTTGCAGCCTGATATCTGATCTCAGCTCCGATTGTTTGCGCTTCTGCATTCTACATCAGCTGTTGAATATTCAGAGAGGAGAAATATGATGGAGTTTAAAAAAAAAAAAAAAATGCATTATCTTTTTTGTTCATCACTTTGTTTCTATCTCCTTTGACCACCTTGTCTTTACCAACATAGTCATGGATGCAACTGGCCAAAATACATACTATATACTGTATACTGTATATCAATTATTATTTATGTCACAGTAAACTGATTCTAATATGATTTACTTTGTGACGAGCGTCTGGTCATTATATCGAATGTCTTTGAGAGTTTATCAGAGCTATTTGTTTATACAGATATCTTTAAAATCCTTTTTAAGATGCTAAAGACGTTCTTTATATCAACAGATACTGATAACAACCTGTTCTTTTTCATACATATCTTAATAATATTAGTTTTTTTTTATTAGTAATTTTATCTCTCGAGCTTTTCCGTCATAACATATGGCGCTTAATATTCAACCCTGCTAGGCTGGACTAAAATTAGCAGGACCATCGTCTCACAGAGACTGTTAAACTGTGTGAAATCTGTCACTTTTGTATATGCAGATATGCAGCGCTGTCTCTCAAACACACACACACACACACACACACACACACACACACACACACACACACACACACACACACACACACACATAGTTTTATGCCTTTTGGGTGGCTGTTAAATTTTGAAAAATTCAGAAAGTGCATATTTGCAGATGTCATTTTCTATTTGTGATTCATGGGTTATTTGTTGTTGTTGTTGTTGTTGTTGTGTGTGTGTGTGTGTGTGTGTGTGTGTGTGTGTGTGTATAGAAACAAAGGCCTTTTCCCCTCTGGACATATTCAGTATTTGTTTTCTGTAAATTATGCACCGCTTGTCATTTACAATCAATCTGACACGGTCTCAGAGATTTGAAAGATTCCTGCACAGAAGTTTATTAAAGCAGTTGACAAACAAAGTATTTAGACATCACAAGTCTCAAGATATCACAAAATTTTAATAGCAGCTGTTGGTAGTTCAAAGGTCAAATAATAAGTAACCTGGCTCACAACCTACCCCGGGATATGAGATTAGATGATCGAGTAATGAGATATAACTGTACTGATTTGTAAATATTACCTTGGAGCTAGAAATCTGAGTGGACATGAAGGGTACTGCGGTACCCAAAGAGAGACAGAGCTCTCATCTGTAACATCAAAGCATCAAGACTTGCCCCTGGATCTGGGATTTTTATTACACTGATGCTGCATGTGGATGTCATCAATGGTGCTCATGAATGTTCTCTGACAAGACAGACAGACAGACAGACAGACAGACAGACAGACAGTATGTTAGGCCTAATTCTTTGAGTCCAGCAGGGCCTGAACTACATAGGCTGGGCTTTTCTCCAATTCCAATGGAAGGGATGAGGTAGTTGCCAAGTGTCGGGGTTTTCTTGTCAATTACTGTACCATCCAGCCAGGCTGTCTTTGTCTATGTGGTCAGGGACAGACTATTACCCTGTTTTAGACTCTGATGCATGCATCCTCCATTTTTTTTGTTTATTTTTTTTTTGTTTTAATGATTAGGCAAAATACCAGCAACAACTCAGGGCTGGGGGGGCACGGTGGCTTAGTGGTTAGCACGTTCGGCTCACACCTCCAGGGTTGGGGGATCGATTCCCGCCTCCACCTCGTGTGTGTGGAGTTTGCATGTTCTCCCTGTGCCTCGGGGGTTTCCTCCGGGTACTCCGGTTTCCTCCCCCGGTCCAAAGACATGCATGGTAGGTTGATTGGCATCTCTGGAAAATTGTCCATAGTGTGTGAGTGAATGAGAGTGTGTGTGTCATGTCCAATGCCCAAAGACGCCTGAGATAGGCACAGACTCCCCGGGAGTTCGGATAAGCGATAGAAAATGAATGAATGAACTCAGGGCTGTTTAAAAAAACTAACAAGCTGGGTAACACTTCTCAACTTACATAAAGAGTGGCGAGACTTCACAGAGATACTAAGTGAGACATATACTGTAGTATGTACAGCACCATCATATCTTTCTCTGGCGGAAGTTTGTAATGAAATCTTCAGTGATTCTTTTTTGTATCAGTTTTATATATACACACCTTTGCGCAGTCCTTTCCCTGGAATTTTTTCAATGTTACACGAGGGAAAGGAGAATATCTCAACATCACTCTAGACTCCAGCAGCACAAGTTAACCAGAAAGCGTGTTCTTAAATCTTCTAAGCTATTCTTAGGCTACCACAGACAGAGCACACACATTTTTGAGTGTGATAAAAATACAATCGAAATTGGTAAAAATGTTAAGCTGTATATTTAGTATATATACAGTAGGAGTCAGGATAAAAATCAGTACCCGGTGATCTGGCATGTAATATACAATGTATAAGTAAATGGTTATCATACTGTACAATGAGTTAGTAGTTTGTTGGGAAAAACCAATAAATGTTTCTATTGTCCCTTTTCTTTTAAATCCTTTGGGCAAATGGGTTAATACTGTACAAGTCAGACTGTACATCGATACAGCATTCAGGCTTGTGGTGGGATGCTAATGATCTCCAAATCGATACCCGTGATCTTAAATCAATAAGAAAGTTAATTATGAGGTATCGCTTTGTCTTTTTGTTGTGTTTTGGATGTAAACGCTTTCCCTTTTTGGACAGATCTTTGGAAAACATTGATGAAGGCTTAAAGAGCTTATAGAGTAAGAACGCACCTGCCGATACGTCTTAACCACTCGGATCTCAGCTGCCTTATAAGCTCCACATAAAGAAGTGGTTTACGGGAAGCACTCTGTTAAAATAACAGTCTGTTACTTGCGTTTCTCTCAGTCTAAAACACTCTGTCTCCCCGTGGTCCAGTTCTGACTTAACACACCTCCGTCTACTTCCCCTTGGCCATCTTAAGGGTCACTCCATTATTCTATCAGCTTGAGTTAAGTTTATTAGACTAGGGTAGGAATTGAGTCGACATCCTTGTTCTTCAGAAGTACTACTTGCCCAGAAGGTATTGCTGCAATCTGACACCAATTCGTTTTCAAAATGGCGGATGAAGCCGTTTAAACGGGATCGATAAAATACTTCCCATTACGAAGGTGTAACATTTGATTGCTCGTGTTCAAACTGGGTTTACTACTTTGTCTCTATCGGTATATGATCCGTTGGAGCTGTGTTATTTTACTCTGCTAGTGATTTAGCGAGTCTGTGCGACTCTACAGTTGAAAAGGAACTCTGTGGAGGAAATTCGGTGAGACTTCTTCATGAAGATATGTGTGTTATATATCTTGCCAGAATATAGGACCTTTTTGTATCGCACTATTAAGAAATAAAATAACTTGATTATGACGAAGGGGGAGCACGGTGGCTTAGTGGTTAGCACGTTCGCCTCACACCTCCAGGGTTGGGGGTTCGATTCCCACCTCCGCTTTGTGTGTGTGGAGTTTGCATGTTCTCCCCGTGCCTCGGGGGTTTCCTCCGGTTACTCCGGTTTCCTCCCCCGGTCCAAAGACATGCATGGTAGGTTGATTGGAATGAGAGTGTGTGTGTGCCCTGCGATGGGTTGGCACTCCGTCCAGGGTGTATCCTGCCTTGATGCCCAATGACGCCTGAGACCCGAGTAGTTCGGATAAGCGGTAGAAAATGAATGAATGAATGAATGAATGAATGAATGAATATGACAAGCACAAAGTGACACATTAACTCCTTCTGCTTCTTCAGTAATAGCTTTAACATGGTCAGGGTTGTGGTTTAGCTCGTATTCTGAGCATAACATCGGAATAAACCCCAAATACTGTACGATGCCAGTCCTCCATACGCATGCCCTCACACTTAGGGGCAAATTAGCATCATGAAGAGATTTGGGCTAACAAATGTTAACATATCCAGTTTTTTCTAACATAAGAACATCCTGATATATTATTTTTCAGCAAAACACAGCACGAGAAATAATCCATCGTTGAATACACAAGAACAGGAGCAGGCAGCGTATACCAGGATAGCACTACTCACAGCTTATGTAAGGAGACGCAAGACTTTGAGAAAGAAATGTAAAAAAGTATTATAGAGATATGTACAGTATAACTTATGATACTTACGAAACGGTAATCTTTCATTCTGCTAATTTAGTCATCCATACATCTGTTCATTAATTAATTCATAAAAGCGAATACCCCCAATGCCCTAATTGTAGACCTTTCATCACTATTTTCACATGGGAAAAGAAACTGTCGCTTCTTCTTTTCCTCTCTACCTCATTCTCGAGCCAAGGTCACAGTCTGCTTTACCTTGGTTTTCTATGTAAGTAGGGTAAAGTGTGAAAAATATATATATACTCAACTTACAGAATGTTATATTTGTTAATTGTTTTTATTATTTATTTATTTTTTATTGCACTCCTGTGTCTGGTTTCAATTTAATGAGGTCTGATATGGAGTGTATTAGAAAAGGATTTGAGTGCTGGACTCCTGCATTGTGCTAAGAGGGATTTAAGAGGGTAGAAAAAAACCCATAGTGTGTTTGTTTTAAAGCACCTCAGCACTGTGCTTTAATCCTGTATTCCCCATATGGGGATAGAACTGTGACAGCAAAAACAGGAGCTCTTTATTAATATGAACAGATGCCTCGCACTCGGGAGCTTTAGTGAAATGTTACTGAGGCTCTTCGAGAGCGGAGATTTTCCTCCCAGCAATGGGAGAACAGATTAAGGAGCTTTTATATGTTAGCTGCTAGACACGAATGAAGGAAAAAAAAAAAAAAAAAAAAAAAAAAAAGAAGGGAAAATGGTGTAGCAGGGTTTTTATTACGTTCAAGGTCATTAGACGTTATAAGGCAAATGTGGTTTTAGATGAGATCAAACATAAGAGGACATTCAGTATTGGTATTTATTTATTTATTTATTTATTTATCTATTTATTTATTTGTTTGTTTGTTTGTTTGTTTGTTTGTTTAATTGTTTGTTTATTTCAGCACATTTTAACTGTTCATAATTTCACAATCTCATCTCACAAGTGCTACCAATCTGTGATGACAAAAAAAAAAATACAAATAAATAAATAATAAAATAAATAAAAAAAACACCTATAAACCCAAACTCTAGCTCTATTGTATTAAACAAGAAACCAAACTCATAACCAACATTATTTACTCCATTTTACTTGGACAGAAACCATGAACCTTAATAGTAAATCTTAACTTTTGGTTATTTGTAATTCTTTAGTGTGTTAGTTAGTTAATTAGTTAGTTAGTTAGTTAGTTAGTTAGTTAGTTAGTTAGTTAGTTAGTTAGTTAGTTAGTTAGTTAGTTGTTTTTTTTGTTGAATAAGTTTAGCTGCATTTACTAATGTTTTTTAATCCATGACATACTTCTATCTATCTATCTATCTATCTATCTATCTATCTATCTATCTATCTATCTATCTATCTATCTATCTATCTATCTATCTATCTATCTATCTATCTATCTATCTATCTATCTATCTATCTATCTATCTATCTATCTATCAATATAGCTGTTGCAGTACACAGTGACATGAGACAACGTTTCTCCAGGACCAGGGTGCTACATAGAACAAAGACAGGGCTAATGAGTTAGTAAGTAGTCCTAGATACATAAAGTGCATTTGTGTGACTTGGTATAAACAGTGCAGGACAAGACAAACAAGACAGTGCAGGACAAGACAAACAAGACAGTCCAGGACAAAAGACAGTGCAAACAAAAAATACAAGACAATACACAAAAGACAATAAACAAAAGCAGCACAGACCAGTGTAAATACTGTACTATCTATCTATCTATCTATCTATCTATCTATCTATCTATCTATCTATCTATCTATCTATCTATCTATCTATCTATCTATCTAACAAAACACACACAAACAACACAGTTTCTATCTTCACAGTAAATGGTGATATCAAAGCCATTACTGCTCTGTGAGATGCCCCAGGTGCTTGTACATAAGCAGCTAAAATCTAACTGATATTCTGTCTAAGGTTATGCAAAGAGAGGCAAAAACAAACTGACACTGAAAGCCAACAGATTCCTGACTCGTTTTATATCAGACTTGTGACTGGTGATAAAGAGGTGTTCATTTGGAGCATGTTGACATGTTGGCATTCATGGTGTGTTTATGGAACTCTGATGTGTTAAATAACATCATTTAAGGGAAACTTAACTCTCTCTCACTCACTCACTCATTTACTACCTCTTATCCGAACTACCTCATGTCACGGGGAGCCTGTGCCTATCTCGGGCGTCATCAGGCATCGAGGCAGGATACACCCTGGACGGAGTGCCAACCTATCACAGGGCACACACACACTCTCTCATTCACTCACACACTCACACACTACGGACAATTTTCCAGAGATGCCAATCAACCTACCATGCATGTGAGAACGTGCAAACTCCACACACACTAACATACGATTTTAACACGATCTTTTATCTATCTCACTTATTAATGCTGTAAACGATGCCGAAGTAAGACGACTACGCAGTAGCTCTGTAGAGGCCCGGAGAGAGTGGCGTTTATTTAATTATCCATCACTCTGTCAGTCAAAATACCATTTTCATTCATCATCACTCACGGTTATAAATTTCCATTCTTCGTAGCATTGGCTCGTGTGACTATTCTATTCTAATTGTATAAATAATACATCCTGTGATTTATTATGTTTTGTAAGGTTTACTTATTAATATAAACCCACATAACATAAAAAGGTTAAAGCAGAACTTTGGGCACTTTTCTATTAAAAATGTAAACATTTTGAGGTCATTTAGATTACATTTGCATATAATCTGCAATTTTCCGTGTTTTGTACGTTCGATTTTCTGTAGTTGTATCCGTCTCGCTCATGCACGCGCACGTCTTTCCTTCGCTTTAGGTGTGATATAGCATGGTTAGCATTCATGGCCTCCACACACTCGGTATCACAGGAGGCTGATCTGAGATCACCGTCTCTCTCTGTGGCAGCTTAAGGAGGATTGGCGTGTGTGTGTGTGAGGCTCAGTTTGGAAAAGGGTGATGGATTCGTTGTCATGGCACCCTGACAGCAAATCACTGTGTCTATACATCTATGTGTGTGTGTGTGTGTGTGTGTGTGTGTGTGTGTGTGTGTGTGTGTGTGTGTGTGTGTGTGTGTGTGTGTGTGTGTATGAGACCCGAAATGCTCTACATGGAATGTGTGAATGGGCTACTAAAGAGATGAATGTACATCACTTTGAGTGGATGTGGCAATTAGAAGCAATAACAGCATATTGCAGAGGTTCCTTTATATCCCATGTGTGTGTGTGTGTGTGTGTGTGTGTGTGTGTGTGTGTGTGTGTGTGTGTGTGTTTGTGTGTGTGTGTGTGTTTGTGTGTTTGTGTGTGTGTCTGTTTGTTTGTGTGTGTGTGTGTGTGTGTGTGTGTGTGTGTGTGTGTGTGTGTGTGTGTGTGTGTGTGTGTTTTTTTGTGTGTGTGCGCGTGTGTGTGTGTGTGTGTGTGTGTGTGTGTGTGTGTGTGTGTTTGTTTGTGTGTGTGTGTGTGTGTTTGTTTATGTGTTTGTGTGTGTGTGTTTGTGTGCGTGTGTGTTTGTCTGTGTGTGTGTGTGTGTGTGTGTGTGTGTGTGTGTGTGTTTGTGTCATCCAACAAATTGTGGGTGGGCTGAGTTAAAAAAATTCCTCCATGGCAGCACAAAATCACATGACTCTATAGCTGCAATATCACAAGTTTCATTCTGTTCACTGGAGTGAAAGTTTTGAACAACACGACCAAACTGTCACACTGCCTGAGGATTCTTTTGCAAAATATGTGCTGGCCTAGGAATACTCTTTATATTGGCAAACTTGAACATTTCCCACTATAAATACACTCTACATCTCCACCTGAACCGAAATAGATTTCTCTTCTCTACGTTTCTCAAGTTCTAAAAAAAAAAGTGAAAACGGAGAAGATCAAAGATTAAACGCCGAAGATTACTTTTCGATTCCCGGCGAAAGACGGCCTGCCTACGTCTGCGTTAACGCTCTGATCTACTTACGGAAAAACTACATCGCTAACAAATTTGAAAGAATTAGAAGTTTCAAATGTGGAATAAGTTCTCACTTTGGTAATCAGCCTCATCAGTGTCTGTTTCATCTCCTGAAGTGAAAGTCACTTAAATACATTTAAATAAGCTACACGGTGTCGTCTCTTCGCTGCGCTGATCTCGGTTCGTGCAAACAATAGAAGAATCACTCATTTATTTAGTCACATCTGTTCTGTTATTGAAACGTTATCCTCTATCCAGAGCGTGTAAGCACCTTTCTCTGAAATAAGGCTCGTAGCTATTTGGGTATTAAATGGCTTTCAAGTCATGAGAAAAATCACACTTAATTAGCAAAGTTTTAGACATAAAAGTTGGCAAGAATCTTTATTTCATTTTGATTGCATAGATTTAGAATACTGCATTGTGAAGTCTGCATGTTCTCAGCAGTTTCCTCCAGGTTCTCCAGTTTTCTTGTCCATTCCATAGACAAGAGCCTCAGTGTGTGTGTGTGTGTGTGTGTGTGTGTGTGTGTGTGTGTGTGTGTGTGTGTGTGTGTGTGTGTGTGTGTGTGTCTATCCTGTCTGAGGTCTACCCTTCCTTGTGCCCTGAGACTCATGGGATGGACTCCAAGTTCACTGTGAACAGATATGATATGTGTACCAAGAATGGATGGATGGATGGATGGAGGGATGGAGGGAAGGATCGAGGGATGGATCGAGGGTAGATGGATGGATGGATGGATGGATGGATGGATGGAGGGAAAGATGGATGGATGGAGGAAAGGATCGAGGGATGGATGGATGGAGGGAAAGATGGATGGATGGATGGAAGGATGGATGGATGGAGGGAAAGATGGATGGATGGAGGGAAGGATGGAGGGAAGGATGGAGGGATGTATGGTTGCTTTGCTGTCATTTATTGATTGTGATTTCTGGCTTTCTTTAATATTGATTGTCTGGAGGTAAGGATGGATGTTACGATTTATTTATTGCTTTGTTATTGATGTAGCTGCTGGACTGTGCTGTATGCGATTTGCACTCGCTGCTGCGCGTCTCTCTTTCTTTATTTCTATCTTTCTGTCTTGCTCATTCCTTGCTTTCTGTACTTCATTGATTTCCTTGCTTGCTCTCTTTCTTTCTGCAATTCTTCTTCTGTCCTTTCTTTCTTTCGTTTATTTCATTTCTTTCTTTCCTATCTATTTCTTTCTTCCTTCTTTCTTCTTTCTATTCTTTCTCTTACCTCTCTCTCTTTCCTTCTGTCTTTCTCCCTGCTGTCTTGCTCTTGCTTTTCTTTCTTTCCTTCTCTCGTTCTTTCTCCTTTCTTTTCCTTCTGTCATTCCTTCTTTCTTTCTTCTTTCTTCTTCTTTCTTTCTTTCTTCTCTTCCCCTCTTCTTTCTGTCTCCTTCTCTCTTTCTTTCTTGTCTTTCTTTCCTCTTGTCTATTTACTTTCCTTCTTTCTTTCTTCCTTTCTTGCTTTCCCTCTTTCTCTGCGTTCTCTCTTTCATTCATTTCTGTGCTGCTGGCGGGCGGGATGGATGGATGCATAGATGGATGCATGGATGGAGGGAAGGATGGAGGGATGGATGGCGGGAAGGATGGACGCAGGGTGGATGAATGGATACATGGATGGATGGATGGATGGATGGATGGATGGATGGATGTGTGGATGGATAATTTCTTAAATTAAAGATGCCACAGTAAACTACCAGCAGAAACCACATAGGTTTTTGTTGTTATTTTGTTCTATTTATTTATTTATTTTTCATTTTTTTCCAAATACCAAAACCTAACATTTTATCATTCATGGCTTATTTGCAGAATGTCCCATTGCCCTCCAGCCAGGTTTCTCACAGGCCACCTAAAAACTGTAGGTCACTTGAATCACATCTAGATTTGTATCCAGAGCTAAAAGTAGTTTGTAAAGACATTATCGCTAAAATGAGCAATACATAAATACATAAATGTCACATTCAGAGCACTAAATGTTAAACCATCTCCTGATCCTGAGCTGAGTCTGACTTACTCAGGCTCAGCGCTACATGGCTAGTAAGGCAGCTGACTAGTGAATGAAACACAGCTAACACACACGCAGTAGTGAGTGCATAATAAACCGACTGTCGAACCGGATGAAGCTGAAGACGATGAAAACACGATCAGCTAAACCAACCTCGCTATACACAACCATGTGGGAGAAAGTGAGAATAATCGGACGCGTCACACTCTCCACCTAGACATGAGGTAATTATTCACACAGACACTCAGACACTGGGATCTATTTCCATTACGCACATAATATAGACTGGCGAGATCGTATTATTTGGCACACCGCTGAAGTTATCTGTCATTTGTTTCTTTTAAATGGTAAAAATGGTTCTCTACAGATGATCGACTCTTATTAAAGTGTGTGGGGGGGGGAGAGAGAGAGGGAGAGGGGGGGGAGAGGGGTGAGAGAAAAAGAGAGAGAGAGATAGAGAGAGAGAGAGACACAGAGAGTGAGAGAGAGAGAGATAGAGAGAGGGAGAGAGATAGAGAGGGAGGGAGAGAGAGTGAGGGAGAGAAGGGAGAGGAGATACAGAGAGAGATAGAGAAGAGAGAGAGAGAGAGAAGAGAAGAGAGAGAGAGACAAAAGAGGGATAGAAGAGAGGAGAGACAGATAGAGAATCAGAGAGAGAGATAGAGAGAGAAGAGCAGAGGAGAGAGAGAGAGAGAGAGAGAGAGAGGACAAAAGATGGAGAGTAATAGAGTAGAAGTGGAGAAACGATAATTTACAGAAAGAGATTGATCAGACACTAGAGAGAGAGAGAAGAGACAGGAGAGAGAAGCGAGAGAGAGAGACAGAGGTAGAGAGAGAGAGAAAGAGAGAGAGAGAGAGAGAGAGACCAGAGAGAGAGAGAGAGAGGAGAATGTTGTTTGAAAAAG